>NC_087441.1:6942328-7257640 GCF_036321535.1 Camelus dromedarius
GAGGGCCTCACAGCAAGAAAGGCTATTCACCTTTAACTCAGCATTTTCCAAACTTTCTTGAGCCCAGGTCCTTTCCATTTTTGGTAGAACGTCTGTCAAAATCACACAGAAGAAGTGCTGCATGGGGCACACTTTGGGAAACGCCACTATACGACAATCCATCCACGTGCCAACGCGACCTTTAGTTCAAGGGTGATTTCGTTACTCCTGAGGCCCCTCCCCCCATGCCTCCAGAGTCCTAAAGCCACGAGGTGGGCAAAGCAGGACAGGCATCGTCCCAGCAGTGGAGAAGGCGACACTGTCCCCGAGTAGAGGGTGGCCCTTCAGGGGTGTCAGGGTGCAAGCAGGGTGAGGAGGGCGACCCACCTCAAGGTCACCAGTGCCAGACTGAGGAAATTTCCAGACTGACGGAAACTCAAGAGACATGGCAACTGAACGGGACAAGATTCTGAATGAGATCCTCTCAGTGAAAACAGCGTTGCCATGATGACTGGTGACACCTGAGCAGGACCCTAGGTGCAGCTTGTGCTCTGGGTCGGGAGGGAGCCTTGTGCTCGTGGGGGAGGGCATCCTGAAGTGTCCGGGGTGGGGATGCAACCGGGAGGCAGGCAGCTCACTCTCAAATGGTTTAGGGAAAATAATGTTCTTTGCCCCATGTGTTTAAATTTTTGGTATGTTCCATCAAAACTAAAAAAAAAATCTGAAGCCAAGAGTCACAATGTTTGCCTGGGAACTGAACCTCCAGTACCCTCAAGGCCGTCTGGGCACCGCACCCGCCCCATGGGATCCAGAACCCACATCACCTCCCTACTCTGGTGGAATGAGGTCGCCCCCCCAGGCGCTTTCCCCAGGACATGCTGAGAGTGGCCGCCAGGTGACCCACATTGTCGCCCTGTCCAGGAGTGTTTCACAGCCTAACTTTGGCCTTTCCCTCTATCTTTAAGGAAAACACTTTATTTTCCCCAGGATGGTACTTCCTGCCAGGCTGAGAGCCCGAGGCTTTCCAGTGTCCGCACAGCCAAGGCTGCCCAGGCCCAGCCCGGCCATACGAGTGTTAAAGTGTCCCCTTGTCTTTCGTTTCTTCTACCTTATGATGCTCAAAAGCAAACTCTGCCCTCCCCACCGCTCCCACTGCTTTGGGGGCAAGAGCACACTCCTTACTGTGACTTCCAAGGGACTCTTCAAGTTCCAGGACTGCTCCAGCCTTACCTCTCCAGCCCCTCTGGTCATTCTGTCCCCAAACACACGGCCACCTGCCTCAGGGCTGCCCCACCCCGGGAGGTGCCCAGGACAGCCCGGCTAGGACGCCCAGCCCCAAGCCATGGCAGCCCCGCCCAGGCTTTCTGCAGTGACACCGTGCGCCCACTCTCCCAGGAGACAGCGTCCTCGGCTGGCTACGCGAGGCCAACCCCACGTCAGCCCAGTTCATCTGGACAAATGAGAAGTTGCGTCGCAGTCACTGAGTCAGGGGTTTTTAATCAATCTAACCTCGTCCGTACCCCCTGCCCCCGATGCACACTATCCCCTTGTGACCTGACCCCTAGGAAGGGAGGTAAGACTTCCATGCCCATCAGTTCTTGAACTCATCCCAAAGTATTTCTTCAAATTGGCCATGGTGGTGACCAACCTCCCAAAGGAATCGTGATCAGTATAGGTGTCAGCAGTTGGTGAACTGGATTCAACCATGTTTGAAATGTTCTGGGTGACAGCTGGGTGTCCTCTCTCCCATGGATTTCCCTGGCCTGGGGTTTGCCTAGACCATCCTTACCCTCCACTGATCCCATTTCTCCACCATTCAATGGACAGTCTCAAAAAAAAAGCTTAAATTTGATTAAAAGGAAACTAAATTAGGGTTGTACTCTCTTTGATAAAATCATTTCTTTTAAAAGAGTGTAACTCCTATCTGCTATCAGGGAGTGTTTTCCTAAACTACCTGTGACAATGGCTGGTGTGGACGGTCACCCTGTTTGCAGGGGCTTAGGGGTAGAGATTACCCAGGTTCTTAGGGGTAGAGATTACCCAGGTTCTTAGGGAAGGAGCCTAAGCAAAGGCCTCGCACGTGTGATCAACCCCCCTCCCTCTGTGGCCAGAACGAGTGGGCCGGGCAGGTGGCCCACAGGGCAGACGGAGAACTTCCCTGCCATTAAGTTTACCAACAGGGCCAGCGAGTGCCCACAGTCAGAGAGGGCCTCATGTCTTAGCAGGAAGGGAGTGGCTTGGAGACTGGACCCCTGGACACAGTGTCTGAGGAACAGCAACACTGGGGTCACAAAGTAAACCTTTGTAAGACCCCAGAGTGTCTGTCTCAGGAGAGGTGTTGTAAAATCCTTAAAAAAAAAAAAAAAAAAAAGTTACTCCAATTGGATAATCAGAAAATGAGGAGGAGGGAAGGGTGTCGACGCCGAGAAGTCTAGTCTGACGCTGGGGTAACTTCCCGCTCCGCCCACTCTCATGCTAATGTCTAAGACGTTCTCATTCCTGGTCAGCAGTTTCAGACGGATGATCAAATTTGTGCAAGACAACCCCCCCTCCAACGCAGGTCAGACTGGGCCACACCCTGGGGTGCTTTATGGTATCGTGGGATCTGCGCTCACGGCGGCTGTTTTGGTAAAAATACCCTGAGGTCTGCTTTCTCGGAAGGAGGAAGAAATCCAGATGAAGCTGAGAAGCCCTCGTGGGCCTTGAGGGCACACTGCACGCGAGGAGACCCCAGATAGAAAGCCAAGGGGCCGTGCAGGGAGGGTCCGTGCACACCAGGCGGGGACGGGATGTCCCTGCAATGTAACGGGAGGCACAGGGAAGTGGCCGGACTTGGCTGCTGAGTCAGCAGCTTCTCACTCTCACAGGGAAAAAGCACTAACACCCAGGTAATAATTTATCTTTTATTCAAATTGTTGAATACTTTATATTACAGTAAATTTGATTGAAAAAATGAGGAAAGAAATCAATTTTTAAAAATACACTCATGTTTAAATCAAATAAGCCCGCCAAACGGAACACAAACCAAGGAACCCTACAGGCTGGTTTGCTTCCCACGATATGAATACCATTGAGTCTATATACAATTCTATAATGCAAGGAAAGTCGTTCACTAAACACTTCAAGAAAGGAGCCTGCAGCCGGGGAGGGCGGCGTTCCCGCCCCCTGTCCTGCAGACCCAAGGCTGACCTCGGCCGCCCCCCAAGAAGGAATCCAAGTGCAACGCCAGGGCGAAACACTGGCCCAGCGGCTTTCACGCAATTTCCGTAAGTCACGCACTGTGCAAATTAAGGCTTCTTATAGGTCGAATGGTTGAGAAACGCTTTTTCTTAAAAAAGCACAGTAAAGGTGGTATCATGAGAACCTGAAGAGGTGAGACCTACACCCCAGATCTGGAAAAAGGTTATTTCCTCTGACATCTCAGCTCCATTCTCTCTCTCTCACACTCACACACACACACACACACATATCAATCTTTGGGTGGGTTGTCTGACTTCACCAGCTGACGAAAGAAATACTGATAAATGTGATCTGTGCACCTAGGATTGAAGACGTCATGCAAAAAGCTGCAGCCATTACTGACTAGAGGCAGAGAGCGGGCGGACCCTCCAAAGCCCAGGCACTGGGACCCCACGCATGTGTGTGGGCACATGCGACCCCTTACAAGACAGGGAGCAAAAGGGGAAAGAGAGAGAATGGCCTATTCTAACTGAGGATACATCGTGGACCAGTTCAAAATCTCGTATGAAACCATCCAAGTGCCCCAACAGCTTCCCCTTTGACCAGGGGTGGACAGGTACGTATGTTACCCGACTACCGGCAGGAAAAAACTGTTGGTTTTTTTTTTTCCACAAACCTGAGTAATTGTCAAAGTCAATAAATAGGAGGAGAGAATTAAATGCTAAAATATAATGGTCAAATACCCTACAGGGCCTAAAGCAGCAAGGGTTTTTCTCCAGCACAGCCCTCTGTCCCGAGACCCGTGTGGCCCGGGCGCATGCCAGGAGGCACTCTACGCGAGGACATGGGACAAAACCTGGGGCCTGGCCCCGCCCTCCGGCAGCTGGAGCCATGCCTCCTTCCCATGCCGGCAAACCACCCCGGAGAGTGGTGCAGGCCGCCTCCCCCTCTCCCCCACCACGCAAACCCTTCCCTTTTGAAACAGTTTTTGTTAAAGGCAAAAATGACAGAAGCGTCACGGAGCTGAAGTCTTATTTGGTTGGAGGTGCCGCTGGTGCCGCCGAGCCCGCCCCGCAGGCACGGGGGCCTAGATGTGCAGGAGGTCCTCGTCACTGTCGTCGTGGAAGGAGTTCACCGGCTCCTGCGTGGCCCGGGGCCGCCCGCTCCTGGCCGGCTCCCCCCGCACCAGCCCCACCCTGTCGTCCGCTCTCTCCCGGAGCACCTTCCTCTGTGGGGGTCTCATCGGGAGCACGCCGTCGGCCCCGGCCCCTCTGCCCAAGTGCACCTTCACCTCCGGGATGGTCAGGACCTCGTCCTCGCTGTCCTGCTCGTCCCCGTGCAGGGAGCTGAGGGCCTCGGCCTTCACGGACTTGGTGGTGATGTGGCCGTTCTCCTGACCCTCCTTCCCGGGCCTTGGCGCCGGCGCCTGGATCTCCTCCATCAGCCACTCTGTCTCGTTCTCATCCGCCTCCTCCTCCTTGTTCACCTGCCGGGACACACAGAAACTCCGTTCAGCTCCTCTGCCCCCTCCCTCCAGGACCCACCCAGAGTCAGGGACCCTCCTCCCTGCCCGCCACAGCCACCATGTTCCCAGGTCCCGGGTCCCCCACCAGGGAGAGGAAGCTGAGGGCTGGCAGCTCCTGCTGAGACCCGACTGAGGCAGATGGGGTCATGGGGGCAGGAAGGCGGGCCGGCGACAGGAGCCACACGGAAGACATGTGGATGAGTCCGGTAGGAGGAAACCTTTCAGAAAGCAGTCTGGCAGTTCCTGTCAAGAGCCACAAGTGTGTTCCTGCCCTCTGGCCTAAATAATGCTGCTTCTTGGGAAATCTACCTAAAGGGAATCATCCAAATGCCAGATGCACAAAAATGTTCACTACCATGTTTTTTTTGGTAGAACAGCCAAAAAAGTAGAAGTAACCTAAACACTGAACGCCCTAAGGAAATCAGCTGTGACCACAAGAAAAACTGGAAGATGAAAGGATAAAATGTACATTCATGTCAAGAGCAAAGAATGATGCTTCCCCTTTGTCTATTTCAAACTGGTGGAGCTGACGGTCTCCTGGTCGTCACTGACCAGCACTGTAACAGCAGCTCGACAGTGTGCGCGTGTGCACACATGTGTGCGTGTGCGTTGGGGGCACAGTTACCTTCGAGTATTTGTAGGACACATTCACGCTTCTTCTGCAGCAGTTGGTGAGCTTGCTTATCACCGTCTCCCTGAAAGGAGACCTTGGTTACTCCGGGGGGAGCCCCTCACCCCCCAGCACTCCCAGCTGGAAACCAGTTCAGCCAAAAGGCTTTGGAATCTGACAGAAGTGGATTCAAATCCTTGCTCCATGTCTTCGTGGTGTCCCAAGGACCAGAGTGAGTTATGTGTGGATGTGACGCACCCACACCTCCCACCACCCCAGGGCCGCACTGAGATTCCTGGGCTGAGGGACGGACCCAAGTCCAGCTCACTCCCAGACCTTCCGCCCCAACCCTATGTCCCTCTGACGGCCTCTCAGGGTCGGGATGGCGAGGCCAGACCTTCCTACCCACCTGCTGCCTGCCTCTGGCTCACTGGGCAGATGACAGGCAACAGGGAGCCCCCGAGCTGACCCAGCCTCTGCCCTCAGGACAGGGCTGACCACACACAGATCCTGGGCCTCATTCATAGGTGATGTGAAATCCATCGGACAGTCAGACTGCCCGGGAATGACAAGTCCATTCACCAGCAAAGGGAAGCCAAGGGGTGGTGTTGCACCCGGCACACAGCAGGCACCTAACAAATGCCCCCTTTTTCAACGGCAGGGGATCAGCTGATCAGAAAGAAGCCTCCTCGTTAACAGGGTTTAACTCTTTGTCCATCTGTGGACACACGCAGAGCAATGTCCTGGGAATGGGCAGGCCAGGCTGAGGCCCACAGAGCATCTGCCATGTGACCTGAGAGGGTCCACGGCCCTGGCCAGACACCTCATCACCTCATCACGGGATTACAGAACAGATTACAAAACACAGTTTAAGAGACCGCTTCCAAAGTCTTCATCTAGAACTTCATGACTCTGATGGCCCAGGTTTCAAATGTGAAGCACCGGCCTGTCCCCCTCAACCCGCTTCCCTCTCCTTACCGTCGCTCCTTTTTGTAAAGCAGCAGGGTGAGCAGACAGCCAGTGAGCGCCACCAGCAGCAGGCTGAGGACCGCCCCGACGGCCTGGCTCCTCTCCGAGAGCCCCTTGTGCTCCTGCGTGTCCTCCCCGTCGTCCTCGTTGTCAAAGCCCACCCTGCAGGGAAGGCACATCACTCAGCCACACCAAAGCCACCACCCCAGCAAGGCCCAGCTCGGGCAGTGGTTCTGACTCTGCAAACCCCGCACAGCAGGACCAGATCCCACCAATACGGAGAACTCAGCAGCGGACGAACTCCTCTGACAATGAGATTAAGGTGGGGGGATCGGAACACTCAGGCCTCGTGAACTCTTGTCACCGAGGAAATGAGAGAAGCCCAGCGTGGGGAGCGCAGCCCCCCCCCAGTCCTCGCTCATCTGCCGCGGGGCTCTGAGGGCACAGACGCAAAAGCTCAGGGAAATGCTGGCTTCACCGGTCTCCCAGGACCACTGCTCCCTTCTCTGGGAAGAAGCCGTGATCGCAGCCGAGGACTCATCCTGGGACACAGCCTCAGTGCTCCCGGGGGTGAGGAAACACGGGTGGGACACCACTGGGCACAGCACAGACCCCTGTCCCCATCCAGTGCTGGTAAATCCAAGGACAGAGGGTCGGGGACAAACACAGCAGCCACTCAGTCAGCAAAGGTCCCACAATCCCCACCCACGTGTGGGGAGAAGCAGCGCACCTCCACGTGGAGCACTCAAGAGAAGCACTGAAAATACCTAACACAAAACCAAAAACACCCTGACTGACCGTTTCCGCGCAGAGCCAGACGTCTGTGTAACGACTTGCACTTCTGCCCTTTCTGGCCCTCGCTCATTCCGGGCCAGCACGTCGGCGGTAACAGGACCAGAACAGAAAGTGTGCCCCATCCCGAGAAGGCGAGAGCAGCGACAAGAAAGATCTGGACGCTTTGGGTTAAGACAGGGGAACTCAAGAGGCCACGTGTGCAACGTGAAGGTGCTATTAATTCAGAAAAGTATTTAATTCAAATAATGGGGTCAGAGTGCAACCTGACGGCTTGGTCACATATGGATGACGGCTCTGATCAAAATTCAGTTTAAGCCAATCTTCTTCCGGAACACCCGTTAGATAAGAAACAACAGGACAGGACGGGCTCACACCTCGTGCTCTGCACACTGCAGGCAGGGCTGGCTCTCCGCAGACGCGGCACCGCGGAGCCAGCCCGGCCTCTCAGGAAGCCCCGAGGCGCGGCCCATGTTCAGAGGTCAGAGATGTTCATTCTGTTCTATGTGTGTTTCAGTTCCTATTTTTGGTTTCTTCTGTGAGCCATAAATTATTTAGAAGTGCGTTTTAGTTCCCAAATATATTTCTAATTTTCTGTTCATTTCTTCCTATTGGTTCCCAATTGCACAGTGTACGTCGTTTATACAGCACCAATGTGTAAATCTGTTGAGACCTGCCTTACGTCCATATTCCTAAAAAAAGTTTTGCCCTAAATTTTCCAGAAACATGGATGTAAAGCAAGTGAATTTAAGATCAAAAAGGTGTGACCTACAACCTCCCCACTCTGTCCCCACTCTGCTTTCTGCCTGAGTCCAACATCCCTCACCCAGGAAATGAAGGAAACGATTATACGACAAAGATTCATTTTTCTTCTGAACTTGAAGTGTTAGGACAGAGAATGAAAAACCTCTGTAAGACAGTGGCCTGGGTAACAGAAAGAAAAGCAGTCCAGAGAAAAGCAGTTCACGGCATTTTGTTCCAGGCAGGGTCGTCTATGAGTGACAGCCCAGCGGGCCGAGAGCAAAGCTGCAGACGTGAGGGGACGCCCACGTAGGCCGCAGTCACCTCGCTCCCCCCAGGAGTCCTCGGCGCAAAACCGTGTCCTCTCACTTTCCAGGGAAACCTGGCCCCCAAGATGTCCAAGATCTGCATAACAAGCTTTTCATTCACTCAAATGTAGAAAGCAAGTCACTCGAGTTAACGTGAGATTTACCACACTAATCTGCACCAAAACACAAAGAAAAGATGCACTGGGAACACAAAGATGAGACACAGCACCTGCCTCCCAGGAGCCCAGGGGAAAAGTCAGCTGGGAAAAATGTGCAAGGAAAGTGTGGAGGTGCTCAGGGCTCGGGGCTCGGGGCAAGAAAGCGGCAGGTGGTGATGACGGGGCAGGGCCAGCAAGGGCAGGATGCTGACAGCCAGTGAAGCTGGGTTTACCTCTATCTCCTCCTCTGTTTTTTGTTCATGCCAGAATATTTCCACAATAAAACTCCAGGGGAAAAAAACACACATAAACTTATACTTATAAAACTTAGGTTTTGAGAGAGGAGGTGAGGGTACAGTTGGTACTTGTCCATCGATGGAGGAAAGTACCCGACCGCAAGCTCCTGCCCAGGCCAGGACCCCACTTACCCCAGAGGACACACGGCAGAGGTGTACCAGGAGAAGAGGTACTGGCAGTCTGCAGTCTCGTGGCTGAACTCGGGGATCCCGTCCTTCACCAGTGGGTCGCAGTGGAAGAAGATGGTGGACGAGACAGACTTTGTCTTATCCTTCCCACATTTGGAGGATGAGGCAAACACCACATCCAGATCGCCATCTGTCAGAAAGGCAGGCACACACACATCACCATTAGCACCGTGTTTCAACAGTGGGACAGGCTCATCTCTTCAGAGTCTGCAAACAGTTTGCAGAGACTCAGACATAAGGCTGCATCATTAAACGCTCCAGATGAGCTCTCCACAGGCCACTTGACACATTAGGAGCCCCAGCCCTAATTCAGGATGTGGGAAAGGCTTGCACCACGTGCCAAACGATGCCTGGCCTTTGTCCTCAGCTAACAATGTGAGGCGGAGTAGGGGCTGGCCAGCATATCAGCCTACCTAGAGACCGAGGTTGGCCACGCAGGCAACCAACCAGCCAACCAGCCAACCAGTCAGCCAGCCGACACCAACAGATCAATCAGCCAAACCCAATAAAACCCCAGACACTGAGGCACGGGTGGGCTTCCGCAGCTGGTTCCTGAGCTTCTGTGCATGTCGTCGCACATCCATGCTGGGTAAATAGTGCATCCTGACTGTGGAGGGAGAAGACAGCAGCTGGCTCCCCCGGGACGTCACCCTCTGCGCTGCTTCCACCAGCTGGTTTTAATCTCTATCCTTTCACTGTAATAAACTGTGTGCATGGCTGCAAGGGCTCTCAGGGAGCTCTGAGCGCTCAGGGAGCTCTGGTGGATTATCAAACCTGAGGTGGGGATGGGAGTTGTCAGAAGTGAGAGGGCCTTGTGTGGACAACCTCGGAATTGGCTCAAACTCCTCAAGGGCAGACACGGCTGGAGCACCGGGCAGCGAGGTGTGGAGGCCCCAGCTGTGTGGGCCGGGCTTGGGAAGGCCCCACTGTCCTCACCCGTAACTGGCTGTGACCTGAGCAGCTGTCCCACAGGCTGGAATGTGAGCTAGCTTAGGGCCAAGGTGGCAGCTCCATGTCTCGACCAGAGACAGGGCTTCGTGGTCTCCTGCCCTTGCCCTCACGAGCAATTGTGCCTCACACAGAGTTAACAGTGCATTCCTTACTGAAACGTGAAGAAAGGTCTCGAAACCACCTACTTTCTGGGGCTGGTACATGAAGGGAGTGAAAAGGTCCAAAAGGGATTTTATTAACCGAGAATAAATAAATACGCACTCACGCCTGTGTGCACGTGCGCGCACACGCACGCACACACACACACACACACACACACACACACTAAAGTTCGGAGCCACAGGAGGCTGATGAGATGGGGCCTTACAGACATGAAGGTTCTCACTCGTAACTAGACCCCCTACCAGCGCTGTGCTGTGGAGCCTGACCACTACTGCAGCCACACAGCAGCAGTGACCCTGGATTTGAGGAGAGGGGCTTTGCAGAGAAGGGGACACTGAGCTGAGTGAGTTTGGCAGGAGGAGGAGGGTGGGTGGGCTGAGGCCAGCAGAATGGCCTGCACAGAGGGGACATGAAGCCTGCGGGAGCTCGTGAATCATCTGGGTGTGTCTGCAGCACCAGCCGCTAATAAAACAAGTTTTCTGAAATCTTCCAGGGCTTTCCTTCTCTGCATCATAGGGAACCGTAAGAGGCTTTTAAAGCAGTCCTTCAGTCAGTCAACAAACATTTGCCAAGCACTTACTACGGGGCCAGGCCCAGAGGACAGCACCTCAAGAGAAGGCCCAACCCAGCCAGTGTGCGACTCCAGCATCTGACTCGGAATTACTGGCAAAGCAGAGAAGGCGAGTGGGCTGACTCCATGACGAGGACACATGACAGTGAGTCAGGTTGACCCGGCAGGTCTCTGCCAGGCCCCATGGCCCCATACATGGGCACAGAAACTTCCAGGCTACACCTATTTGGGGAGCGGCTGCCCCTCCGCCCAGGGAATCTCTCAGCAGCCCCTTTTACATCAGTCGGCTGGTTTTGTAAACTCATTTAACTTTTAAAAAAGCGAGTTCATTCACCTGGTTTACAAATCAAATCAAATTTGTTTAAACCAAAAACACACAAGTGGCCTCCTGGAAATATTCTTCCAAGGTCAAAAAGGAATTAGGGAAGAAGCAGATGAAAGAAAGAGACACAAACTTGCAGTTGCAAAACACGTGTGCCACGGGATGGAGCGCAGTGTGGGGAATGCGGGCAATGCCCGTGCGATACCTCCGTGCGGTGACAGGCAGCGGGACTTACCGTGGTGACCGTTCAGAAATGCAGAGAAATACTGTATCACTGTGTTGTCCAACAGGAACTAACACAGTGTTGTAGCTCCATTATACTTCAAAAATCAACAAACTCACAGAAGAAGACATCAGACTGATGGTTCCCAGAGGTGGGGGGAGGAGGAACTGGGTGAAGTTACAAGATAAATCAGCACCAGGGATGTCATGTGCCACATGCTAAACATCAGTATTAACACTGCGGTATGCTGTTGAGCGTAAATCCGAAGAGTTCTCACCACAAGAGAAACAATTTTTTTCCCTCTATTTCTTTAATTTTCTACCTATGACGATGAATGTTCACTAAGCTTGTTGTGGTCATTTCATGATGTAAATCAGTCAAATAATTATGCTGGGCACTCTAAACTTACACAGTGCTGAATGTCACTTCTATCTCAGTAAAACTGGAATTTAAAAAAAAAGAACTGGGATTAAAAAAAAAAAAAAAGACCACAGCCCCATTAGTGCAGCGTGATGGCTTCCTACACACCCACCCAAATCCCTAGGTCAGCTCCTTCCCAACCTTCCTACAAATGTGAAGTCTCCTATCTTCCTGTAAGAACATCTGCAGTTTCAAAATAAACACACATCCTGACTAAAACCGAATGGAAGGCAATTCCGGACGTGCACACTGTGCCCCACCTCCGCCCCACCTCTCCACCTCTGCTTTGGCCCAGGTCTGTCCGGTTTGTCTATGAGGTGAAGCTGACCCGCAGTGAAATGCTCGGGTCCCACACGCGCCGCTCGGCCCGTCTGACGAGGCCCACGTGACAGACGCAGGGTCAGACCAGGGCTTCTGTGTGAAAATCGACCTGAGGTTTCAACTCAGGGGCGTTTGTTTATGAAGATGCTGAAGTTCCTTCCAGGAGGTTAAATGTGGGGCGTTCGCGGAGAGAATTACCTTGAACGTAGTACTTGGTTCTGTCGGAAGTTCCGACTTTCCGGCTGAAGTGCCGGTCGTTGGGCTTCACCTGACAGATGTTGGCCCCGGAGCACGCCGGGTTGGAGGAGCCCGTGATGGAGGACAGCTGGATCTCGTACAGGTACTTGTCCCCATTCGTTCTCATGTCCCCAGAGGCACTGAATCGCCTGGATACATGGAAAAGGCTGTGGTGACTCCACAGTCCTTAGAGAAAGCCCTCTATCACCTGGACCCAGAGCCCCGGGGACGGGGCAGGGCTGTGGGACGCTGGCCCCAGCTCCTTTCCCAGCCGGGAAGGGGCCGAGGGCACCATCTTACTGCCCCACCTTCCGCGCTTGGAGCCTCACGCGCCGCCCGGCACGGCCCCGGACCCCGAGACCACCCCTCAGTGACACTGTGGAGAAACGAAGTCTTCTTCCTCGTGCCAGTGAGCCCGGAAGGTTCCAGCTCCAAACCCTGGGCTTATCATGAAGTGAGGGAGGAGGGGCGGCTTTATTTTTACACTCAAGACAATTCACCATCATTAGTGTCAGTGGTGGAGTCATGCTGTCCTCCTGTCTGAGTAAAAGCTGACAATTACCTGGAAAGGTGACTGAAACATACGGGCCTATTTACCTCGCAGCCCCCGGCCAGGGGGGGGGACCTGAGTGAGGGGCAGCACTCGAACGGGAAACTTTCCACTTACTTGAAATAAATGTCCCCGAGGCTGAAGCTCCGGCCATTGGCAGGGTTGGTGATGGTGCCGTTAACCATCTGCACCTCCTGCGGCTTCACGGCGCAGGCAGCCCGCGACTCCCAGCTCAAGTAGTAGGTGCAGCTGTTGATGTCAAACCTGCAGGGTGCACACGGGCCTGGTCACGGCCACCGACCCGACGGCCCCCACTGCCCATGCCTCTGCCCAGTGAGGGACAGGCCGCCCCGGCGGGCAGGGCTGCTCTACCGGCCCATCTCAGCACCAGCACCGGGAAGGCGACCCTCCGGCACACCCGCGACGTGACTACGGAGGCAAGTCACCTAGTTTTAAAATGTAGGAACTAAACATCTAAAAGCTGGGAAAATGTGCACGGAGACTTTTGAATGTTTACTTTACAAGCTCCTCAGACTCTTAGCTTGATTCGCTCTCCGACAGCGCCTGGGTCTCCCTCCTTCCAAGCCCAGCTTCTGGGAGGAATTGGTTTGCTCGCGAACAGCGGCTCATGTGCTGTCTGTGTTGGCAGAACGCCTTCCTCCCGCACCAGACTTGGAGCTGCCTAGAGATTCCCAGTTTAATCCAAGAACATCCCAGGTGCTGCCCCACCTGCTCGTGGGTCCCAGACAGGCTGCCTGAACAGCTGGCCTTGGGTGGCACCAGTCAGTGCCCTCTTGGTTATAAAGTGGCATCCAAAGACGGAGCCAGTTAAAGCCTGCTTTAGTCTAGTACGTGTGTCCCAGCCTCCATGCAGAGACTCCTCCTTGGGCAGGGCAGCCCTGGCCCCAACTCAGGCCCTAAGTCTCAGCAGACAGGCCCTCTCCCGACTGTGGAACCCAAGAACCCTCCCTGCTGCCCACACACTCCCAACCCCACAAGTGGAAGCCATAGGGAGAAACTGTGACGGGGTCCCGGCCCGCCCTGGGCACAGCTCCCCCAGGGACCCCTACACCCTCACCGTGTGAACGAAGGCCGGCCCACTGTTTTGGCACAGGTCAGCTCGATGACAGTGGATGCTGTCTTGTTTTCACCGCACTGATGGCCCTTCGAGTAAGTCACGACGACTCTGTCATCTGAAACACAGGTGATTGAACTGACATCATTTCCACTGCCTCCCAGGAACCTCGATGTCAAAGTCAAAACCTACATTAAGGACAAACATTTGTCTCTCGGGAGACTCACTGCCTGGGTTATCAGCACTGCCAAGCCTGGTGACGGCGCTGGGCCCACATCACTACCTGCACGGCCAGAGGAGACCCGGGTTCAAGTCCCAGCCCCGCTCCCTGCGCTCACCAGTTCTACAACTGGGCTGCTGACTTTGGGGCTATCTCCTCACTTGGGCAACAGGAAGACTCCCCCAAAGTGAGCGGCTTCGGGGCTGGAAGGGGGATGCCCTCAGAGCGCGTGCGTGGAGCCAGACCCAAGTACCTGCAGCAGCTACCATCACTGCCCCAGCTCTGGGCCACCTCTGTGTACTTTTGGGTGCCTTCCCCACCACCCTCGTATCCGAGCCTCCCAGTAACAACAGCGCAGGTGCCAGACCTCCGCCTGACAAAGTGAAAAGCCAGATGGGGTAGTTCTGGATTTCTCAGATCTCCTGGCTCCACACGGAGCTCTCTCTGCCCCTGGAGATGAAGAAGGTAAAAGCAGAAGCTGAGGCCCCGAGCCTCCAGAGTCTAAGAAAAGTGGGGACATGCTTTCAGTTGCACGTCTCACAGGGGCCAGCGTGGCAAGCCGGCCAACTCTGCTGCTGCTGCCAGCTTCTCCCAGTGGCCACCAAGAGCTGTCCCAGGGGGCCCGAGCCCACGCAGCTCGGCAGACAGATGGTGGCTCCAGGGGCCCGCATGGGGCGGTCCTCAAAGGGAGCACACCCTCCAGCCCAACTCTCACACATCCAACCTCTGTCCTTCAAGGCAGGGGATGCGGAGGTAGGCGAGGTACCAGCTGCCCAGGGGACCTCCAGGGCACGGCCAAGGTGCAGGGGACCAGGGAACCACTCAAAGGGAGGTGAGACGTGAGGCCCAGCTGCTTTGGGTGAATTTGTTTTACCTATTGGGCTGTGTGTGAAATTTTGGAAGAAACAGTTTCACAGCTTTAAGGAGAAATTCTTAAATGGCTGGAATATGGAGCCAACAAGCACAGGTCTTGATGGCAGAGTGCCCCCGACAGCAGACAGGCAACACACTCAACCTTCCCTGCCTCAGTTATTCCACCTGTGAAACGGACTCAATGCCTACCCGGCCGCTGCTAAGGACCACACACATACACAAATGTACAAAGCATGGCTGTTATACAGGACTATTAGTTCCTGGGACAAGAGTCCATCTCTTCATCCCACGAGGCAACATGCCCTAACTGAACACGGCGGCCATGGTGACTGTCCTTAGACGGCTGCCCTGTAAGGACCTCAGAGTAACACCCCACCCGCTGTGTCGGGAAACAGGGGGTTTTACTAGCTAACCTGGTGAGGCTTCAATGTTGCTTTACCAGTTGGCTGTGGGAAACTGAGGGAGAGTCAGGTCAAATATCCAAACACAAGTATGAGACGGCTGGGACAGAGCCACCCTCGGGCCATGATGCACCCTCCAGGAGCAGGTGGGACCATCTCCGACAGAGGGCGAGCCAGGCTGGAGGTCTGGCCACCCACCCCCTCAGGGCAACTAGCCTTCAGTTCCAACTTGCAGGGTTTTTCTTAAGGGTGACAGTGGCTCCCTCAGAATCCCCTTCCTCCATTTCCACAGCTCGAGCAGATGTAATCTCCCTGTGGTTTAATCAGGACAACTCAGGGACCCCTACACTAGCCTAACAGGCAGAGTGAGTGTTTCTCCTTTCCTGCCCTCTGACACACCCCAACTGTTCCAAAACCAGGAGAGCCCCACTCTTCCTTTACATAGTGAACTGTTCACTCAACAACCAACTGCAAGATAAATTTTCTATTAAAACTACTCAAAAAAGCTTCATTATTTATCTCCAAATTATTAAGACCCTACAAAAACATCCTCCTGAATTGTCTTTACCAGGTTCTGTCACCGTTTGACTTTCCAGAATAAATGCGCGCACGTGTCTACGGAGACTCAGACACAACCCACAGCTGGAGCAGATTCCGAGGGACCCTGAACATTCCACCCTCCTCCTGGGCACAGGTACCTTCCCGAGATCCCCGAGCCCTCTGGACACACAGGCTGTGATCTGCCGCCTCAAAGCATCCGGGGCAGAACTTACTTTAATGTTCTGGGAGGTGCCAAATGCCAGAGAAAGAGTCACTGAGAGTGCCGTCCAAGGTTTCAACCAAGCCAGAGCTGACCCTCCCGGTCACATGAGGACACCCTCAGCTTCCCAACTCAGAAGCGGCACCTGTGACCACGTGACAAGGATCCAGGCCTTACCTATGACATCCAGCTTCTGTGTGTGAACAAGGCCCAAGACCTGGACCTCACCCGAGGGGCTCTTTCTGCAAACACTGGCTCTGTCAGCGCAGTCGAGGGGCCCCTTATAGATCTTCTGACACAAGTTGATGAAGTAGCTGTGGAAGGACACAGACAGAGCGATGGTCAGTGTCCGTCCCGACACACACGGGGCAGCTCTACCCACCCCTCCGGAAGAAGTCATCGTTCCAACAGCCACAGACTCCGTCACACCTTTGGACACAGCACTGTAACAGATCTCCTGAGAAACAAAGGCCCAAGAGGGGCTACTGCAGAAGAAGGGAGCGTGTGTGCCCCCCGGGCACACGGGGGGGACCCTGAGTGTGGTGGCTTTAGAAGAAGGAGGGCTTTCGAGTCAGGACAGGCAGCAGCTCAAACCCTGGCGAGTTGTTACCTGACTCGAGGTTACCGAGGTCCTCCAGGGCCACGCTGCCCTCTGAGGGGAGGACGGAAGGACCTCAGAGCCCCCGGCCGAGGGCCCTACGCACAGAGCCGTCAGTGTAACTGACCAACCTCGGGCCAGCGCGGCCAAAGGAGTTTGTGCGGCAGCGCTAAGAAAGTCAACACGCCTCCCACACGCCCAGCCCCGGACAGCCGCCCTCACAGATGCAGACCCAATCGACACTAATTCATCAGGCCGACGGCCGATCAGCCGCTTCCTCTGCTTCCAAACCACCTGCTGGACGCCAGGCCTGAGACTCGTGGCCGCCCCACCTTCAGAGCCTGAGCTGAAGCAGCTGCCCCGTCAGGAACGGCACGCTCCTGCCTCCCGAGAGTGGGGCGAGGCGGGCGGGGGCAGGTACTCACGAGGCCCTGTCGTGGACGAAGAACCAGGACCCGGTGAGGGAGGACAGGAGCCGCAGGTCATAGGTTTTGTGCTTCTGCACAAACTTGCACTCCATCTTCTTCGGGGGGCAGACAACTTTTGTTCTCCACTCGAACGTCACCTCACACCCTCGAACTTCACTGAAAACTTGTGGCCTCCCCACATCAGCATCCTCGTCACACTTGAAGATGATGGCCGACGTCCGGTGGCTGTTTGCTGGGGACACAGGAGAAGTGTCAGACCGCAGCCTGTCTCCCCCCTGCTGCGCTAGCACCTAGGGGTTCTGTCCATTCCCAGCCGCTCCCCACGCTGCGCTGGCCACCTCTTGTTTTGTTCCTTTCACGTGTATCTTAAGCCTAAATAGACCTGGTTCCCCCAGTTCTTAATTCTGCAACACCAGCACAACTCCTTGTAGACGGGCGTTCAGTATTTGATTAATACAGGAATGACAGCAAAAAATAAACAGTAATGATAAGATACCCATAATTACCTAAACCTGGGAGCACCACCCAACTGCCCAGGAGAAAGGTCCTGTCACGAAAAGCCTCAGGCCAAGACTGCAGCAGCCCCTTGTAAGTCAGCATTTCTCAGTCCTTACTGCTAGCTGCGTTCCCCGGTTACTTACAAGAACTAAGCACGTTCTCCTGCATTCATCCCACCACCCTCCTGGAAACTCACATTGGTCTGTGTCACACACGCAGCAGCGGCAAGGGCGCTACATCCGGGCCACTGTGACCCCCAAGCCCAGGCCCCCCGCAGAGCAGCCGGTCACCACACTCCTGATTACTCCCTGGACACCCCGCAGACCCGTGACAGCGGCAGCTCTGCTCAGCGTGAGTGTGAATCACCAGTGCCGAGAACGGGTGTGGACCGAAGTCCTGCGAGCTGGGGAGTGAGCCGCGCTGACCACCCCACACCTGCTTTAGCCCCCGGCCCTGCCGAGGTCTACGTTCAAGGTAACGCAGCACAACCCACAGAGAGCTTAAAAACAGCCTTTCTTGCAGGGAGGGTATAGCTCAGTGGTAGAGCATATGCTTACCATGCACGAGGTCCTGAGTTCATTCCCCAGTACCTCCATTAAAAAAATAAATCTAATTACCCCCCTCCAAAAAACCGCCTTTCATTATGGAAGACAGCCCTGACGAGAAAAGATTATGTGCAGCAGAGTCGCTGCCATGAATCTGGACACTGGCAGAGGTCTGAGCACGATGCGGGCCTCTGGGATGCGGGCGCTCCACTCACAGTGTCTGCAAAACCCCCACTCATGGTCTCGGTCATAGTTGGCGGTCGTCGCGCACCAGAGCCGGGCCCTGCCCTCCAGGACACACTCATCGTAGCTCTTCTCATTGAACAGGAAGGGGAACACACACGGCTCACCGTCTTCAGTTTCTGGAAAAAAGAAGAAATCTACATGACCCCGACTGCCATCATGACACTGGCTGTGCCCGGCCAGATGCGATCCCCTAGGACAAGGACCCCCGTGGAAGCGATCACCCTGGACCAGCAGGGGGACAGCCAGGCCTCCCAGTCACCACGTGAGTGCTGGCACCCAGGGCTGTTAGTACAAGTAGTCTGAGGTCCAGTCCAGGGTCCCAGGGCTCACAGCATCTGGGGTGTCACCCCTCAGTTCACTCCTGCCACCTGATCTCATTTCGTGTTTATTAGGAAAAGGAAATTCAACCGCTGCAAAGATTTACCTGGAGGGCAATTATCTCCATTGGCATAACTTAAAATGACGGCTTCGTCCTGGTGCCTGTAATCCAGTCTCATTGATGCCAGCCGCCCAAAAGATGTCCCCTTGCTCCCTGAAAGCAGACAGACGCCTCCATCCTTACAGCCACCTTGATCCAGGCCTGCGGCCGCAGTACACACCCCCACGCTGTAGGTGCGCGAGTCTTGGGTCACCTGGAGAGACATCACCATACGTGGCTGTGACTGGGTCTCGGGGAGAGGGCCGGCACCGCAGAGGGGAGGCTAGGGCAGGAGAGTGGGGCTGTGTCCGCGGGCTGGGCATGGGCTCCTTGGAGTTCACCCTCCTTCTCCCTGGCCCTGACCTCCCCCCACCCTCAGGCGGCAGCTGTGCTCCCGCAGGCCCAAGGTGGGGAGCCAGCTATGAGATCTCAGGCTGCTCTCCCCACTCCCGAAGCCCAGGTCTCCCACCTGTAACCAGAGAGTGCTGTGGACTCAGTGCCCGAGCAGAGTGGCCACAACCTAACTACACGTGTACCTCCCCAGCCCCCCTCCCTCTGTAGGCTCCATCTGCGGCACACCTGTGGGGAGCGCCTGCACCCCAACAAGATCTCCATTACTGGGGCCAGGCCACCGGAACCTGGGCACACAATTCAGAGCTCACTGCTCACCGGCCTCCCTGCAAAGTGCTAAGATCTCATGGCCTGGCTCCACAGCTGTACGACTCAGTAACATCTATGTCACAGGCCTAAAGGTTCCCCAACCACTGGCAACCCGAGATGTCCACAGCCCCATCAACATAGCACACAGTCCACGACATGAGGCTGGGAGAAACAGCCATCCCCCAGCACACACCCCAGTGGGTCTCAAGTCAGGAAACCTCGCAGCTCCTGCCACCGTCTCCCCTTGGTCAGCAGAAGCCCGGCTGGAGACAAGGAGGGACCCACGTGGGCCTTACTGCATCCCTGATCACAGACCCTGGCGAGCGGCGTTACCTTGAAGGTGCTCTTGGAGAGGCTGGACAGGTTAAAGCTGTAGTGCAGCTGCTCGTCCGTCAGGGAGCAGCCCTCCGTTTTCACCTCATCAGGACAGACCAGCGGGGTCTCCCACTCGAACACAAAGTCACAGTCACTGGTCCTCAGCAGCTTCGGAGTCCCCTGTTTTAAGGAAGAGCATGGGATGGAAACCCACATTTCAGCACAGCATCCTCGCACTGCTCTCTCCTCCCCGGGCAAGGGCCAGAGACACCTGCCCGGGCCTGTGGGCTCCAGCGCTGCTCCCAGACCGCCCAGTTCTCAGGTGACCCCCAGTGGCCTCTCTCCAAGAGGAGGGCGCGATTGTCATCACCAGCGGCAAGGAAGCAGCACTGCCCTCCCACCCCGACACCCTGCCACCGCCAGCCGTGGGCCTGCGCTTAAAGACAGAGTCTCAGTGCTCGATGCTACCAGCCCAAAGGAAGAAAGGGAGGGGTCCTTAACGTCATGACAGAGAAGCATATGAAACTGAGGACTCCCGACGCAAAGTGGGGAGGCCAGGGCTCTGATGTGCTCGCGAGGGGCGTCTCCACTCCACCTTCCCTGGAAACTGAGGATGTTCACAAGTGTGAGACACGACATGGTCCAACATTCCACAGGCCAAGTATTATAAATAAATAGAAGTCAACATATTTACGCCCTCCCTTCCCTCGTTCAGCAACCGCCGCAAAAACAGATGAGGACTTTCATTTTTAGTTGTTGTCAAGAGTTTGTTTTTCTATAAACTTACGTGGAGAAAGTATTTCCACTGAAGATAAAAAACACAGGGGAAGAAAATCTCTTTAAAATCTTTCCCAACTTGAATGCACACGTGGCCTTGTCTCTAACACCTCATAAACCCTGACTGATCATGCTCCGCAGGCTGCTCAGAGAATCAGCGAAAGTCCAACGGCGCCTGGAGACGCGCGTGCAGACATGGCCAAGTCAACATGCAGGCTCACAGAGAGATAAGGGAGACTGATCGCAGCTCCTCTTGTCTTGATCACTCGGGGTTATCCTCGTGCCCAGCACTCTGTGAGCAGGGACCCGTCCACTGCTTCGGGGTGCTGTGGGGCTCTACGTGCAGAGGCCCCAGGCAGCAATGGTCTGTGTGTGCCCACTTCTCTCAATTACTGTCCTGTCCCTCATTGTTAGGCTGCTGCCGGGCCACTTCCTGCCACCGTCCACAGACCCTTCTCCAGCAGCCACAGCTCCCCTTCCCTCACAAACCTGCCACAGGAATCAGAAAGTCACCTTACTGAAATCATGAGACAGGTTACAGAACCATGACCTTTACCTGTCCTCCTAGGGCCAGATGAGCCTTAGAATTAACTTATCACCTGCAGAGTTTTAAGAGGCAATTCAGGATATATATATATTTCTCTCTCTCTCTCTCTCTCTCTCACACACACACACACACACACACAGAGTCCTGTAATCAAACACAGTAATATTTCTATAGCAAAATGTATGAATATTCATACTAAGTGAGACACATAAAGAGCCAAGTAGCCTCAGTCCATCCACGTCAAAGACTGGGTGTCCGGAGCTTTAAGGATTTCAGAAGCACAGGAGAGGGAGGGGCTGCGGGCAGGGCAGCCCAGGGCAGAGCTCTGCACCTGAGCAGCAGGCAGGGCTGTGTGCCGTCAGGCAGCCCTTCTGAGTCAATGTAAACTCTACCAATTCATCTCCTATTCTAATGGGAAGTCAAAAGAGAACTTACACAAAGCTATTTATAACAACACAGTACCCTTTTTAATGGGAGCCAATGCTGTTTGGTAAATGCATGTAAAAGATGTCAATGGCCTCCTTAAAAGTAGAAAGTACAGATTAGTTGTAGCTATTCTGACTCCAGAGGTCTTCTTTCATCTGCTAATTTCTGAATTCTGGGTTATGTCCCGAGTGATCATAGCTGCCGAAACAGCTGTCTGACTTCCCAGTAAGGCTAACATCAGTAACGTCGTGATTCAAAAAAGGGAAAAGACAGCCGACACTTCTGTGTATTGGTAGGCAGAGGCGAATGCCACGTCTGTGCTCAACTGTTTAAAAATTCACATTTTTAAATTATAGCAAGCCTCTGTGTAAAATCTGCCCTGGTAACTCAGGGTGGACTGACTTATTATTAAGTTAATGGTTTTAAATTACTCGATGCACCACTGATACACCGTATGATGCAAGACTGGCATTTTGAATACGGGCATCCTTAGATCTGAATCAGGCGTTTCGGGTTCCCGGCTCCCACAGTGAACAGGCGCTCACTTACCATGCTCACGCCTCTCTTACAGTGAAACGCGATCAGAGAGGTGTAGTTGAAATGCCTGTCCGCCAAGCAAGGAGTACTGCTTTCAAAGTTCAAGTAAACCTCATTAGCTATGGGGTTGAGTATTGGAGGTCCTGTGACTCGGCCAATATCCTAAACGAAGAAAAAAAGCAAACATTTCAGGAAATTAGTTGTTCCCCAGGTTAGGGGATTAAAGGCTAATAAAAAATTGTAAAAATTATGTTACTGGTTTTGCAGAATTGTAGCATCTAAAGAAACTGGGTTAAGAGCAGCACCTTTGACAAATCCTGACAACACAGTGAACCAAAGAAACTTCAGTTTGCCCGTGGTTATCAGTTTTAAGCCTACATCAGTAACAACAGTTCTGTTTCTACTCATGGCAGATTTTGGAAGATTCTAGGGAACAGGGATCCCTCTCTCGGGTCACATCAGAAATGCTGCACCGACTCCTGACGGTGGGAGGCAGGAGCCCACGTAGCTGCCCTGACACTGTCCTGTCTCCCTGCTGCCCAGCACTGCACAGGGACTGCTGTTTCCCCGGCCAGTGACCCAGTGCATCCTCGGGACACACACACTCATTCACCCCTCACCACCTTCTGTGGCTTTGCACAGCATCTGCACACCCAGGCTGCTCAGAGAGCATCTGAGAGCAAATAAACATGAATGGAAGAAAGCTGACTGGCCAGAAACAGTGTGTGTGATGAGTGTGAGTGTGTGTGTGAGTGTGTGTGTGTGTGTGTGAGTGTGTGTGTGTGAAGCCACAAGGCATGGTTCGTTCACAGCTGTGGGGCATGTTCGGACCACAATGACACAACATCCTCTTCAGTTAGAGAACTTACTGCTTTTTTTTTTAATCTGCAAAAAGGGAGCCAGGCAGGAAAACACAGCAGACTGGACCTCTCAGAAAGTGAGTCACAGCATGCCTCCCACCTGCGCTGTTAGCAGGGGTGACGCCACAGCGCTTCCCGCCAACCCCCGGGCTCTCTGGACCCCGCGTTTGTCATGCAGCTAAGCCTTTGTCAAATTCCCATCATGACCAGCTTCCCCACCCACTCCCAGCGTTTCTCCCACCAGCGCCACAGACAATGCCTTTTAAAGGACACCTACGTATCTCGTGACAAGACTCACCGTTTAAAGAACACAGACAGAAATAGACCACTTTTGAGATGCATTTCAAATAAAACACACCAAGCGTTTCACAAAATGTGACTATGACTCATGAAGACAATTTTTAAAGATCCCAATCTACACTGAAAAATGCGCTTATGAAACCAAGATTGTCAAGGCAGAGTCTGCAGCTGTCAGCGAACCAGCTGGTGCCCTGCACTATGACTCATTTGCCGAAGAACATGCTTGCGTTTTCCAAGTGTTTTAATGGCCCAAGACCTGCATTTAAACAAAGAAACCAAGCCTCGTCAATGTCCCTGGGGCTTCTAACACCACACACAAAAGAGTGTCTACATGTGTGTTCACATGTGTTTCCAACTCAAAGGCCTTCTGCTACCAAATCCTGACACTGACCCTCCCCCCGCGGGACCCAGACACGGAGCCCCAGCTCAGTTCCCCATTCCGTCTGCCCAAGTCAGCCTCCACTTGCAGAACCGCCTCTGCCCTGGGACCCCCACACTCACTATGGGGGCGCCGTCGACAGGCACTTTGCACACAGCGGCTCCGGCAGGGCAGGGCACGCCGTGCATGGGGTTCAGCGGCTGGCAGATGTTGATGTAGAAATCAGGGCTGGCGTCGGAGTACTCGTCCTCACTCTCGTCATAGGCCTCGTACCCACCAGTGCGGTGGATGAGGGGCGACAGGTCGATGATGGAGCTGCCGTTCTTCACAGAGCACTCCGTCTGTCAAAGAGGAAACACACCTCGCTGGCGTGCACAGCAGAATGTCCTCGCCACCATGAAGTCACCCCCGAGAATTTAAGCCAAACCAAAAAAAGCACGCAGAGCAGATCGGTGCCCCCTACTGCTTCGTGACATCAACATCAGGGACCTTGAACCCATTATCTCGGGCTCAGGAGGGGATGAGGCAGGCCGGGGGGGCATGTGACTCATAGGAGAACTGGAGAGGGAGACTGGCACAGCTGGGCACTCATCAGAGGCCACACGGGCCCAGACTCACCGGCTGCTCACAGGCCAGAGGCGTGTGCCAGGAGAAGAAGAGGGTGCACGTCTGCTTGTCCAGGGAGATGAGCACCGGCCGGTTGGTGGGCCCGGTCTCGGGGCGGCACACGAAGCTGATGACGCTCTTGTAGCTCAGGCCGGTTTTGGAGGGACACGGGGACCCGTCCTCGTACACCAGCTGTAAGACCTGGTCCACGTAGGCCAGCCTCTTGCTGGCCTTGCCCACACTGATCCTGGTCTGCCCAAAGCAGGCCCCTGTCCCAGACGCAAAAAGGGGAGAGAAAAACACACAATGAGGGTCTCGAACGTCTCATTTTCTGATGAGAACTTTCGGCAAATCCAGACTTTGACATTCAGAGCTGTTGCTTGTAATTTTGAGCGTCCTATGTGGTTTTAGCAGATGTTACACATCTTGTATTTCATCACATGGCCCGAAATACCCCCCACTAGCCGCCTGCTGCAGGTGAAGGCGTCTCAACTTCTCTTCGCTAGAGGAGTGCGGAGGGCAGGCCGACCCTGGGGACGGGGGACAGGAGGGCCGCGCGACAGGCAGGCGGGCGGGCGCACTCACCCACGCCGGGGGCGCAGTTCTCGTTCTCCCCGCACACGCTGATGTAGACCAGCCCCTTCTCGCTGTAAGCAGCGGTGTATCCACCTCTGCCGCTCAGAGAGCTCAAGTCAAACAGGTGTCCTGCAGGGGCAACGGGACAGATGGGGATGCTTGGAGGCCCATCACCGTGGATCCCACCAGCCATCCAGCCTCCTGACTTCTCACCACGAGTCACTGCCCACTTCACTGACACGGCCATAAAGCCCTTCCCTACTAGCTAGGAAGTACCACAAGGCCGTCAGTTCCCAAATTTATGAAATGGCCTGTCTTTCCCCGGGAGACAGGGGCTTACGGCACCCTCCTCCTCCTGGGGCAGGGCCACAGTGGTCACCAGGACTCTGGTGAGGTCGGGAGGGCCCTACTCCTCCCACAGCCAATGAACCTGCACCTTTCCAGTCCCCAGCACAGAGACTCGGTGGAGGCCTCCTGGTGGCCCCTTGTTAACTCTGAAAGGTAACAGGAGATGGCCTAGAGCTCGTGACCGGCACCCCAAAAACAGGAGTTACAGGGAGACTGGCTTTCAGGGAGAGGATCAGTCTCTTCTCCACTGAAGGAGAACTCGAGTCAACAGCACTGGGCAGACCCAACACACACACCGACAGGACAGGATGCTGCTGCCTCGGGGTGCCGCGCTCCCCAGACTCACACTGGGCCTCTCACCATGTGCTGTGCGTGCAGTGTGACTGGCGTGTGTGTGTGGTGTGACCGGCGTGTGTGTGTGCGCGGTGTGTCCGGCGGGGTCCCTCACCCGTGGCGGGGTTGGTGACTTGGCAGTCGCCGTGCACGTTGCTCCTCACGGGACACGCGGCTGCCGTGGGCCAGGAGAAGGTGTACTCGCATTCCTCCACCGCGCTGACCAACATGGGCCTGGAGTTCTGTGAGCAGAGGACAGACGTCACCGCCGGGGCACGCGCCTGACAGACCCAACGACACCGACTTGACTCAGACAGGAGCTTCCCTGCCAAGCACCACAGTGCGTGAACGTCTCAACGTCTTTGCGGGATGAGGGCAGACTGAGGAAAATAAAAGGGTCAGGATTTGTTCCTGAGATACCACGGGGGGCTTGACACACACAGGGTGAGACGTAGGCTGAAATCCCCGGGGGGGGGGGGGCGGGAAGGTTTTCCCACAGCTAAGACAGAAGACGGGGCGGGGACAGGGTGGACAAAGGTGCTCAAAGGGCTGCTGGGAATCAGGAATGAGGAAAGAAGTGATTCTGTCCAGGAAATGAAATCTGCTATGATGGACAAAACAACAAGAGCCTCTGGAAGAGCCAGTGTGGGTTAACTAGTCTCCGCACTACACTGGTGAGGGCTGGCTCCCGACGTCTCAAACATGTTCTGTCCACACAGAGGGGGTGAGAGTCATCCAGCAGCACCCGCCCTCCCCGGTGAACCCCACGCCGGCCTGGCTCCTGGGCCACCACAGGCCCACACAGCACTGCAGCCCTGGCCCCCTCGTGAGGAGCCCTGAGCCGAGGTTTCCAGACCTCAGTGGCCCAGGAGCCTGGGCCACACCTCTGCACTATCTTCCGGGAGGAACCCTTAGCCAGCACCCCTGACAAGAGGACAGGTCGCAGGTTCCCGAGTGGCCTGCATCCCAGGCCCCTCCCACTACCGGCAAACGCCGCCGGACAGGTAGCAGTTCGACCTGACGTGGAGTGGGCTGGCCCAGCCCAACCTCACTCACATCAGCTACAACCCAAATCTCACAGAATAGCACCCGGGCTTCGCCTTCATCTCCCATGCAGAGACATTCCCGTGGTGAACAGCAGTCCGGAGAGACCATTAATTCAGCCCACACCTGCTTAACTGCACAGACCGACCCATCAGGGAAAGGAATCACCACGGAGGTGGGAACCCAGCTGCCGCGCACTGACCACACACTCGGCGTGACGCCTGGCACTTCCCACCTCCTCTCTCTCAGCCTCATGGTGATCTGGTGAGACAGGTAGATCTCATGTCGTGAATGGGTGACCGTTTTGCTGGTTAAGTTACTGGGTTACACAGTCAGGGATGGGCGAGCCACCTTGGGACTGGTTCTGCCCGCCCTTCTGCTTTACCCAAGTGTCCTCGAGGAAGACAGAGGGCAGGCTGCCAGACGCCAGTTTCCACTCCAGCCTTTGGGGAATCTAAGTCAAACTTCAAAGAGAATCAACTAACTCTAGAACTAAAACCTCCAGGGCGGCCCAGGGGCCAGAGAAGGAAGGCACTCCAGGAGCACAGGGCCGAGGCCGGGCTGCTCTCACCCGCTGTCAGGCCGGGCACCCCGAGCTCCTCGACTCTCCTCCTGGGAAAGGAAGACACCAGTCCCGCCGAGCTGGGACGCGTACCGTCCCCAGAGCCGCACATCGGGGCCGAGGCCGCTGTGTCACTTACCACCTGGCTCTCGCTGCAGCTGAAGTGGATGGTGGTGGACTTCTTCCGAATCCGATCGGGACACAGGTCACCATCGACATACTTCAGCAGAGTCATGCCATCTCTCCACTGGGGACCATCTCTCACCCTGCCGAGGTTCACGGGCTCGGAGCCACTCAGCAGACACACGGCCGCCTCTGGGGGGCACGGCTCTGCGGCACAAGGGGTACGAGGAACAGAGACATCAGTGGTTCTCCAGCCTTGGGCTCACAAGGCACGTGTGGCCAGCTGCGACATACTGACTCTAACAACCACTCCGAAGTGTCAGTGATTTCTTTCACGTACGTCACATGCCAAAGATACCACGCAAGTTCTCCCTCAATTAAACGCTGTTTTACCATAGGTGGACGGGGGGCTGGGGTGTGGGGAGAGTCTAAGGCGCAACAGCCTAAATTACTCCTGACCCCGAAGCAGGATGATGCTAAAATACCTCGATTAAGCCAATGGGACGTTTTAAACGGCCTGCGTTCATGGGCTGTGTTTACCTAAGGAGCCACCAAGAGCTGCGCCATCTTCCCAGTCCCCAAAATGCCTGTGCCATCTGCCCTGGGCAAATGAGCCCCTTCACAGGTTAAGAACCTCAGTGTCACCAGTCTGGTCAGCACACAAGGCAACGGGAAGTGGGCCACGGCCTCAGACCATGCAGAGGATGGAAACACTTATCGTAGTTACATAACGGGGGTGGGTACAGCTCAGTGGTGGGGTGCATGCTTAGTGTGCACAAGGTCATGGGTTCAATCCCCAGCACTGCCATTAAAAATAAATAAATAAACTGAATCACCTCCCCCACCCCTTGAGTTGAAGCCAGATAAGACGTGAGCGAGCTGCATGAAACTCCATGAAAATGGGACAGATCTCGTTTTCAGGATCCCAACAGGGGGCACCATGGTCTCTGTGCATCGCCCCTGGCCCCACGTGGACCGCTGAGTTCTAGTCTCATCACTGGCACCAGGGGTCTGGGTGCATCGTAAGGGGCCCTCACCCACATTACTCTCAGTAGATGCGTGGGGCAGGTACCCACATCTCCTTTCACACCCTCCGATCTCCTGCCCTGCTGAGAATTACCTGCAACGATGATTATTTCTACCTCTGTCTCCTCAAGTTCAAAAAAGGTTATATAGCGTTTCCAGCAGAGCCTTCAGCACTGATTTGTCCTGGGCCGCACCAGGGTCAGTCACTGACCCTCAGATAACTCTTCCTGTTACTTCTTGGCCAAACCACTCACATAACAGAAAGCAACACACCTTCAAGGAGCCTCACTCTTACTCGTTCCTTCCCCATAAAGCCCCTTACAAGCCACCAGCCCACCCTGAGACCCCTCACCCGAGCCAGCCTGGGGAGCCAGAGACTTGCAAACGTTGATGAGGTAGTGCTCGGTGGCCCCCGTACTCGTGATGGCCTCCCAGTTGTCACTGTATCTTGACAGGGGTGAGAGGTCGTAGGTGTTCCCAGCCCCGTCTCTGAAGGGAAGAAAGCACGGCCGTCAGGTTCAGCTCTGTCTAACGGGGTCCTCGGTGCCCCATCTGGAAAGGCTCCGGCACTTAGAGCACAGCCTACTCCTGACACCCTGGGAATCAGGTCCTTCCAGGGACAGAACTTTATGCGGGACTCTCCCATCTCTGGTCAACCAGCAGCAACACAGCCTGAGTTCAGGAAGCATCAAGCAATTATGTATTAACCTGAAAAGGCAAACAGCAAGTGCTTGCCCTGCTCAGGCCGGTGAGCAGACGAGGGTGCCCGGCTGGGGCACACGGGGCCCCCTCAGGCAGCCCGGGAAGGCCACCTGCTGTCTGAGCCCGAGGCCGCCGGCAGTCACTGACGTAAAACCGGCCGGGGCGGACTTTCTGCTCAAAGGTTTACTTTCTACACAAATTCCAAACAAGGACAGTTACTGGGAACCAGCCCCACACCAGGTGCAGAGTCAAAGGTAAGAAAGACAAATACTCCACCTGCGGGGCACCAGGTCCAGGTAGAGACAGACAAGAACACCACTTGAGTGAGAATCACTCATTCATTCAAAAACCACGTGCCCCACAACTGGGGGTGTTGTATTGAAGGAAAACAGATCAAAATCGCCCATCTTACGAAGCCTGCAGAAGTCACCAGTGGAAGAAAAACCACAAAAAAGAACTTTTTTTTTTTAATGTATATCAGATGGCAACCAGAGTGAAGAGAAGAAAAGGCAGGGTGGTGGGGTGGGCAGGGATAAAGTCTGGGAGAGGGAAGAGGAGATGAGATCAGACAGCACTCAGAGACCACCTTCCTAAGGAGCCACCTCTGAATAAACTCAGGAAGATATGGAAGAGCCAGGCATCCAGGGACTCAGCACAGCACAGCACAGCATAGGCAGAGGGAGCAGCACGAGCAAAGGGCCTGGGGCACAGAGAGCCTGGTGAGGTCAAAGGCAAGGAGCCCCATGTGGTCGGAGCAGATCAGACGTGAGGAGTGAAAAAGCAGGGGCTGTGGTGAGACGTGATACAGGGGGTGTTCCAGCCTGTAGTGAGGACTCCAGCTTGAGACGGGCTTCACTGCACTGAGGGGTTTCAGCAAAAGCACCCTCACTGACCTGTAATTCAACAGCTTCACTCTAATCATCGAGCCGGACTGTCCCGCGTGTAGCAAGGGGACCGACTGAGGGGTGACTGCAGTGGTGCAGGTGCAAGATAAAGCCACATGAACCAGGGTGGCGCACTGCTTCCAGAATGGAGAGTCCGAGGTATTCTGAAAGTTGATGGACCGTCAACGGCCACACCACCCAGAACACGTCCAATCTTGTCTGAAAGTTGATGGACCATAAATAGGATAAGAGAGAAAAGATGCCAGCATTAACTAATACTGGAATCTGTGGGAGCCACCAGTTTTTGCAGAAGCAAGTCCTCAAGAACTTCACCTAATGGACCAGCTGAGAGGCTTACTGTAAATGGTTGAAGATCAAAAGAGGAAACTGAAACTATCGTGAAAGAAGGGGGCAAAATGGAGGGAAGAAAGGGTGGATTAGAAAGAGTACCAAACAGACCTCCTAGAATGAAAAGTACAGTCATGAAAATTAAAAAGGCAACAGTCAAAACAGCGCATTAAACCAGCTAAGAGACCAGCTGATAAAACTGATTAATAGAAGTTCCAGAAGAGACAGATAAGGTTAGAGGCAACATTCAAAGTTACAGTAACTGCAAATATTCCGAAACTAGTAACAGACACGCATCTTTAGTTTCAGAGAGCACTGACTTGCAAGCAACACAGACAATAAAGCCCTATACAAGCAAATCAGAGCGAGACTGGAATACACACAGGGAAATACATAGGGAAGGCATGAAATTAGGACCAAAGGGGGCAGATCCTCTACCAGCAACGCTAAGCACAGGAAGATGATGGACACCTTCAAAGTGCTGATACACACACACAAACTGTTAACCCAGAATTCTGTATGAGGCCAGCGAGGATAAGCCCAAGCCTTTTCAAATGAAGACCAAGACTGAACCCCACAGACTCTGTCAGAACTACCGCGCGGGTGGTGCAGTGCGATGTGGACCCCAGGCCTGGGCAGCGGCGGTGCAAGGAGTCGGAGTCAGGAGATGAGCCAACAGTGGACTTACTGGTATAAATCACTAACTGTATGTATTTCCATATGTCACTAACACTTCAAAAATTATTTCTTTATCTAAATAAAAGGACATAACACAACAAGAAGACTGGAAGGAAACACGGAAATGACCAAATTTCTCCCAGGACAGGACGCTATAACTCAGTGATTTTTTTCAGGTGGGGTCCTCACACAGCAGAAATGTCAGCATGTCCCTTCAATACTCAGGACGTGTAGACCCAAGAAACCACACTCTCCAGGGACAGAACCCAAGAGGTCTACTTTGTAATAGTTCTGAGAGTGACACAACTGAAATTCACACACAGTGAAGGTCACCTTATCTCGAGAGCTGCCAATCACCCGATTTCAGAGGCTTACTTGAGCCACAGGTAACAGAACAAAAGAACCAGGCGGCCACCAAGAGCCTGCCGGTTGGGTGTCACCCCCTCGTGCTCTCTCCAGCCCACCCCCATGCAGCTCCGCCATCACCTTCCTCTTCACTGTTGTGTCTCCAGACACAGGCAGCCCCTGGGGAGGAGCAGAGGCCAGGGCACACCCTGCTCACTCCAATCCGCTCAGACCCATGAATCATGCACGGTTTTCTGTTTCAACCACAATCACTTCCCTGAACCTTAACTCAAAGTAACCAAAGCCTCTCAGAGCTGTGAAGGGTTTCATAGGTAACCTAACCCAACTTGCCAGTTTAATATTCAGGAACTAAGGCTTCAAGAAAGCACCTGACTAATCTAATGCCCTGTCCCTCAGGCAACTATTAAAGCAAAAATATTATCAAGTAAATCAGACTGCCCAAGAGCCAACATCCCCATGCACTTACTTGAATGAACACTCGGTCAGGTCAAAAGGCGGGCAGGCATACTGCGTGCGCCACTCGAACAAGTAGGAGCAGTCTGAAGTCTCCTGGAGGAACACCGGCTGCAAAAGTTGAGATACATACCCATTAAGTGGAAACTTCATTTGCGGGGGGCGGGGGGGAGGGTTAAGACTTTTTTCTTAATAAAAAAAGTTTTTTAAATATATTTTTACTGGAGGTACTAGGGATTGAACCCAGGACCTCGTACGTGCTAAGCATGCACTCTACCACTGAGCTATACCCTCCCCACTGGGAAACTTCAGTTTTAAGGATGCAAATAGTAAGGGATGGTCCTGATCTTTACTCAACACGCATTGATCAAAGCTTGAACTCACTTTCTGTACATAACATATTTAAACTAAGTTAACCAGGAAACTTCAAGACTTAAGAGCAGATTCTTTTATAAGACAGTGGCCCCTGAGCTGGCAGACCGACCCTCCCACCCCATGTGCACTGAGCACACTCACCGCCTGGGTGCTGCGGTCACAATAGAAAAAGATGGTCGTTGAGCGCTGGTACACCTTGTGGCAAGGGTCCCCCCCAGTATAGTTCATCTTCAACACCCCATTCTCATAGGTCAGCTTCTGAGTAAGCAGACCTGTTCAAGAAGAAGCTAGTCAAACAAGGATTGGTTCACGAAGTCCCCAGGCCACCAGGCTGGTCCCCAGACATGTTACGCCACACACCCTGAATGAACTCTCACAGGACCAAGTATGTCTGGCCTACCAGCACTGGACCACTGGCCCCATCACATGACACCATGGAAGAATAAAACCAGGCCTTCTCTTGGCCAAGGCTGTGACCTTCCAGACTACCCACGGGATCACCGACATGGAGACACTCCTCAGCCTGATGAGCTAAGAGGATGTCACCTCGTCTGCACAGCCCCCAAGGTCTTCCCACACACCCCCCATCAACTACTTCAACTTCTTTTTTTTAAAGTTCTTAAACTTAGCATCACTTGCCCGGCTGTTGAGACAGCACAATGACCACAGCCTGCCCCATAAGTTTTACAGCCCAAGCCTACACAAAATGTGTCCCCTTGGACTCAATTCTAGAAAGTACGACCTCATTAATAGTCCAGTGGGTCCTAAAGGTAAAATAGAAAAAAGAGACATGAACTTAGAATCAGTAACTGGCGTGGCTAAGCACGAATGAAATAAACTCTAACAACGCTCATCAGCCGAGGCCCGGCTACGAAAATCAAGCGAAAGCAGAGACGTCACTAACACGCTGTCCCCTGGAGCGCAGGAGTCACCCTTCCCACCTGAGACAGACGTCGCCTGTAGCCTGATGTCTTAAATATGTAATTCCATTCTTGTGCAAAAACAAGGAGGAAAAACCACGGTACCTGCCACTTTCTGAAATCCCTCAGGTCCCCGCTTTTCCTGACATGACGAGACGACCCTGGACCTGTCACCGGCCGAGCAGACGCCCGAGGACAGCCTTCCGCAGACGCGGAAGTAGTACGTGTACTCGCCGGCGCTCACGACCGTGTCGTTGAGGGCGAGAGGCTTCAGGTCATACAAGTTGCCATGCCTCGGGTCCTTCACTTCACAGTTGTCTCCTTCAAGAACACGGCGAGGGAAGGGCATCGACACAGGCACTCACACTTTCAGGCAAACGTTTTGCAACTTTTCATCAGCTAGGAACTGTCTTAAAATAGGCATTAAATATCATTTCCACCTGTTTTCATCTGGTTTGTGTGCATGAGACAAACTGCCTGGCAAACAGCTTTCTAGAAAAGCTTCAGGTCACAGGCTGAAGATCCACGTAAGCAAGACAAAGGCCCACGTTCATGTTCTCACCAACCACCCACCAGTCAGGAACGTGAGGAAAATGTTACAGGTAAAGTTAGCAACGGAGTGGGGCGAACAAAACTCAAGGGTGAGAATGACCCGCCCGCTGACACGCGGGGCTGCACGCCCATGGGGCTGCTGCACCCCCTTCGCACATCCACACGTCGCTGAGCGGCGTAGGGCGGCGTCTTACCTTCGACGCGGACCACAGGACAGGCCTCCACCGTTCTCCAGACAAACACGTACTCGCAGTCGTCCAGAAGCTGAAAGGTCGGCGATCCCTGCAGTGGAAACCAACAGTTCACTGTGCTCTCACTCAGCAAAGAGAATCAGTCAAACGCCAGCCAGAGCTGACACCCGACTTGCAACCACGAGAAAAGTACACAGCACTTGGGAAACATGTCAGACCTGCGGGGACACAGCACGTGCTGGTCGGGCCCTACTGATGGCCTGACCCCCTCGAGAACATGGGCAAGCTCTAACTCAGACAAGAGAGCCGAGGTGGCAGGGACAGGCACGCACCGTCGTGTGGGAGCACTCAAGCATAATCCTGGTGGAGAAGCGCTGGTTCCCGCACTTGTCACCGTTGACATAGACGAGGCTCAGGGACCCATTGGCGGCAGCTTGAGGGCTGACCTGCACGACGCCCAGGTTCCAGCTGCTGTCCTCCGACACCAGGCAGGACCCCACAACGCTGCCTGGAAGAGCCAGCAAGGCCGTTGGACGTGGGGAGGGGGGGCACGACCAACTGGGGTCCAAGGCGCGACACCCACCATGGCAGCCGGGAATGTAAGGGAGGGAGTTGCAGACACTCAAGTAGAAGGTTCTCCTCTTCCCATCAGCCGAGGTGTCAACTGCAGTCCAAGGCTTCCTGGCTTTGCTTAAGCCGCTCAGATCATATTCGTTCCCAGCCGGGTCTGAAACACAAGGCAAATGCTGGAGACCCCTGCCTTCCCATGAGCGCTGGGCATCACTTCCAACCCCGAAGACCAAGGATGCACAAACAGAGCATCATTTCAGAAAAATGAGGGGACCCACAGCAAGCCGAGAGGGCTTCCAACAGAAACATCATCTGCCTGGCCCTCAGAACCGCGACTCACGACAGAGCACCGTGGACATGGAGGTGGGGCCGGTCCCCAAGGAACAAGGGTCCTGGAAGCCCCACTGGGTGTCAGGGTCCGTCTAACAGGGCCTCATCCTGGTTCTTTTTCTCTCACTCAGGTGAGAAGCTCTGACAGTGTATTTGACTTTCCCCTTAGTTTTCTTCTGTTCTTAAGCAGCTTCTGATTCCAAAATATTGCTTAAAACCATGAATTACAAATCCAGACTCTCCTCAAGAGAAATTTTATAACTCTAGGCATTGTCCACAGAAAACACGTAGCACACATGTCGTGCTGCCTGTAAAATAAAACACACACACACACACACACACACACACACACACACACACACACACTTTTGATCAGCCTCTTAATTCCTGGTCCTCCAACCTCACCTGTGACTTGGCAATCCACCGGAGAAGGTACACAGGCCAAGGCCGTTTCAAACTCAAAGAAAGTGTCCCGGATCCCAAGGCCAGAGTCGATGTCTTGATGCAGGAACCTGGGGTTCCCTGGGTAAACGTCACCATTGCAAACAAAGCGGATGATGAAAGCATCAGCTCTCCCTGGAACAGGAAGGCCAGGCTGTGAGCAGCAGCAATCATAGTGCCGCTGCCCGCACGCGTGTGTGGCACCAGGATGGCGCCCCCGAGAACCAGCCTCCAGGCCACCCCCGGGAATTCGTGCCGCAGCACTGGGTCTGTTCCAGGGACCTGATCCGAGCTCCAGGGAGGCCACATTCATTGTGACAGTGACTGACATAAAGGTGGGTTTACACCATGAACTTGGCATTCTTACATTCCAGAAAGGATGCAAATGTTACATCCATTTATCCTCCCAAATGTTAGAAAAACATCACTCTCAGGTCCTACTATGCACAGGAGTGAAATACACAGAAGAAAGCCCCCACCTCCTAGGAGACGACATCCTCGTTCGGCCTGAGGCGCCAGGCAGAAAGGGAGTGGAGTGTGGCAGGGACAGGGCCTAAGGAATCACAAGGGTGGCGGGGATGAGGCGTGGCGGTTTTGAATGTGGCGGCCGGGCTCACTGCGAAGGTGACATCTGAGCCCATACCTGCGGAAGTGAGGAAACAAACCGCCCGGCCATCCTGAGAGAAGAGGGAACAGCAAGGACCAAGGCTCAGGAGGGGACGTGGGCGAGTGGGCCTTCACAGTTCCGGGAGCACGCGGCCACCGGGACTGAGCCAGGAGAGTGGAGGGTGACCCCGTCAGAGAGAAGCAGCAGGTGTCCCACAGCCACTGGGTCGGGGTTGGCTTCTACTCTGGGTGCAGGTGGGGCCCTGGGGGCCCTGAGCTGGAAGTGACGTGACCTAACATTCAAAATGTCACTCTGACTGCCAAGAGGAACACAGGCTACTGCAGTGGGGGTGGGGAGGAGGCTCCCACAGCAAGGGGACCACAGTGGCTGGGGGCTGCATTCACAGAAGAACGTCGTGGTCATTGACACATTAACAGGTCCAGAGGTGCCCATTTAACACATAAGGAAACTGAAGCAGAGAGGTTAAGGAACAGGCTGGGCCGGGGTTAACACAGTTATGCACGTGCTGTGCCCCTGGCTTGCTGGAGCCTGGATTCAAACCCCGCAGAGTAAACATTGGCAGCTGTCAGCCACACGAGCTCATCGGTAACCCTGCAACGGCCTTGCCGGCTCTTCCAGGCAACGCTGTGCGGTCCTGCCTGGTGTTGGAGGACAACAGCTGGAACCTGGGCGTCATGCAGGTCAGCCCTCAGTCTGCCGCCAACGGGTCCCTGAGCCTCGTCTTCATCAACAGCGACAAGTGCAGGAACCAGCACTTCTCCACCAGGCGGGCAGACACAAGGAAAGAGCCCCAGCACCCGTGGTCCAGGATCCCTCTCACCGCAGGATGGCCCCCAGGGGCCTGGCGGAACACAACAGGGGGCCGTGCACGTGTGGCCCAGAGTCTCCGGGCACTCAGGTCACGTACTCAGAACCACCAGACATTTGTCAGCTGCAAAAACAACACAGATCTGGGCTCACCTCCAGAATGGGAAGGCGACCCCTTGTAGGTCAGAGTTATGAAGCCCTCGGTGGACAGCTGAAGGCTCTTCTCCAGTCCAACCAGCCTTCCCGGCTTCAGATTCTTGAGGTCCTCCTCCTGGGTCTCTGCCTCACAGCCGGAAGCCGGCTTTCCGTCCAGGGTCCCACAGAGGGGCGTCGTGCCACACACGTTAAACTGCAGGCCGGACAGTGAGAACCACACGCTAACTCAGGGCACGTGACTCACCAGCAACACGAGCCCCAGCAACTCAAAGCCTGCCAAGCTAAACAGTTGTTACTTATTATCAAAATTACCAACTTTCCACGTTTGGGCAGTTACTTTCCTAAATCTAGCACGTAAGGCCAAAATGAGCGTCCAAATGGCAATGCCCAGAATTGCCCCTAAGGCTTTATGCGCACAGCCTGCATCCCTAAACGCATGATACATGTTACACATGATAATGCAGCATCTGTAACGGAAGGAACACGAGTAGTCAGAATTTCACAGTATTTTTGACCACATTAGAAAAAGTACATATAGTTGAAGTCACGTTAATTAAAAGTAAATAAAACGTGATACCCCTGTATTTCTTAAAGATGTTGACACCATTCCACTGAAGGGGAATATGTTCTTTGGTTTGAACACACAGAAAGGAAAGACTTCTCTGTAACTGGTTAAGTGTCCGCTAACAACATCTACTAAATTAGGATCTACGTACAGAAAGTGATGTTCCTAGACCAAAGCTTCCGGCTTAAGAAATGGCCAGTCAAGACTACACCCCAGACAGGTGCCCTGCAGCCACACGGGCTGTGTGGTTACAGGAATCTGATGGTGCAGATTCAGGGCCCCCTCTCCCCTTTCTGGTCCTGCCCATAAGTTCACAACAGAGCCGAGAGAAGTCCAGGATGGCTCTGCCAGGTGGTGGGCACCAGCCAGCCTGGCTGCCCCCACCCACTGGCCTCTCCATTCGCGGGTGCTCAGGCACCTTAGCAGCGTCTCACTTGGCAGCTTCGGCCGCACGGGGGCCCCCAGGAGCAAGATGGGGCCGCTGGGCCTGGCAGGCCGGGTGAGACAGGTGCGATGCCAACAGTCAGCTGGAGGGCGGGGGTATCCTCAGCCTCTCCGGCAACACGCTGACCGTGCCTGTCTCCCAGGAGCCTGGACACCTCCCAGTTTGTCCCCGCCACCTGCGACTGACAGGAGTGACGCACACCTGCTACGCCTGCTACTGCACAGGCAGAGCCTGTCAGGCCTGCCCCTGGCATGTTCTCCGCGGGGTCACCCCTTCTGGCATGCTCCTCAGGGGGCGCAACAAGCTCGTCCGCCTCACGCACTCACACTGACATCCAGCTGCACTGTCACCTGTTAGAACCTATTATAAACCAAACTGGAGCAGCAGTTTCTGAGAGGATGTCGGTGGAGGGATGGGCCCTGGCCAGGTGTCTTCCGGCCCCGGAACCCGCTGTACGCTCTCTGGCACGCACTGCGCTTCTCTGCTTCAGGTTTTTATAAGACAGTCCCAACCCAACTTCCTGTTTTCAAAAGTTATTCTCTTCTCCCAGCATGGATTTTGCTAGAAATTAACTGAAATAAAGATTCTTAAAAAGCTTCCTTCCTTTCCAACAGCACTCAGTGTCTAACCAAACGGCATTAAGTGGAGGTTTTCCTCCTCGCTGCTCGAGACACAGCATCAGGGCCGCCCATGGAGAGAGTGAGGCCAGAAGATCCCAGAGCACAGCCGGTGGGTTGTCCCCTTGTTACAGGGAAAACAATCACCGTTTCCTCTGGACTAGCGGCTCTCAAACCTCACTGCACATCAGAACCTCCTGGGGCCTTGTTAAAACAGACCGCTGGGCCCCACCCCGAGACTCTACAGGTTCCCAGGCAATGCCCAAGCTGCTGGACGGAGGACCATGGCTCCAGACACTCGGCCACAGGTTAAGAATAGCTTATTTTCTGAAGAATGACACCCTCACGTCTGCACTGATGCAGGATGGGGTGATGGTTTCACCTCACTTGCCCTTAAATCTGGATTTTCTGAGTCCCCGGGGTGAGAGCTACCATCACCGCGAGCTGGGCAATCCCTGAGGATGCTGCCCGCCCCACGCCTATTCCCCATCACCAGCTGCAGGTGACTCAGGAATCCTCCCCTCGTTTCAAAGCAAAACAGAATTCATCACGTAAGCCTTACCAAGAAGATCTTCCCGATGCCTGAGACCACGTATCCTTGGGACTTGTTTAGTGGGTTCAGATCAAACACATGCCCACTGTTGGGGTCCCTGATGGAGCAAGCCTGCAGGAACCAAAGGGGGAAAGAATCACTCAAACGAAGTCCACGAGAACACGGCAAAGCCAGAGCACCTCCAAAACCTGCCCGCATGGACCGCTTGGACTTTAAAGCCCACTCAGAGAAGCAGCCCCGTGTGTGCTCATGGCCCTGACAGACATGGCAACTGAAGTGCTCCAGGTGTGACACCGGCTCAGAGATGCTGACGGTACTCGAGCTCTTAAGGCTGCAATCATTACCTGGACAAGAAGATGGCTGCTGATCCCCAGGGAAATGTGAGAACTGCAAGAGACCCACAATTCATTAACTGTCTCTTCTCCTCTTCTAGGAGGTGGAAGGAACCTCCCTACCCCAACGTGTCTTTTTTCTGTCCCGCCCACCATATGCAGGAAACAGAGCGGCAGCCACAGCCTTGGGCTGCACTGACGGTGGGTGCGGGCGGCATGCCACCATGCCCACCCTCCCCGGGCACCCTCCAGCCAGGACCCTGTCCTGGGAACATTCATCAGTCCGGATGCTGCTGCTGGCGGAGCTTTGAAAAGGGAGGGAGGGAAACACATTCTTTATTGTAAAGAAAAATACCTAGTGCCATGGAAACAAGGTGCACCCTTGCGGGGTCAGAGAGCACGTCTCAGAGCAGCCTGCTGCCCGGTTCTGCAGGTGCAGGCTCGCCCGAGGGCAGGAGTGCATCCCAAGGCTAAAGGGCGGGATGAGTCTAGCACTTCAGTGGGCACAGGGCTGAAGTGGACGACGTGGGAGGAAGGTGGCTGGGACCAGAGCGTTAAACCCTCAAGTATCGCGTTGAAACAGATAGACTGTACCCTACAGATAATTTCACATTAAGACATACAGGCTGTATTCTATAAACATGTGACACTGGAACATACAAGTGTATCCTACAGATGGCGGGGCTCTGACATGTGTCAGGTGCTGAGTGACACACGAGCACTCATCTCTGCAGTGATGGAGAGCCCAGAGCCCCTGCAGCACTGAAGGACGTGGCGTGGAGGAAAAGGAAGGAATCTACAGGAATCGGGGAGTTAAACGGAAGGTCCTGGTTCTTCTCCCAGGATCTGGGAGCCAGGGGTGAGGGAGAGGAGTGCAGGATGACTTCCAGACGCCTGCTGTCAACACTGCGGAAACAGAGGCGCCAGTAACGGATTAAGCAGCACAGGGAAGGGGTGCAGAGCCAGGACACCTGGACAGGAAGGTCTGGGGCAGCTCGGCGGGAGGCCCAGGACAGCACACGTACCTGGTCTGTGTCTGTCATTACTTGGACAGGACAGGCAGCCTCTGTATTCCACAGGAAACTGACCACGCACTCCCAGTTGAGAGAAAATATGGGGTGGGTATTCTGAAAGGACAAAACCAAGATGACAGTCAATATAAGAAAATGGAACTCGATCTAACCAAAAGAATACTAGTCTGATAAATAAAAATAGCAAAAATCAACAGAACAATTATCATGCCAGTGACAGGCTAGGTGCTTAATGTGCCTTAACTAATTAGAACTTTTTAATTTAACATCCTCATTATTCCCATTAAGGAGATATTATCTCTTATGCTCAGATGCCAGTAAATTCACCTGAGATCATGACAGCAGTAAGTGGCAGAACTGGAATCCAAACCTAGGTCTGAGCCCAAGTTGATGCTTTTGCAAAGTGTTCTAAACGTTCTACACCCAGAGTGCAGAATACAAGAGCCAGACACTAAGACCACGGGGCGCACGATCACAGCCACGAAGAGGCAAAGCTGACCCGCAGGGTCACGGGTCAGGACGGGTGGAGAAGTGACCAGAAAGGGGCAGGAGGAGGCCCCTGGGCGCTGCTGGTGTCCTGTTTGCACACGTGGGTCTAGTTTACACAGGTGCATTCAAGCTGTGGAAGTCCACCAGCTGTAACTTACAACCCACGCACTTTCCTGAGTGTTTTCAATAAAAAGCCCCCCAACGTGTGCCACACCAGCTTCTGAGAGGGCATCGCCTCCACCACGGGCAATGGCCACTCAGACAGAGGCCGTTGCCACCAGACACTGCGCAAAGGATGCGACAGCATTTCTCAGCTAGCGTCACAACAACCCTCACCTGCCATCTGTACAAATGAGAACACTGAGGCCTGAGAAGGCGCCTGCCAAGATGCACAGGGAAGGAAATCACAGTGGTCTGTCACCCACCAAGCGCCCTTTGATCTGGAAGTCCCCCTAGCCACCCTCTCAGCCGCAGTCACCAACAGTGAACTAAGAGCACACCCATCCCTTCTGCCTCATGACGTGGTTGTGAGAAGTTCCGTGACTTGCAGAACCTCTGGGACATCACCTTCACTCACTCGGTATTTCCTGGGCCCTGGAAATGTGCCAGGCCCTGAGCCGAGGCGGAGAGATACAGTAACAAGGAAAATAGCTCTGAAAACTTAAAAACTCTGTCCAAACAGGATGTCACAGGAAAGCTGAAAATAGAAGGGTCTGAGAGATCCTCCTGAAGTGTCCAAGATCTCCATGGCAACGAGACACCAGAGAAGGGAAGGGGGGTGGGCCAGGCCCAAGAAGGGGACCCAGAGGTGCACCCAGGGGGCGGCACAGAGGAGGGCCAGGCTGTGCAGCCAGGAGTCCTTCCCGAGACCAGGAGTGGAAACCGGGAAACCGAGCTTCGGCTTAGCAGACTGCGTGTTCACGTCTCAGTGCAGCCACTCTGCTCGCACACACGGGCCCTGCTCAGCCAGTAAGTACTTCACTCCCCTGTCAGAGCAGCCTTCTGGGGCTCAAGAGACATTATCTCTTGGGAAAATATTGTGTGCTGGCAAAGGACAGAGAAAACTTGGCATCTGCAAGACGACTAGAAGGTAAGGAACCAAGGCCCCTGGCCTGCTCAGAGAGGAGTGACCACATGGGGGGCCAGCTCATGTCAATCAGGCGAGAGGAGGCTGAAACACAGACTTTAGGAAATAATCTGTTTGATAATAAACAAGTTCTATTTTCCTCACTCTGTTCATCTAAGGGTTTGGCAATTATTCGAAAAACACATGATCCAAGTATAAAAGATCCAGGTATAAACTCCAGGTGAAAAAAGCAAAGTTCTGGAAATCCTTACTGGTGATAGGTGCACAACGCTGTAAATGTACTTGTATTTTATTATATATTTTTTTAGTGGAGGTGCTGGGGATTGAACCCAGGACCTAGTGCATGCTAAACACATGCACTCTACCGAGTTACTTCCCTCCCCTATCATAAATGTACTTAATGCCACTAAACTTTACACATAAAAATGGCTAAAATGGTAAATTTTGTTATGTATTTTCTGCCACGTTTTTTAAAACCAATTGAGACTGTACATAATGACCCCAAAGCATTCTTATTTCCAGTTTTCTCTTCTGTCCTGACTAAGGAACTCAGGCCCAAATACAATCTCTATCACCGTCTCCATTTCTTAACCTTAATTTTTTATTCCTGCTTTGCTGACATACTACACATCCATCCCTCATTGTTCATCCCTGGCCCTGAGCTGTGCCCAGCCTCAGTTTCCTCATCTATGAACTTTGGGGTTTGGACCAAACCATCTCTAAGACTTGTTCTGCTGCGGTGATCCTGGGATCACCAACTCACAAGAACTAAGGGCAGGACGGTGTCCATACCACTCAGAGAAAACTCAGGTCTACAGAACACCATGCAGTACGTGCCACAAACCAGCAGTAAGAGATGAGGCTTCAACTTGCGAAAGCACAGCCGCAAGAGCACCACTGCGTGCTCCCTGCCTCCCCGCCTTTACATCACATGCTGGCCTGAAGCAGAGTAAAGAGCAACCGCCACCCCTCTGAACCCAAAGCAGCCCAGGCCATGGGCGACCAGCGGGGCCTCCCTTACCAGGCTGCCCCTGGAGCAGATGAGGTGGATCCTGGTGGTGTAGGCGGTCCGCTTCCCGTCGCTGGTGGTGCAGGCTGAGCCATTCACGTACTCCAGCAGTAGGCTGCCGCTCGCCTCCACCACCGGGCCTGTCTTGGCGACCCCCAAGTTGCTGATGGAGACGATTTCAGAAGACGAACCCTGCAAACACGTATGTCTGTTAGATCTCCCTCTGAAGAAAAACAACTCATTTCGTCATGACTAACATAGTGGAGTCTTGTTATTCACGGCAGGGAGCTGTGTTCTACAAACGCGACACAAATACTCAATTGGCAAGCACGGAGCCACCCTTCCTACATGTAGGGGGAAAAACTGTCAGCCTTCTGTATCCGCGGGTTCCACAGCCGTGGATTCTATCAAATTTGCATCAAAAATATTCAGGAAAAAAATTCCACAAAGTTCCAAAAAGCAAAACTTGAATTTGCCTCCAGCATCTATTAACATAGCATTTACGCTGTATCTACAACTGCAACATAGCATTTAAATTGTATTAGGTATTACAAGTAACTGAAATGAAGTAAGGATGTGTTTAAGTAACATTAACACTGTAACACTGCATGTAAAGGACTTGAGCATCCCTGGATTTTGGTATCTGCTGGAGTCCTGGAACCAATGCCGCCCCCACCTCTCCCCTCCCCAGTACACCGAGGGACAACTCTAGGTATCTCGTGTACACTTATCTCACAAAGATAATGATCGTAAATCCTCAAAATCATTGTAGACTCTATTTTATCTTACGAAAGGGCAAACGACGTTCAGATATGCTAAGTGACTTATTCGAGGCCACCTTACTAACAGGCATCAGAGGTGGGACTCAAACCCTGTCCGCCTGGCCAGGAGCCAGGAGCTTCTGACGCTGCACTGCCTGTCCCCTCGTGACTCCATCCTCTGGCCACCGGGTAGGAGAGCTGGACAAGAGCGTGGAGCATGACACCCACGTCAGGCCACTCTGCACACGTCCATGAAAGACTGTGAAGGCACCAGGACTGATGTGGGGTTACAGGTAATTGTCACCAAGTAGACAAACTCGCAGATACAGAATTCGTGAGTAAAGAGGACAGGCTGTACTGGGAGGCCGTTGCTCCACCCAAGAGCACACACGCTTAAGTGCACATGCACACCCCACAGGGCGCCCCTTCCTTAACCACCAGAGTGCGCTCTCCAGCTGCCTCTAGAACACCTCCAAGCTGCCATGTAACAGGCGCCAGGAGAAGTACATTCTCGACATGCTATTTTTAAAGAAGCACACATACATCTTTATTTTAAGACGCATCGTGTACAAGGCGCACAGGGAAACATACCAGAGTTCTGGCAGTAACTGCATCCCACCGGGATGATGGAGTGCAGCCTACACCCAGGGAGAGCTAACGCCGGGGCTGAGCTCATCCACAGTGACTCTGCCAAGCAGGTGTCACCCCTAATTAGTCCAGGAGCAAGCACTTTTGAGAGCAAAAACTACTCTTTATAGATGTCGGCTGCTCACTCGAAGACACTTCCTCTGCCAAGGACCGTGAGCAGAGGCCACCAACACCACGGCTTTTTAAAATCCTAAATCTGAACGATGACTCAAATACAGTCACATCCGTGGGAGGCAGATGAGTTCACACGGAGGCTCCTCTCCCGCTCAGGGGGCTTCACTGCAGCGGTCAGGCCCACTTAGATCTGGGAGCCCCGAGTAACCCCCTGCACACCCAGTCCCATGCTCGGGCGGGCCGACCCACCTGGGAGCTGTCGAACTTCATCTGGCACGCGGACGCGTAGCGATCGCAGCCGGGCACGGGGCTCAGGGGCCGACACACGTTGATGTAGTACTTCCTCCACGTGCTGCGCGGCCCTGCGTTGTCCATGGCGTACCAGTTCCCTCCGAGGCCGCCTTCAGATTTGGCTAGACTGAAACGTGAAAGGGAGACGGGTGCTTTTCAAGCTGAGTTTGATGATTCATTTCTAAGTAGTGAGGGAAATACCAAAGGAAACACAGCCCACCCATCAAACTGCAGAAGCCGCCGCCGGGACTCGGGACGCACCCGAGTGCTCTCCACCTCCCTAAATGCTGTCAGTGCTCCACAGACGGGGACCACTCCTCACCTCTGCACCAACAGGCATTGTTTTAAATGATGCAGCCGAAGACTGAGGCTTTCCTGCAGCAAAGACTGGTTGATCTCACTAAGGCTACTAGATCCTCACTAGAATTCATTGTGCTTGAAGCTCCCTGTCTCGGTCCCGCACCCAGAACTAACGGACTCCCTCTATCCGCTGAGCTCTGTGCTCACCAGCCAGGTCTGGCAGCCCCAGCACAACCCAGGCCGGGGCCAGGCCTGCGGCAGACCGACCCACCTTACCTGGAGAGGTCGTACTGCTCCAGCGTGGCGGGGTCGGTCACCACGCACTCCAGTGGCTCCTCGGGGCAGGCGTAGCTGGTGTACCACCGGAAGTCGTAGGTTGAGTTATCTTCTTCCTAATCGTGGGACAAGAGCAGACGTGGAAGGGACGGCAAAGAGAAGAGGAGCCGCGACACAAAGCCAGCATTTCGAAAACGCTGGGGCACTTCTTGCAGATAGAAACTGTAGGAAAGAAAGTTTACTTTGCCCACCTCCTCTTATTTTATTAAAAGGAAGCTCGCCCAGCAATAAATTAAGATGGAAATCTAGCCTCTGTTAAATGGGAATGAGGGACGTTTTGATGCCTTTGTGTGTCTTGTATCCAACACCAACAGGGTTGTGGGCCGTCACTGAGGTGTGTGGCCCACTGGAGCAGCTCAGAAAATAAACACTGCCCATGTCTCCTGGCAAACCTAAAAGGATTAATTAAAATCACAGGAGATGACCATCTGGCCAGGAAACCAGACTAATAATAATAGCTCTGCTTCTAAATAAAGGGCCCACGACGGGCTCCCATATAAGCCTTCGGGAGCCAGACAACCTGACGGTTTATCCCCAGGGACCCTCCCAGCTCACACGCCACCTACATTAGAACAGCCACAAGCCCTGTCAAAGCTGCTTCTTTCTCTTCCCCTGGCTTTACGAGACTGACGTCCTCTCCTCCTCACCCGTCACTGCGTAGAGACACACACACGTGCACACACACAGAGGCACACGCGGTGCCAACCCTACCTGATATTCAGGGAGACCCACGCCAGCATCTCGGTCACAGAGAAAGGTGATGAGGGTGGCTCTCGGGGTGCGCCTCTCGTTGTTGTAGGGTGTGCCGTCTCTGTAGTTCAGCTGGATCATCCCATCGTAGTAAGAAAGCTTAGCGTTACTCCGTCCCAAGTTCCAAAACTTCTTATCACTAAAACAAACAAACATCTCTCAGAAAAGGTACCGAGACCAGAAGCACCATGATGCCGTGACGCCAAGGAAGGACAGAGGGCAGTGTGGGGGGTAGCAGCACCCAGGACCCAGGGATGCAGACCCACCCTGGTGCCAGGCTAGGATTTCTAAGCCCAGGGTGGGTGAGAGGGTGGCCCCACCCCGACACCAGGACCCAAATCCACTCAGCACGGCTGATTTAAGGCACAGCTCCTTTCACGTGAACTAATGCTGCACTGACAGGAGACAGAGGTGCACCAATCTATCCAACAACTGAGAAGGGCCGGCTGCCGGGAGGGGAGGCGCTGTGTAAACCCACTTCCTGTCCTGCTCCTTCTCTGGGAGGCTCGACCCCCAGCAGCTTCCCCCCATTTGGGGGCCAAGTCTTCTCAGTGTTTAGGTCAATACTCCCCGTAAAGCAAAGATGTCAGCAGAGAATGCCCCTATTCCTGAATAAAGTATCAGTGAGCACAAGACACCGCAGGGAAAAGCCACAACTGAAAACAGTCTACTTGCCTCCTGGACACCTGGCAGGCTGCCGAGCCTGGTGGACAGGGGCCCGCAGACAGCGCCCCACACACGTTAATGTAAAACTCGTACTTCTCTGTCTCGACTTTGTAGCCGTCGTTCTTCGTGAGAGGTGACAAGTCAAAAGAAAACCCTAGTAACAACCGTCCAGGTCAGTGAAGAGCCACCACCCCAGCTCACGGCTTCCAGAAGCTTCCCCGCGATGGCAGGGAGACGAGCTACCGGAGCCACCATCACTCACATTCCCCATGGAGACGGATTTTCCACCACCAACCCCTTCTCCTGCCCTGACCCAGCCCCACTCACAGCCCACACCTCCCAGCTGAATAAACCACCAGCGTGTTCAAAGCGGGAAGATGACAATACAATGACCCTAAAAAGTCTAGGGTGGGTTTCTTGACCAGAAACTCACACAAAAAGCCGTTTCAAATGTGACCTATTTCCTGTGTTCCCTGGGTTTTGCATTTAGCAAATGACCTCAACTATGAATATGAGATATTTTTCATTATCTCAAGCTTCAAACACTGATTTTCAGATTTTCAGAGTCTTGGTCAAACAGTATTAATAGAATTCTAAAATGGGTTACCTCTAAAACACTCCTAGAAAATGTCAAAAAAATAAATAAAACAAAAAGCCAGCTGAGCAGGTGCAGGTGCCTCTGCACCAGGCGCTTGGACACACACCGGCTTGGGAGTCGAAGACCGTACAGTTGTCCCCCTCAGTCCTGGACAGCACGCAGGCAGCCGCCGTGTGCCACTCAAACTCATAGAAGCAACCGTCGTCCCTGGAAGTTCTCAGCACCGGAGCACTTTCTAAGTCACCTGTTAGTGGGGAAGAGAGAGTCATCACTCACCCTGTCTCAGAAAATTTCCTTCCCTTGTTCTAAAAATAGTCCTGCAAATACTGTGGAGTCCACTTATCTGAGGTTCCTAAAGTGGTCAAACCTACAGAGACGGGACAGAAGGACAAGGGTGGACAAGGGGGTGAGGATGGGGGGACTTCAGTTTGGGAAATGAAAACGTTCTGGAGACGGACAGTGGGGTACATGTACTTAGCACACACACTTAGTGCCACTGAACTGGGCACTGAAAAAAAGATTAAAATAGTGAATTTCACATTATATGCATTTTACTACAATTCCTTTACATGGGTAAATTTTATATTATATATTTTACAATTAAAAAAATCGTCCTGGTCCTTGACTTTATCCCACAGCTGGGAATTTATCCAAAGGAAATATTCCAACGGGAGGCAGAGAGAGGTATGTAACTGCACAATTAGCAACACTGGAAACATGCTATTAATCCAGCAATAGTGAAAATGTTTAAAAACAGTTAAAACCAAGCCAGCATCAAAAAGGAAGTCCCTAAGGATTATAACAGTGAAACACAGAAGAGTATTCACAAAATATTATGTGCTGAGAAACATGAAAATGTGTGCATATACAGATTCTAACCCTGAACAACAACGTAAACCTGTAAATAAAGATAAGTGAGGAGAGCACAGTGTTGGGGGGGGGGGATCAGTGACAATGTTCTTAACCACCTGAGATTCTCCCCCTTCAAAGGAAGCTGACGGGCCACATGGTTGCCCTGCTCCAGGCCTAAGGAGAGGAAGCCGTGGGGAGAGCGCAACTCATCCGGAAAATCCCAGCCACGCGGCCCCTCCGTCTCCGGACTGGTGTGCGCGGGGATGGGGAATGGAACCCAAAGCACCACCGCCACTTCCGGGGCCTCACCAGTCAGCCCTACACCCCTCTGCCTTGGCATCTCGGCAGTGGCCAGGGAGAAGCAGAGACACAGAGTGCAGGGCGCTGCGAGCAGAAACCACCCCACACCTCATCTTTCTCATTGTTACCTGGCTTGCAGACAAGTGTTATGTTAGTCTGTATTTTCTTGCCATGACCACACTCATCACCATCGGAGTAAGACAGCTGAATGTTTCCTTTCTCTTTTGTGGGAGAAGAAACAAATTTGCCCAGATTTTTACTTCCGTCCTTATCTGGAGAAAAGGCAAAACAAACAAACAAAAGAACACACAAACAAACCCAGAAGACAAGATTAAAAATGATAATGACACAAAGAAGTACTGAAAATCAAGGCCCAACTCGTGTGCCTCGGCCCCTTCCCCGGCCCACCTAGTCTGGCCCCGGTGGTCAGTGGGTTTGCCTTGAGTGGCAAGGTTGACAGTGGCAGCCACACTGAGGAAGGCAAGGCCACCTCCAGGCTTAGTAGGAAAGTGCGAGAATGATAAACAACATTCCACAGGGACACGAGGGACAGAGAGGCGGGACCATGTCACGCCATCGCAGAAAATAACGCTGTTCCTCCACTTTAGGGGACTCAGCTCCCTCTAGCCACAAGGTCTTTCAAAACCAAGGGCTGAAATTTGTCCACGACCAGAGCAGACACTAATTAAAGCCTGCTCGGTAAGCCAAGCAGGTGATTGCTTAGTTCTTGGTTCAGTTGATTTTTACTATAAAGTACTGAAACTTTGTCCCAGATTCTTCTCAAATAAAGGCAGGGACATGCCTGGACCTGCTCTGAAAGACACCAATTCCCAGTCCTGGGATAATGCCTAAAATCCTGCCTGGGTTCACAATTCCTTTTCTAACGGTCATAACAGATTCCAACTAGTCTCACTGCGCGTCGTTTTCCAGGTGAGTCTGAAGTGACAAACAGCTAATGTGCTATAAATATTAAATTGAAAGGTTGCAACCAACACAGTTACAGCAAAAGGGACCTAAGAGGTAAGGTGCTCTCAGATGAGGCTACAATATGAGATTCCAGGCGCCTTAAGCCATAATGCTTAAACACTTGCAGGCAGGAAGGTTGTTAAAAAATCAGAATCAGTTTTACACAAGGACTGGCAACGCTATTCCTTGGGTTACTAAGTGAGAGGATCACCCAGTACTCTCCCACATGGTTCTCCGTTCCCAGTCAGACCACATCAGAAGGCTTCGGCCAACTTCAAGACACCTGAGGGTGACAATGTCCAGAGTGCAACCAAGCAGTTGCCTACATCTGAGTCACTGAACTCTTTTATCATCCTTTATATGCTGAACCCAAAGAAAGGAGGCTCAATAAACCACAGGAAGATTCTCTGGTTCACTCCGAACAGATGCAGCCTGGCTCCACGCACCTTCAGGACAACTGTCACCTAGAGCCTCAACCCAGGGACCACTCACCTACGGCGCACACGGCCGCGTCCTCAGGGCAGCCCCTCGCCTTGCCCTCCTGCAGCACTCGGTGGCAGATGTTAATGAAGAAATGTTTCTTCTCTGGTTCCCTCCGGCTGCCGTCCACGGCTTCCCAATTCTGTTCCAGTTCTGTAACAACAGAAAAGCTTCTTCTGAGCCAAAGGCGGTGCTATTTCTCTGCGAGTCACAGCACAAACGGTGACTGGGGGGAAGGCAGGTGAAGGCCCGAAGCCCACCAGGCCTGTGGCTGCGAAGCGCCAGGCGCGCACGCTGTGCACCCAGCTGGCTGGAGGCACAGAAACAGGAGAATCTTAGGCTTGTCCTGAACGTGACAGAAACAAGCCATCCAACAACAGCTCCTCAGAAGAGGCTTAACAGAGAGGCCAGAGGATTAAACAATAAAATTCTCCCAAGCCCCATGCTTGGAAATCAGATGCTGAAAAGCAAATCCAGACGCCAGCCCTGCCTTGGGACTCGGAGGGCGCGGGCTGTCGATGACGCACCTGCCTTGGGACCCCAGATAAGGCCCGTGTGAGAGAAGGGACCCAGCCCTCTCCACACAAGCAGCCCAGCACAGGGATTAGCACTCGGGGCCACCGGAAGGAAAACAAGATACATGTGGTGCCTGAGCTGGGGCGGCTCGTGACCCAGTCCTCTGTGCACAGGAAAACATCCACCCGGGCGGAGGGAGCAGACTCGGGACACACAGTAACTGCCCTGTCACAGGCGGTCACCTCGGGGCGCAGGCAGGTTCTTCCCTGTGTGTCTTACACATTATCCCCACTTTACAGACGCAACTCACTTCTACAAAGGCCCAAGTCCAGGGCTGCTAAAGGACATCCCCATTCCGACTCTTCACCCTGCTCTGCCTCCGGCCAAATTTCAAGGCCCACGAGGCAGGGGTCGTTCGCTGTGGTCTCCCGGGCACCGAGTCCAGCCCCTGACCCGTAACAGATACTCAGCAAGCACAGCTTCAGAGAACAAATAAATTTACCTCGGCGGGTGTCCGCCGGGAGCCAGGCTGCTGTGACAAGCCCCTCCGTACAAGGACACAGCACCGCGTCCCAAGGGCACCCACATCTATTCTCCTCTAAGCCTCATGAAGGGCTGGGCAGGGGACACGGACCCCACTTTAGAGGTGAGGCGAGGCAGTGAGACCCAGGGGAGAGCAGAGGGCAGAAGGCTGGACCCACGCAGCCCCACCGCCCTCACCCCAGGAGGGCAAGCCTCCGGGCCTGACAGCCCACGTGTTTAGTGGGAACACTGCCTACTCCAAGCCTGCTGTAAGAATTTGAGTAACTTTTAATTGAGACAGAACGGACACACACCACCGCATTCATTGCAGGCGTACCACCATAATGACTTGATCCGTGCATAGACTGGGAAAGGGAGACCCCGCAAGTCCACTTAACGTCCACACCATGTGTGTAACCACCATACACATACCAACATGTGTGGTGAGAACTTTTAAGATCTACCCTCTTAGCAAGGAGAGCTTAAATTTAAAAAATAATAATAAGTTTCTAGTCTCAAAGCACAAGGCCTGGCACACAGAAAGTACTGGGCAATTTTTAGCCAACTCTGACAAGGTCAGCCCAAGGTATTCCAAGCAGAAAGCAGTAACGTCGACCTCAGAGTCAGACACCCTGCTTCCTAACTCAGTGTCACTTCTGCTATTGCAATGAGCAAAGAAGAGGGGCAAGGCCTAAATGCGATTAGCTGACAAAGAAACCAGTAACCGCACCTGCAAACATACTGGTGGGGAAGGTTCGAGTGAGCCCCGCGAGGGCCGCAGGCCTACCTGAGTGCCGGGCCAGCACCGACAGGTCGAAGCGCTGCCTCCCGTCAGAGACGCCGCAGAGGAGGGCCTCCTTCTCGTCCACGCAGGCGTACTTGGTGTCCCACGTGAAGAAGTAGGTGCAATCCACCTCTCCGGTGAACACAGGAGCCCCTTTCCCACCGTTACCTGTGCAATTTGTAAAGGGAAAAAGCACCCAGGATGTGACCAAAATGTAGGAACGTCAGAGGAGCAAGGGCAGAAACAGCACAGAGGACACCAACACCAGCTGTGCAGTCACACAGACTCGAGCCCCAACCCCCGGAGATCAGAGCGGCTTCTGTAAAGTGTCCGACAGTCACAACCCTCCAGGGCAGGCCTATGTCCCTCCCATCTCAGCAGGATGGTCCCAATAGGCCATAAGGCCATCTACAACACACTCAACGGGGTCTTGAAACGACTGTTCACGAGGAACATGTGAGCCACCAGGAGGGCTCTGCTGCTCGCAGGCTGCAGTCCGCCTCCAGCAGGCCCGTGAGCGCCCTCCAGGTCAGACCCGGGGGTTCACTGACAGGCCAGGGCTCTAGTTCTGGGAGTGCCACGGATTTAACAATGTGCTTGTGAGCAGGACAAGCTCCCCGGGATGCAACCCTGCAATGAAAGTTGGAGAGGGACAGTGTCTGCAGTCGCTCCCAACTGAAGCGTGCAGAGGCCCAGCACCGCACTCCCACAGGCTCCAGCACCCTCGGTCTGCAGGGCGGCAGCACCAGGCACAGGTCTCTTCCGCCCTACTCAAACCAGCAGGCTGTCCACCCAGCAGCTCAGGGAGCCCCACAGGCCTCCCCACCGGGAGCCCTCCCAGCTCAGCTCTGCTCTGAAGGCAGCACTTTATGGGCCACTTCCCCGCTCCACGTAGCCTGGGATTCAGCAGACTTTGTTGACTTTTCCCAGACTAGAAACACTATCCCCTAGCCTTTCCAAGCTGGTGGACCGCTGGCATGAAGGTCCATTTTCCACCCCTTGATGGCTTAATAATCCTCCTCTGGACCTCCTACATGATTTGCTTTTCTTGAGGTTTCGTGCCCTGAAGTGCACAATGTTCTAAAGGAAAGGGAAATAATATTTTGGACCAAGGGCAAATGACATTTCAATTGCCATTCCTGTGAAATCTTTAATACCATAAACATCATAATCATAACACCAGCGACAGTGGTTGATCTGCACAGAGCGCAAGGACGCTGTGCTGAGCGTTAAGCGCCCTGTGGGGACCCGCTGCCCCAAACAGGCTCTGCGTGAAGTACTCAATATAAAATGTCAGTGCATCTCATCCCAAAAACTCAATGGCACAGGTACAGGTTTAGCCCCATTACGCAGATTTAGGCAGGCTAAATAATTTGCCTATGGTTTCACAGCTAGAATGCTGGGGAGCCAGAAATCAACCCCAGACGGTCTGGCCCCAGAGCCAGACTCAACCACAAGGCAATGCTTCCCTCCGCTACTGTGGGTTTCTTTCTTCTGTTTTTCGGGGGTTTTTTGTTTTTTTTTAAAGTGAGTACTCAAAGCCGTTCTCTTTAAGCAGCAGCATTCCCAGCCTCCTTTCTGACAACACTGAGCCCACCCACCCTCCCTTGGCTTGGACCCCTGCCCCCCCACCCCACGGAAGGAGCCAGGAAGCTCCTACGCATCTTTCCACCCCCATCCCTCCTCCCCACGGTTTACATACAGCTTCCTCCCACTGGATTGGTATTTCACTCGTCACAAAAGGCCTGTTTCCTCAAAACTTGAAGCATTCACAGTGCTTTTCTTTTACCAGGTAAATTTACAAGTGATTGAATGACACTAGGAATGCTTCTAGGGTCCATCCCTACTTGGGAGCTAGATTTGCATGTGAAACTAACAATCTGCTGGGAGAGTCCATTTTAAATAACCATTGGCATGCACCTCACTGGCATTCTCATTTAATTCCTCAAAGAATTTCAGGAGAATAGTTAAGACTCCTCTCTACCCAAGCACATTGTTTATTTGTTTTTAAGCACAATGGCCTTGCCTTCAGGACCACTTTTCCTGGGGCCAACAGTTTCCTTCCACCAGCAGGGTTAGTATTACTTTTCTGCAGTCTCCGCATCCTGGCCCCCCAGCCTCCAGCATTCACTCCCCAGCATGTTACCTGGCCTCAGGGCATGTGGATCCCCTGACCAGCTGAAGGGCAAGCGGGCTCTTCCTGTGGAAAAAGCTCTCGGCATCAAATTTTTCCTCTAGGCGCACTAAACTACATTCCCCACCTCCCTGCCTTTGAGGCTGGGACGTGCCTTTTACTTCTGGTGATAAAAAACTGCTGCTCCCATTCTGCAGAGTCCTAGGAAGCCAAGTCTACAGATACAAGATGCAAAGTACAAAGGTCCCCAAGTGACTGTGAGACAGGAGGGGAGGGGGCAGGGCACAATCACTCAAAGAATGACACAGCAATTAGCCCTGAAGCGGAGGAACATTCAACCCCTAGCAGGCCTTGAGGCCCAAGATGGTGGGAGATCTGACTTCTAACAGACCTTGAACTTCATTATGCACCCCACTGTAATATATTAACATGGTAAATGGCCTTCCTACAGGCGCCATGACAGTTCCAAGGCTGACCGTGAAAGGTCAAAAAGTTGGCAGTGGCCCAATTCCTGGGAATCCTAGCCCCTTCCCCAAAGTAGCTGGAATAATCCTCCCACTTGTTAGCACATGAAGCTACTGAGCCCATAAAAACCAGCAACCCCGCACTGTCTATGAAGTGTGTATCTACTTTTACTTTAAATTGAGCACCCAACCCCTACACCTCGTGACTTTTCTCTGGCCTTCTGAAACAGCCTGCACTCTGTCTACGGAGGAGGCATCTCTCTGAATAAACCTACCTTTACTCAACTGTGGCTCAGTCTTGAATTCTTTGCTGTGTGAAGCCAAGGCCCCACACTTGGCGGGGCACATCCCAGGGACTCAACCGAGACCTGGGACACGGCCATCCTCTCACCCCACATTTTTCCTGCATCAACAACATGGAGCAGGGCCCCCTCAAGACCTGCACTGAACTAAAGAAAATAACTTATTATTAAATGTAATAAGGAGCCACTTAAATCTGTGGATGGTTGTTCACTGGCCTATCATTCCTCCCCCCAAAATGGTCTAATGTTCTTATCTGACAGGATCACCACCACCAATACGTTTAATTTATATCAAACCAGATGTAAATTACTAAAATGAAAGAATACACATATCATGGATAGAAAAAAAATGCATGCACCTTTGTATCTTGAAAGGCATGAAACCCTTGATTGATAAGCATAAATAATTGCTGGAGGTCCAAGTTGAACTATAAACCACAGTTCACAATACTACAGCCTCAATTAACACCCATTCAACATGCAAAACTACATTATTACGTTTACCCAATGAACACAGAATCCACTGAGGGGCTTTCTCTAAAAACTCTAAATTTAAATTTGCACAAACTAATAATGAAATGACTTCATAGTATACAGGCAACATAGCACATCTAGCATACAGTTTGCTCTGAATCACAGAGCTGGAGGGAGTCAAATATTTCATAGTTCAACTCCAGCCTGAGGGCAGGCTCGAAATCTCCCACAAAATACCTACCACCTCTGTCTGGTCTCCGAGTCACAATCACAATGAAATGAGCCTACAGAGATGTGAGTCTTCAGTATGAGGGCCTCTCTGTTAGTTTTGTCCTATCTGATGATGGCACTGAGGTCACATAAAGGTACATCCTCTCTCAGAGTCAGGGTGGTGTGTTATCACCCATCAACGACACACACGGAGGAGATAAACATGGAGCAAATTTGGCAAAACATTCATGACCGTTAAGCCTAGAGTGGTGGGCACATAAGTTTTCACTGTAATGTTCATTATTTATATATCTGAAAACTTTCATAATAAAAAGCAAAAAAGGAAAAACAAATGGCCTCAAGCATTTCTGGGCTCTAGCTTTCCAGCACCACTCCTGGACGTCCATACCTCTTCCCTGAGTCCCTGACCACGTGTCTTCTCAGTACCCTCCTCGGGTCTGCTGGGGTCTCTCTGGATCATTATTCTAGCCTCCCAGCATGCCCAAATGAGACCAGCACATTCCCAAAGACCTCGGCCAAGTCATTTATAAAAATCGCAGACAGACCGGGGCCAAAAGGGTTAACAACAGGGCGGAAGGAGACGGGCAGCAGCAGGGCAGCCCAGCCCGCAGGGGCAGCCCGAGGGTCGGAGGGTCTGGGGAGTTGGAATGTGGAGGAGGCTGGCCTTTCCACGGAATTGGACACAGAGCAGAAGAGGTGGACTTCAGAAAGGGTCTCCTACAAGCCTAGAAGAGGTGAGGGTGATGGAAGAAAGGAGAATCTGGGGAGGGCAGAGGCACCCAAACCAGAGGGAGACATACCCAAAGGCCACACCCAGGCCAGACGCGGGCCACCCCCTGGTTAAAGTCCCTTTGCACGGATTTCTACATCAAGTCCAGCTCCTCTGCAGGACCTACAAGCTTTTCACCATGTGGCTCCAGTCCCCTTTCTAGGGTCATCGTTAGCCACGTTCTGGACCCATAGCTCTGACCTGCTCACAGCTTCCCCAGTTCACACCTCTGCATGAGCTGTTCCCTCTGCCAGAAGCCGAGTGCCCACAGGTCCCCATCTTCTGCTCCTGGTTTACCCCTACTTGTCCTGCAGGGCTCACCCAAGCAGCACCTCCTCTCATCTAACTGCCTGCCCCTTACAGATACCCACCAACCTCAGGGTCTCCCTCCTGATAAAGACCCAGTGACAGTGCTTGCTGCCCGGGCGCTCCATCTAGCCTGCATCAGCCTGCACCGCAGTCATCACTCTCCGGATCTCCCTCTGCTTCTGGTCTATGAATGCATGGAGGCTCTCCATCATCTCAGCATCCTTAGGCCCCAGAGGGTCGAAGCAAACAGGTGCTAATAAAATGTGTGTTGAATGAATCGACTGAGAACACAAAAAGTTCAGTGAACAGAACCCAACGTCACACCAGAGTGCACGATGGGGAGCAAGGAGGGCTGGCAGGTAACAGTAGAGCTGTGAACAAGGGTGACTACAGACAGAAATGACAGGAGTCAACGGGACATCCTGACATAAGGTCCTCCATTTGCGCCCTTAGGTCACTCTCCACTTACTCTCCAAGCTGCTTATCAGCGCCTGGTGCTCGTCACCACCTCTCCTGACCACTGTCACTGTCACAGATACACTCCTGAAGCACAGCAGCCCCTCCCAGGCCCCTCAGTGAATCATGAAGGAGGCTTCCCTGTGACCAGATGGTCAAAAGCTCTACCACAGAAACACACCAAACAAACAGCAGGAAGGGCCAGGAGACCCTCAGGGGCGGGGCTGCTGTGCAGGCCTATGCAAACGGGGCTGGACCCAGGCGGCTCCAGGACCGAGCCCATGCGGAGGCTTGGCCAGCTTGCAGAGCAGCTGAGGTCCCCACTTGGAGGTGCTCAGGTGGGACAGCTTTCTTATGACAGTGGGGTCCCATGCATCCCTGCAGATGCAACCCGAGTCCAGAACGTTGGAGACACAGGCAGCAGCCTGGCTTTTTGCAATGCCAGTGCCATCGTAACTTCAAGGCCACTTCTCCCACTGCTCAGGAAAACCAAACGTTTGTTTAAGCTTGCCCTGTTACCTCTCATGATCCCAAAGCCTAGGCTGTAATGGGGAGTCACCATTTACAAAAAGACTCACCTAGAAACTCATCTCCTAAAAGAAGAGCTGTTCAGCAACAACCCACTTGGAGCTGGTGACTCAATGCGGCCTGCCGGCTCTGCACGCGCTCCAGTGAGAGCCAGGGCTCAGGACGGAACGCTTGCCCAGCAAGCCAGTGCTGGGCCCATGCCCAAAACAAACAGAGCACGGGGGAAAATGGAAACAGGATGTGTGTGTCGTGGGTGGGGCGGAGCTGGGGTTCTCCTGCCCGCTCCAACAGAGGAACCTAGGCTGGGACCTGGAGGTGGCCGAGTCTGAAGGAGGACACTTGGCCTCTCCACCCAGCGCTCATCCATGCAGACGTGGTGAAGCCCAGGGCCCGCTCACCTGCAGACTGACTGCACTCGAAGTTGATGACGCTCATGCGCTGGAAGCCAGAGCTGCACTCGTCACCTCCAAAGTAGATCAAGGTGAGGTCTCCGTCGGAGTACCTGGATTTTTTAACACGCACACAAACATTTGGTAGAACCAAGAAACTTGAATTTTTAAACATGTCTATATTAAGTCTTTTGCACACCGTCCACAAATCAGCACTGACAGAAAACAGCAAGCTCTCCCGCCAGCTGGGAAAGAATTGTCTCAAGGAAATGAGTTCCAAATGTGCGGGGCTTGTCATCCCCTTATTTCAAAGTAAGAACTGGCTGGAAGAAAGCACTGAAGGTTTTACTCTGAGCACAAAGACCCCTCTGCTCTCATTTTTGGATTTTGTACAAAATAAGTGATGCCCAAGAAGACACAGCGTTGCGAGCAACTGCCCTAAGACGTCTCACCTGAGGGATCCTGAACAACGCTTATTTTTTCAGAGAACTACGCTTTTGCAACGCTTCTGTGCATGTAACAACCAAGGTAAGGGTTGCAAGAATGTGATGAATGCTTTCCCCGTTGTTTAAAACTTTTGTTGCAGGAGGAGGGTGTAGCTCAGTGGTAGAGTGTGTGTTTAGCATGCACGAGGTCCTGGGTTCAATCCCCAGGACCTCCCTTAAAAATAAACAGGTAAGTAAAAAAATAAACCTGATTACCCTCCCTCCCCCAAAAAAGAAAAAAAAAACAAAAAAACTTTGGGGAATGCCAATGGTGTTTCAGATTCTCAAACCGCCAAAGGAAAAACAGTAACAACAAAAAATCAAAACTCCTCAGAAACATAAATCTTAGGATTACAAAAGCCAAATAAAGCGATTAAATAATCTTCCTACAGTGTGGCTCCTTACAAACAACATAAAGCAAATGGTATGAACAGAACTCCCTGACGGTGAAGCCCAGGAAAGCATCCACCTGCTCAGGGGCAGACGGCAACATGCCCGAGTCAAGCAGGAAAGCGTGCAGGCTAAGCTGATGTCCTGCACTTTGTGCAAAACGCGAGGAAGAGGCAGACAAGGGGAGGTTTCACAGGAAGACACACAAGGCACTTCAAAGTGATGCGAAGGCGGTACCCACCGGAGGGTTTGATTCTGGAGATTTCCTGCCACTTTGGCTTGAGTGGAATCTGACTTTTTCACTTGGCAAACAGCAGCATCCTTCTTATTACAGACCTGTGCTTCGGTTCCTCCACAGATATTCAAATAAAAAACATATTCTTCTCCATCTGAAGTGTAGTGTGGGGAGCTTGAAGCTAAGGAAACAGCGATAAACCAGAGGAAGCCTCGTTACAAGCCCGGGTGGGACAAAGTCCCAGCACGTCTTTACTCAAACCAGTAACACCCGGCCCCTGGCAGGGGAGCTCACCCCAGGGCTCCCGGCCCCGCTCCCACTTCTCGGCCCCCAGGCCCCGCCTCACCCCCGTCCTGGACAAGTGGCTGGAGGTTGATGGCGATGTCGTGCTGCTCACTGCTCAGAGAGCAGCTCCTACTTTCCAGATAATCCCTGTGGCAGGCGTACTCCGTGACCCACTCGATTTCATAGCGGCAGTTGGATTTTGCTGTGAGCTTGGGAAGGGTGCCCTAGTAAAGACGGTTTGAAAGAAGCGAAAGTAATTTTTTTTCACGCAGTTTAAAGGCCGATGTCCTATGCTTCTGAAAAGCTCAAAAGTATGTTGTTGGGTTTCGACGTGTTTCTGTTCTTGTTTCTGAATCAGCACTGCTCTCAGCAGATTTCCACTATTTGACCTACAACCACTCCATTTCCTCCCAGCTCCTCTGGTCACTTTCAGAGTCACAGGCAATTCAGCCCGTGAGCCCGCCCGGAACCAGTGTCACATGACCACCATGCCCTCTTGTGACGGGCACGTGCTCCATTCACCCCGTCAGTCAGAGGTGCTGCTGAGCCTGGGCCACACGCAGCCCCAAGGTGAGTGGCAATCATTGCGCACGTGTGCATCTGCGGAGACAGTCCTCAACCCCTTTCCTAAGACTGTCAGAGGGGTCTTGGGCACACCTCACCTGTTCCAGCCCCCAGGTGAAGCCAGGGCGTCACCCACCACAAACCCGGATTCTGGGAAGGATGCTATGAGGTCGCTGTTCACTGGGGTACAGTGTCATCTTTCTAAACTTCCTTGGGAGAAACGCTTTACTGGTCTTAGTATCAGGACGAACAGCTGTGCTACTTCCAGGCCCCCTCACTCTGCAAACGTTGACTGAGCACCTGCAACGTGCCAGGCAGTCCTAAGGGCCAGATTTACCAAATAACAGGTCACGTGATTATTAAGTTGCAGAGTTACAAGTCCAGCTCCAACTGGTGACTCCAAATTGATGCTTTAACCCCTCATCTCAGGGCAGTCTGACATACATACAGGGATGTGGTCCAAGTGCTGGGTGAGGGGCAGAACACCAAAGGCCACATAGTGTGTGATTCCACTTAAGGGAGACGTCAGGCAAGGCAGATGCAGAGAGAGAAAGGAAGCTCATGGTCACCAGGGCTCAGGGGGAAAGGGGAGTGAGCGCAACTGGGCCCAAGGTTTCTCCGGGTTGATGGAAATGTTCTAACACAGACTGTGGCAATGATTGTGCAATTCTGTTAATATACTGATAACCACTAAGTTGTACTTAAAACAGTTGAATTTTCAAAGTATGTCAATAAAATTTTTAAAGATCTATATGACAAGGTGAACGTTTACTAAAGTTTCAGCTCCTAAAAGCATTCAATAAGCCAGCAGAAACGCTTCAATAAAACCTTCAAGCATTAAGGCATCCAAGCACACGGCACCCAAGTTCTGCCCCAGGAACAGTCAGGCTGAAAACAGAACCACTAGGTCCACCGAGAACACCCTGGCCTCCCCCTCTAACCCCCGTGAGCGCCTCACAGACCCCGGAGAAGAACGAGGGAAGCCCCCAATCCTCCTCGCCGTGACTGGGTGAGATGATTCTCACTGGACATGGCACAAATAAGAAAGGGAAACACTAGAACCACTGCCAGCTTAGAGCCATCTCATCAGGCTTAAAAGACTCAGATTCACATTCGACTACTGGTCAATCGGGCCTTCGCTCCACTGACACCACGTGGCCCTGGAAGTCTAGGGACATAAAAACGAAAGCCGGCCTGCACTGTACTTTTGTCCCCCACCCCCACCCCCACCCCTAGACATAAAACAGGCCAGTAGCCAGAAACCAGAGCAAATTCCATGTTTGCTTGGGGGGCAGGGAAGGGAGGACATTCTTTGGCAAAAGAATTCAGTTCCTCCTACTTCATTCTATTAGGAGAGGGCAGAAATAAATTGCAGGAAAGCCCACCCTTCCTCCCTGGAGAATGTCTCCCTCGAACCGCATCTGCTGAGACACTTACACAGAAGCGGCATGTGCACCACAGCTGGGCACGGGGCCCAGGGGCACGCCAGACTCGGGCCCTACCCTCAAGGAGTGCACAGCTGCCTGAGAACTGAGTGAACAGCCAGGGGGCAGGGCATTCATCTGCCCGAGAGTGTGGGAAGGGAGGGCGGGCAGGCGAAGTGGACCTCCTCCATGAAATGTAGGAACCCTGTCATCTCTGACACCGGCATCCACCCCCACTTCCGTCGCCGGCCTGCCCAATTTCTGCCCGGTATACACACCATCTGTACCACCCGTTTCTTACTACGTTTCTATAAACCAGTGCGCTATTTTTAACTTGTCTCATCCTAAGCAATTCAGAGCCATGAAATCACAGGTTCAGGATTCTACGGATGGTTTCTCAAATAACTCATTCAAATCAGCATAACTATAAAAAGGTTTTAACTCTGTCCATGAATCACTTACAATCACTCACACACCACCTGAGCAGAACACCATCCTATCAGCAGGGGTAGGGCCCCTCCGGGTGGCTGAGGAAAATCAAACAGCAAGCTGTCCCCCCACCCACCCCAAGCCTCACAGGGGGGCCCAGGACCAGCCCAGGAAGCATGTCTTCCAGCTCCCCCGGCATCCCCCACACCTGGCCCCACCGCCCGGCTGCACCCCCAGCCCTGCCGCCCCTCCACTGCGGGGAGGTCGCCCAAGACCAGGCCCTCACCTCTCTGCGCTCCGATGGGCAGACAAATGTAATAGTCACCGCCGGGCTGTGACCGTCACAAAAGTCTGGCTGGATTGCCTCTTCCTTGACGTAGCTCAGGACAAGCCTGCGGGAGACACGTGGAGGAAAGGGTGTTATAAAAGTGCAAATCACGTTCAGAGTGACCTGTTGCCCTGAGCACTCAGCACACCCTTTGGGGAAGGAGGGTTAACAGAAGAAAGATCAAAATATAAAAGAAGCCACAGGACAGAGTAATTTAACTTTATTGTCATTCTAAAAATTTTTTTTCTGAAGTCAACGTCAGTGAGTGCTATTTTCTTAAAAAAATAAGTAAAACAACCAATATGTAAACCTGAATACTAAGAAAAGCTGTCTGAGTACAACAAACAAACACAACCAAAAAGGATCTAACAAAACAAAACAAACAAGCTGAGCAGGCCTAGCGCACGTCAGCCGCAAAGCTGCTCGACCACTTCCTCTCTAAACACAACTCCTAAGCGCAAGCCAAAGGTCTTTTTTTTGGAATGAAACTGAAGCGAGCCCAGTGGCAGGGCCTCGGCTGCGGGGAGCTGGGAAAAGCCTGGAGCCGCGAGAGGGGGTCCTGGTCTCGCTGTGGGGCACGGGCTCGGCTCCTGGTGTGCTGGCCACAGAACCACAGAGAGCAGATGACCTTCCTCTTCTCTGAAGACAAGCTCAGGCCTTTGCTCGATGTCCACACTTCCTCTCGAGCCCTCCCAGGATGAAGAATCACCCTTTCATCACACAGGACAATGCAAGAGACCGAACTGTGTGCCCACAAAATTCGCATGTTGAAGCCCTAACCACCCCCAGCAGCTCCACGCGTGGTTGTACTTAGAAACAGGGCCACTGAAGAGGTGATTAAGCTAAAATGAGGTCATCAGAGTGGGCCCTCAACAGATACTAGTGTCCTTACTAGAGGAGATCAGGACCCAGACACAGAGGCGAGGCCGTGAGAAGACAGGGGAGAAGGCGGCTGTCTACAGGCCGAGGGCGAAGGTCTCAGGAGAACCCACCCTGCTGACACCTTAGCCTCCAACACTGAGAGGAAACAAGTTTCCGGTGTTGAACCACCCGTCTGCGGTACTTGGCTCGGCGGCCACGGCAATGAACACAGACCCATGTGCAGACATCTCCCAAACACCTTTAAATTGCGCTTATGCTCCAGCGTTTCCTGGGGACAGAAGTGAGACCTATAACTGCACACAGGGAAGCGCCACCAGCTCCAGACTACAGCAGGTACTTGCCAAAGGCCCCAGGAACGGGGAGAAAAATCAAAATCCCTGACCCAAGTTCAGGACGTGGTCACATGTGACACACTGGAGAAGGACATCTCTGCCGAGTCAGACACATGAACAGGAGAGGCGCACGTGCAACCGGCACCGCTTTTTAGGAGAAACGAACCACGGTCACTGGGAACTGGGGGCCTGCGTATCCCAGTTAGGGAGGCAAACTCTGCACCCAGAAGGGTGCCTGCAAAGTGGCCCTCCTGCCGCTCGCCCGCCCAGGACCATGTTTTTAAATAACAGATAACCTTAGACATAAAACCAATGTCACGGATGGCGAAGCAGGGAAACCGTCAGAACACACCTTAAGGGAGGTGTACACGAAGTGGATGCACGTGTAGGCACGAGCTGGCTCATGATACACATTTTCCTGCTCTAAGAGACAAGTGATTAGAAGGTCAACAAGCCAGCGCATGTGACTCAAGTCATGACTAACAAAGAACTTTATGAGCATATGGGAAGCAGTAATTTTGCACGTACTCTCTCAAGCCCTGTTGTAAAGGGATATTCTCGCAACTCCCCGAAAAGCCAGTTCCTGCCAGAGATGGCACGCCAGCAGCACACCGACCTGTCATTGCTCAGGAGCTGCAGTCCCTCCTTGGGCCGGCCGACGTCGAAGCCCTGGCCCCCTCGCACCAGGCAGGCGGCAGTGCCGGGGGGACAGGCACGCAACTGCGGACTGGAGTCCCGTAGTGAGTCTGCAAAAGGTGACGTGTGACATTGAATCAGACCATGCATCCGGCGCAGTAACCAAGCTTACCCTTAGGTCCAAGGTTCCTTTAAAACATGATCAATTTTTTTTAAAGTCTCCATAAGTAACATAAGGTAGTAGAAGTTTGGAAACAAAACAGACTAGGATCACATCCCAGTTCGAGACCCTGCGCAAGTCAATGACCGCTCAGGATGAGATCAGCACTCCCACCCTGCAGGGCAGCCGGGAAGTCACCAAGCAATGGGAAGATGCTTGCCCTGTGCCTACATAAGAGGTGAGTGAAGGGATGATGTACCCCCTTCTCCTAGACTTACAGGAACCCCAGTATTGCCCACTTTCAAGCTATAAATAGACTAGGCACTCCATGGACTGGACTAGTGGGAAGATGAGTAGATTCATGGAAAGAACCCACACACAGCTCTGGGTTCAAATCTTAGCTCCACCATTTACTGTCTCTATGACTTTGGTCAAATTACCTATGGACCCAATGGCTTGTGTGCTACCTCACAGGCTTGGGGAGGAGCAAAGAAAAGAAACTAGATGTGCCTAGAGTAACAGCCAGACTGTACAGACTGCCGGCAGCAATGGCCATGATTACTACAGCTGTGTTTCTCTTTACACGATGACTTTTATCTTCATCTGCTATCTTATACATTACGGGGCTTACTTACTATGCACCTTCCCCAGGAGAGCAGAACCCCCACGCACTGAGTGCTACAGCCCAGTGCCCAAGTCAGTGCCCACCATGTAACAGGATTGGAAATAACAGTTCCACCACCTCGCCTGGGCTTTATTTAATTAAAGTCTGATCTTTGATGAAGGGGAGGGTTACCACGCCTTCTCTGCCCCTACTCTGCCCCAGCAGCTCTCAGCGCCCCCAGTTCCCCCAAATCAGTCCATTTTCCCTCATCTCATTAGTAGGAAGATTTGCTTGAGAATCCTGAAACCCAAAGCACCTGGCAGAGAGAACACGCTGGGATGGACCGATGGTTTGGAGACTTTGTGATGGAATCAAAATTTGCAAAAGTGAGGAGCTGTGCACAGAGAACATCCCTGGGGACAAAAGCTCTCTTAGACAGCCCATCAGTGACACGGACATCCAAACAGGAATGTGGACAGGCAAATATACTGAAGCCTTCGAAGAAATCCTTCACCACCACCCTCCTCACTGCCCACAGATTCAGACCTATGTCTCTGCAAACGTTGATGAACAGAGAGGTGTCCGGGTCAGAGTCATCCACCAAGTAGGCACCGCTGATCTTGATCAGTGGGTTTAAATCATGCTTCTTGAGCTCTCTATCAAATGCGTAGCACGGCACCTAGAAGAGAGGAAGGGCCTCTGTCACAGATGTAGCCCCAAGCAAGGCTGGGGACAGCACCCAGAAACCAACAGGGGCCTGTTAAACACCTCTTTTCTGACACGTGAGGACAAGTTCCTCCCCTGGGCATCTAACCCACTCTTACTGGAGTCTAATTTATGACGACTCTCTCATCTCTATGAACTAATTAATGGCCTCTTATTTTTAAAGAGTCAACGAGTATATTAAATCATTACATTGTACACTTTAAATATATGCAATTTTATTTGTCAGTTATACCTCAATAAAGCTAGAGGAAAAAAGCGGGGAGGGAATGTCAAATAACCCATTACAGCCGGCAAGACCCTGTGCTTTGAAAGTCTCACCAAATTCTGAAGGAAAAGCATTCAAGGCCAGAGATGGACCCTCAGTCAAGACCTGGGTCCCCTAGTCAACACCATCTGCTGCTATGTCTTTACCTGCAACACCTCCCAAGTCTAGCCTCCAAAATAATGCACTGTATCATTTTAATCATCTCAGCCAAAGAATATTCTGAAAACTCATGTTCTCCGCCATCCTTTCAAAGTAGTTTGCCTCATCACTTTCTATGGATAATTTTTCTAAATTATGTAGACTGAAACTATTTTAGACTGAAACTATTCACAGGCAGGTCTATTTACAAAAGTTAATTGCTTAATGTTAATGTTTAGCTTTTAAACGTTTTTTAAAAGATGCTATCAAGCCTGCAGGACTGCTCTGATCCACTAACCCCTTTCCCTGTCCAGTTTGCAGAGAACTAATGGATTAAATCAAAGAACTTGCACCCCCTGGTAGCCAGGGGCGACGTGGGGCACCTAAACTCATTTCAACCAGACCCTTAAAGCAAAGTCTCCCATCACCTGCTACGCTGACCGACTGAGGAGGGCGGGCACCGGCACAGACCAGGTGAATTCAGAAGGCCAGGCCCCACGCCAAGCACTACATCCTGCAGAAAGGCACTCAGAATACAAGAAAGGGACTCCTGCGGACCGCGGGGAGGCGCCAGTGAAAGTAACCGGTGTCTGCAACTTGAGTCTAAGGCCTGTCATCCCCCCAGCAAGATGATGCAGGAACACTAACTTGAGGGGGGAGCAATTCGGCTAAATGGGTGAACAGAGACAAGAAACAACACTCTAGATACAAAATGAAAGAACAGAGAGCAGGATGGCGCATGGCAGGGGGACAACAGGGGCCATGTCTGAAAGGACTCACAATCCTCAAAGGAGCTCAACTGTACCAGAAGGCTTGGGGGATTCCAACTGGCCAAGCTCACAACCCCGGGCTCAAGGCCGACCCCAGGCTCAAGGCCGTGAGCAACTTCTGGCTGCCTCTCTCCTCCAGGAAGGAACAGAAGACGCGCCCAGCACAGCGCCCCACAGAACTGGCGCGTGCGTCGGAAAAACAGTCAAGGCTCCTGGGGGAAGTCCTCCCACTTCCTGCTCCACTGAGCAGAGCAATGGAGACATTCATGAGAGCAGGAAAGTAGCAGCCGGGGAAGGAGCCCGTTGCCAGCTCCACGCACCGCACACTGAGTCACCCTTGTTCGCGTCGTATGTACATTAACCGTACTTATGTAACTCTCCTAAGACAGCTAGCGTGCCAGTTCTGAATTCTGTGTGTTCCTGAGAGCAGAATGGTAGGAGACATAGGTCCACAATGTTTTCCAGAAATTATGATCTCAGACAATCCACTGAACAAGTGCTATACTGATGGGTTTAGAAGGCACTTTTTGGAACCACCATGACCTCTGCCCATCAAATCATTCTCCATCTGACAAACCAAAACTAACCAAAGAAATGAGGGGATGTCAGTGAGGTGTGGAAATCAAGACCACACTGGCACTAAACCAAATCTGAATTTTTTTCTATTTTTAAAGGACTGATGAGTGTTTCACAGATGTACATTTAACATAATTTTTGAAGTTATATCATAGCCTGTAAGGTGTAATCAAATCTCACTGAAGACAAAAAGGGGAATTTGTTACGATTTGCTAGCGGTGAGAACACTGTTTTTTGGGGTTTTTTTTAAACAGCCATCATGCTGTCATCTGTCTACACCTAAGGCAGAGACATGCCCTCCACACTTCTGTCTGTGGGCTCCCTGAATGCAATAACTCCTTCAAAATGTAATGAAATTCCTACTGCTTAGCCTGCAACAGGCCCTCAATAAATGAAAACTGCATGAATACAGCCCAGCTGCCAACCAGGCTTAAAGAAACGATGACTGGGAACAAACCAACATTCCTCCTGCATCTTTAGATCAGCTTCTAAGACAAGTTAAATGCCGTCACTTTTGAGAAAAACACGGACTGCATCTCCTCCCCAGCACTCAAAACGACTCAGACCAAGGGTCAGCACACTTGTTCTGCAAACATTTTAGGCTCCATGAGTGACATAGGTCTCTGCTATGTATTCTTCTTTGCTTTTTTACAATCCTATAAAAATGTAAAGAACCATTCTTAGTCGTGAGGCTGCACAAACACAGGATGTAGTTTCTGACCTACAACACAGAGAAAAATTGAAAACAATTCACCATTCCTTTCTTTTGGGAAGCCATTATTCCCTCAGTGGTGGGAGACAACGGTCAGTTAGCTCAGCAAAGCAAGGTAAGAGGACACCCAGTTAAAACAGGAAAAATGGGTTCAATTCTCGGAGAATCAGAGCCCAAGGGAACCTCCAAAGGGCCCGGAAGGCCTGGGGTCTCTGAGGAGAGCACACTGTGATTCCAAGATGCTTTTCCTGCCATTATATTGCAAACAGTTACTTTCCTGTTGTAAACTGGCAAACAATTTAACCTAAGGTCTAAAATGCAAAGTTAAATTCGACACCATCGCCTACAGTATCGGTGTCATTTCACTAGGCCTTCTTTCTTTCCACACTTTGAACTTTTTTCCCATTGAGCAATCCTTGCAGTCTTCAGAGAGGCAGCATTTTGACTGTCTTTTTTCTTTTGTAGATTGCCACATCCGAAGAATCAGTAATAGCTTAGTAGCTTAATTTGCTTTCATTTTTTAAAAACAAACATCTCTTTTTGCCCTTCTTAAATGACACTGCATTAGGCCATCAGTGCAAAGGACTGATTACTCCCATTTGTCAGTTCCTAGTTTCTAAGAGAGTCTTTGGACTCAACCCTTCAGAAGAGCTAAGGGGAGGGTGTAACTCAAGGGTAGAACGAATGCCTAGCATGCACAAGGTCCTGGGTTCAATCCCCTATACGACCATTTAAAAAATAAATAAACCTGATTAACCCCAGACACCAAAAAAAAGGAAAAGGTAAAAAAAAAATTTTTTGTAAATGGTGGGAGAGGAGGAGTGGCAGGCAGAATGCCTTCAGCCCCCGCCACGCCAGGGACAGTCACACAGCAGAGCCAACATCAGAGGCTCCAGGGAAGAGGGTGCTTCGTCAACGACCAGAACTGGAGGGCTCAGCACACCTGGCTGGGATCCACAAGGCATGCAGAAGCCACCCCGAGGCTAAGGAGACGGTGTCCACAGGCAGAGTTAATAATCTAAACCCAACCTCAACTTGTTACTGAGTTCTTGAGCTGCAAAGCATCAGAAACCAAGAACCTGCTCTATGTGAGTGAGCCATTCTGTTTCCAGTGCATCCTGTGATGTTTAAAATGCCCTGTCCTAAAGCTAAGAACCAGCCAGCACAATTTAACAATTAAATCACATGGTTATCTCTGCTCAAGTGGAGTCTGAAAACCAAAAAAGACTTCTACTCCAGAACATTTGTGTCAGTACTTCAAACCTTCAGGGTCCCAGAATGTACTTCACGAGCCCATGACCTTGAAGTGCCCTTGTTACCTCTTTATTTGCTTTAAATGTGTCTTTCTTGCAGGCTGCAGTTGTCCTCCACTCAAAGTAATGCACACAGTCTGTTGCAGTTACAAATTCAGGAGTTCCCTAATTTTAAAAAAAAGTAAAAATAATTTTGCATACTGCATATCATAACGTGTTCTTTTTTAAAGTCAGAAACAGTAAAGACGAAAGAAAATTTTTAAACTAGCGACAGAGGGGGTGGGGCATGACACACAACTGTTTAAGCTAAACGGGGACATCAAGAAAAGGCTCCCAGACCCAAAACTTTGGAGACAAAAGCTTCATAAAATCACGTTGGAATCTGGCTATAACTGGTCCAAAACTGTTCTACTGCCCCAACTATGCAAGTACAGTAAACTCATGGGAAGTAATCCTCACAGCCGTTCTACTCTCAAGCTCCAAATGTTCTCTGAATCAAACGCCAACAAAGCCAAAGCCAGAAAATGTGACCTCATGCTTCCTGGAAACCGAGGGAGGAGGCCCATCTGGACCTGACCGAGCTCAGGCACCAGCCTCGGTCAGACGCCCCCGCACTTGACAGACCGTGACCCCGGCAACTTCTCCAGACCGGTTAGGCACGGCGCTGCTGGCTGCTATCGCCCGGCGCAAACTCACCTCTATGCGCCCATGTGCAGATTTAACCAGTTCTGTGAATTCTGGTTCTTGTACGGTGAACACAGAATTCTTGAAGGAAATGAGTTAAAATTAAAACAGCAGCTAGCTTATTCTATAACTTAGACTTCCAGATTTCAGAGCACTGCCAACGAAATTTTTTCCCCCAAGGTTTCAACAGGGACAATAGTAAAACTGATAGACTGGTCCAAAATTAACAGTACAAGTTCTATTTTTAAAGTTCTTCAGATGAGACAGTATGGCCTGAAAATGCAACAGCCACAGCATCAAATTCTAAAAATGATATTTTAAAGCAATCTGGTAGCCACATGAGCTTCACTCAACCTGATTTTTCTAAACACGTAGATTCTTACTCTGATTAGAGAACATTCATAGGATTTGTAAACAGATTGCTTTTCCTAAAAGGTAGCGATCATTTACTGAGAATCCCTTTCTAAATGCTAACGATTAAAATTAAAGAAATCACATAGAATGTGCAGAGAATGAGAACAAGCATTGTGATTTAAACAATTATGTTCCATTTCAACACTAGTAATATCCCCAAAAGGTTGGGAACCCTATTACCTACTGGCCAAGGCTTCTTCTAGACAGCTGTCAGTCTATCCAATTTAACGTAAATGAGGAAAAACATTTTTAAAAACAAACACATTGCCCTAAAAACTATCAAAATAAAATGCTGGGAGAAGATGCTTTCAAAAAGAAAAAAAAAAAAAATTAGGCCTGCAACATAAACATTAAACTATGCTTTGAGTTTAACACACTAATCTTTAAATTGTCGTTTTACACAGGATGTGGCTCAAGTTTCACTTGAAAGTTATAACTGTAGGCTTAGGATTTGTTTACTTACTGGTTCTTAATGGTGATGGTAGTTTGGTTGGGGTTTCTGTTTATTGGTTCGCTTGTGTTTTTAGTTTTACCCACTTGTCCTAGAACACCGTTACAGCAAGAACACCCCAGGGACAAACATTTTTAAAAGAAGGACTGTAAAGTGACTCTGTGTGGATTCACTCACCAAGGTTTTCCCACACAAGAAGGTGATGCTACTCTGGATTCTGTGACCTGCACTTTGCTGCTCACAGCTCACTGTTGTGTTGAATTCCAGAAGAGATCTGGTTGCGCTTTTCAGAAGAGAGTCACCTATTTGGAGGGAAAAGAGCATGAGTGAGCTATAAAACATTCGTACCCATAAAGCTATTTCCAAGCACAAGCAAATTAAAAATGGCACTATAATTCCTCTGAAAGCTTATAACCTTACCAACTGCCCCTTTCCCAGAATTCTCCAACTCAGGAATGACATTCCCATCCACCCAGCTGTAGAATCCCCAAACACACTGCACTGAGTCCTAGCTTTCTCTCACTTATCACAACAGGAAGTTCTACTGGTTCAACCTTCATCTCAAATACATCCACGTCTCGCCATCTCTGCACTACCAAAACCACTATCACCTCTCAGTTTAACTCTGACAATATCCTCCTAACTGGTCCCTGTGCCTCCACCTCTTGGATGGTCCTCCCTTCCCCATCCATCTTGCAAACAGTGTGATCTTCAAAACACAAGTTAGAATATATAGCTCAAATTCGTCAATAACTTCCCATCATAAACACTATAAAACCAAAATTCTTTAGAATGGTCCACAAGTAGGGTGATCACTTCTCAGTTTGCCTGGTATATTATTGTGGTAAAAAGTCTGTATTATTTCAGTATGATAGCATTTGGCATAAGAACAGATAAACTGATAAACAGACTGGAATAAAGATCAAGAGACTAGAACAGAGAGCACACAGACATATTTTTGAGTCAAACTTTGATATACAACAGAAGTAATACATCAGGTCACTGAGCAAGGAGACTGTTGATTAAATGGAACTGGAAACAAAATGGCAATCCATACGGGAAAAAAGATAAAATTAGATCCCTACTTACCACTGTATACAAAAAAATCAACTCCAAATGGATTAAAGACAAAAACATCAAAAACCAAGCTTTAAAACTCTTAGTAGAAGATACAGTTAATCTTTTAGATCTTACTGCAGGAAAATTTTTAAGACTCAAAAGAATTAACTACCCCAAAAAAAAGAAAAACCAATAAATTTGGCTTACTAAATTTAAAAGTTTATATTCATCAAAAAACAGCTGAAGGAAAACAGAAACAAATTGTAAACTGGGAGACACACAGAGCTGGTAAACAGCTAACATCAGGAATATACACATATATATACATATATATGTACACTCAACACACAAATGAGTTAGAACAAAAGTTTTTTTTTTTTAAATTCTAGGAAATAAAAGAAAACAAATGACCTCTGACTGAGAAAGCATGCTGAGAGGAGGGGAAAACCCAAACCTAATCACAGTACAGTGATTTTAATTTTAAAGGCAGAGAAAATTCTAAAGCTTCTAGAGGGAAAAACTAAGTTACAAGCAATAGATAACTCAACATAAAATAGGTAAGATATGATCAGACAGAAGAAAAACATCTTCATAAATTTATGAAAAGATGTTCAACATCACTGGTGATCAAGACCACACAATATACCAATTCCAGCCATTCTACCAACAAAAATTAAGTGCCAAAATGTTGGAGGAGCAATGGTCCAGAGCTCTCCTGTGTTGTTGTTGGAAATACAAAGTGCAAACTGGTACAACCACTAAATAAATGAGCACAGTATTATGTCCTGTAATTGAACATTCACATACCTATGACCCAGCTATTAAACTCTTAGGTAAATACAAAAGAGAAAACCATGAGCATCTATACATATAACAAGAAACATGTGAAAGAACATCTCATGTTCTTCACACCAGCAACAACCTGGAAACAACTCAAATTCTCATCAACAGAAGAGTGGACAAATTAACTTTGGTAGATCTACACAATATTACATAAGAATCAGAAGAATAAACCACAGTGAAAGATAATAATGTAGCTGATTTTTAGCAAAATAACACTGTTATTATCACTTAGGTCCAAAAAAAAAAAAAACCACAAAGCATGATATATATTTTCTATAGAAAGTTAAAAACATCAAATACACCTAGATTCTTAAGACAGACAGACAGACTGACTGACTGAGAGAGAAAGAGAGGAAAGAAGAAAGAAAAAAACTTTAAATACAAGATGTGGGCTAAAGATTACTTCCAGTGAAGGGGGACAGGGGGATAAAACAACACACATAAAGTGGTTATTGTCAAGATTCTAGATTTTGTTAGAGAAGAGGTTCACTGCGTTATCCAAAACAACTAATTAAAAAACAAAAAGAAAAAAGGTTACTTCACAGATTAATGGTGAGTGCATATACGATGCATACACCTGAGATCTTAAAAAAAAAAAAAAAAAGGAAAGGAGGAGATAGGTGAAAATTAAAATGACAATGGAGAGGGGATAACAGGCCTCAGACCCACAGCACCAAACTAACAGTATGGCGGTTCTTTATCCTGTCTGTCTACGTGGCAAGGGTTTGCCAGAATCGTCCTTCTCTGCCTGAAACTCCCCAGGTCTGTCTGAAAATCTTATTTCGACCAAATAGGCGCAGAAGCCCCGCCGAAGCTTCGGGACCAAGGACAGCGCCCCGTGGACAGCGCCCATAGCCCCGCCCACCGTGGGCGTGTCTGGCGCCGGGAGACAAGGCGGGGCTTTTGGCGAGCCCCTGCAGCGCTGCGCTCCAGGAGACACGGAGGGCGGGCTAGGCCGGCGGGAAACGGCGCGCGCTGCAGCCAGAAGGGGGCGCTCCCGGGCAGCGCCCTCCCCCCACCTTAAAAGACCCTCCCCCACGCCTCCTGTCCCCCCACACGGCAGCCCCATCCGGCCCTGTGCCCAGAGCTCCTGGGGGCTCCTCAAAACTGCTGGGCCTGCCCTGAAAAGCAAACGAGGAAGGCCTTGGCCTCGGGCCGGAGGGATCCGGCCGATCTCTGCTGCCGCGCCGCGAGGCACCGGCATCCCTCAGCGTCAGGCCCCATCGGCATCGCGCCTGCCTGTCCACCTCGCCTTCTTCCTCTGCCCGCTCCACCTGGTGGCCGGGACCGGCTGCCGACCCCGGCACTCGGGGACAGGCCGCAGTGCACCGCGGCAGTGAACCGCGGCAGACAACCGCGGCAACCGGCCAGCCTGGCCGTCCTCCCCGGACGAGAGCCGGGCGAGGACTGCGGGGCGGCGGCCAGCACGCCAGGCCCACGGCCAGCTCCCGAGGACGGCGCCAAATGGGCTGGGCCGCGCTCGCCGGGCCCGCCAGACCGCGCCGGGTCCTCCAGACCGCGCGCCGGGCCCGCCAGACCACGCTCTCCAGGCCGGGTCCGCCAGACCAGATCGCACTGGCGGGGCCCCACCAGACCAGACCGCGCCGGGTCCTCCAGGCCGCGCTCTCCAGGCCGGGTCCTCCAGACCAGGCTGCGCGCGCCAGGCCCGCCAGACCGCGGTCTCCAAGCCGAGCCCGCCAGACCAGGCCGCGCTCGCCCAGGCCCGCCAGGCCGCGCCGGGTCCTCCAGACCGCGCTCTCCAGGTCGGGTCCGCCAGACCGCGCTGGGTCCGCAAGACCGCGCGCTGGGCCCACCAGACCGCGCGCTGGGCCCACCGGACCGCGCCAGGCCCGCCAGACCGCGCGCGCCAGGTCCTCCAGACCACGCTCTCCAGGCCGGGTCCGCCAGACCAGGCCGCGCTCGCTGGGCCCGCCAGACCAGTCCGCGCTCGCCGGGCCCGCCAGATCGCGCCGGGTCCTCCGGACCGCGCCAAGCCGCGCGCGTCAGGTCCTCCAGACCACGGTCTCCAGGCCGGGTGCTCCAAACCAGGCCACGCGCGCCAGGCCCACCAGACGGCGCTCTCCAGGCCGGGTCCGCCAGACCAGGCCGCGTTCTCCAGGCCAGGCCGCGCCGGGTCCTTCAGACCCTGCGCACCGGGCCCGCCAGGCCACGCTCACCAGGGCCCGCCAGACCGCGCCGGGTCCTCCAGACCGCGCTCTCCAGGCCGGGTCCGCCAGACCAGGCCGAGCTCGTCCGGGCCCACCAGACCAGACCACATTGGCGAGGCCCCACCAGACTAGACCACGCCGGGTCCTCCAGGCCGCGCTCTCCAGGCCGGGTCCTGCAGACCAGGCCGCGCGCGCCGGGCCCGCCAGACCCGCCAGACCGAGGTCTCCAGGCCGGGCCCGCCAGACCAGGCCGCGCTCACCTGGGCCCGCCAGACCAAACCGCACTTGCCGAGCCCGCCAGGCCGTGGCGAGTCCGCCCGACGGCGGTCTCCAGGCCGGGTCCACCAGACCGCGCCGGGTCCGCCAGACCACGCGCTGGGCCCTCCAGACAGCGCTCTCCAGGCCGGGCCCTCCAGGCCGCGCTCGCCCGGGCCCGCCAGACCAGGCCACGCTCTCCCGGACCCGCCAGGCCAGACCACGCTCTACCGGCCAGGCCCCGCGAGGTCCTCCCGACCCTGCGCAGCGCCAGGGCGCCCGCCAGGCCACGCTCGCCCGTGCCCGCCAGACCAGGCCACGCTCCACAGCCACAGCCACAGCCCCGGCAGCGCCGGGTCATCCAGACCCTGCGCGCCAGGCCCGCCCGGCCACGCTCGCCCGTACCCGCCAGACCAGGCCACGCGCTACCGGCCAGGCCGCGCCGGGTCCTGCAGACCCTGCGCGCCAGGCCGCGCTCACCAGAGCCCGCCCGTCCAGGCCGCGCTCCGGGCCCGCCAGGCCTCGCCTGCAACCCTCGCCGTCCCCGGCCGAGCCCAGCCGAGCTCGCAACTCGACCTCGCTGAGGCTGCCAGGCCTGGCGATCACGACTCCGCCTGCGGCCGCGGGGCCCAGCGCACGGCCGCCGGGCCTCCTCAACACATCGCTCAGAGCCTGTCAGCCAGGCCGACAGCCCTCTCCGTGCTAGTCTCCGATGTGCTCCAGCAAGGCCTCCCTCGCTGTCCACTTTCCCTGCTCTACTGTATCGTGTCCTTCGACGTGTACTGTTCACGTGATGTTTCACCAAACTAAGAGAATCCCCTCTCTCTAGCTTTTCCCTCCAGCTATTGCCTTATTTGTCTGTTCCTCTTTACATATATATTAACACTCTAAAAGAGATTTCCACTCTTGCTACCACCCACTACGCCCCTCAGATGCTCTCCTCCACCCCCTTTTCCCCTGCGCTGGCTGTTCCCCAGAACCACACGACTCACTCCCTTTGGCTTCAAGTCTTTGCTCAAATGTCACTTTCTCAGTGACACTTACCCCAGTGAATATTCCCGAACACATACCCCTGAGACCCCAGCACACCTGACTCTCCTTCCTGTTCTTTTCTAGAGCATTCATCACAGTCTAATACACCACTCAGCCACTGTTTTTGTGTCTCCCTCTCACTCCGCTAGAATGAAAGCTCCATGAGAAAAGGGATTTTTGTCTGCTTTGGTGACAGATTCATTCAAGTATTTGTTATAAATAAATAAATGAATATTGTGTTGGCTGTTTTAAAATATAATTTATCTGTTGTGATGTGATTTAACCAAATCAGAATAAAATATACTGCAATTTATTGAACTATCCCCACAGTTAGTATGTTTCAGCTTATTTGCCACAGTTAACAATGCTACAAGAAATTTTTTTGTACAAAAATCCATGTACAGTGCTAATTCTTCTATTGGTAAGATTAACAGAAGTACATCACAGGAATCAGTTTTTAAATCTAACATATAATCCCAGATATCATCTTAAATATCCAATAGAATTATATGATTTTAAGAAAACAAAAGACATAAGGCTTAAGAGTGAAAGATATTTTCCCATTTTAATAGTCAGAGATGCAAAATTCAATCTAGTGATCAACTTGGATAGCTGCTATAGATTTCCTCAAGCACACACAAGAATCAGATAATATAAGTGCCTCCTGCAGTCAGGGGCCAGGCTCCTTAGTGTAAATGAAGTCACTTGACCAGCAATTACAATCAGAATCACTGGATCCTACTACACCCACGTCACCAATAAGAAGCCAGTCAGAATCCCAGGCTTTGGTGGTGAGTAACCTTAATTAACACTCTTCCCTAGTGGTACGTTACCTCCTAGGTTCAAATATCTGGTAACAGCCTTCATGAAGTGGATACATAGCTTTTGAATGAAAATCATGGTATTAATGGTTTTAGTATTTAGAATGTTGGGAGGAATGTGAACAGATTTGGCATTTTTACAGACTTGCAATGTTTAATGTTGTAACTCTAGTTCAAAGGTTATCTAACTAAGCAATTGAGTTAGACTTGTGACACACTATTAGACCATCTAAGAGAATTTCAGGTTTATCATATTTCTTTTAAACTATTAAATCTATAAGAATTCTTATTAGTACTTAATTTGGTCAGATGAAATACCTGAAGTACTTTTAACAAAAAAAAATCAAATATATAAAATGCATAAATCATTTTAAAATCTGGTAAAGATGATTCAACGAAGTTGTAAATGGAACCAAATGTTGTTCACAGACTCCATAACAACAATTGCTAAACTCTGCTACATTTATATATGTAACAACATCATTGGCCTAGGGAAGAACTAATGTAGGATTTTTTCAATCAAAAATAATGTAATATTGTTTAAACCAAAGTTGAGGTCTTAATACTTGTTTCTAAGTAGAGAAACTGCTCTTGCAGGCATTACAAAAGTTAAATCAATTACCTTCCCAGAAAGGTTATAGACAACCATCTTCCTATGACAATATATGAATGTGCCCGTTTTTAGGCTCCCTGCCAGCACTCCATGATTCAACCATTTAAACTTCTGCCAATTTGATTGAAGAAAAATTAGATTTCATTATTGCTTTGATTTACATTTATGCCTGGCTGACGAATGAAGTTGAACTGACCATCTGGATTCCCTCTTTTGTGAATTGCCTGTTCTCACACTTTGCCATTTTTCTCCAGGGTTGTTTGTTTTTCTTATCCTTTATTAAGAGAAATTCCTACCTCCTCCAGATTATATTTCTAGGGTTTTCCCCAATGTTCTATTGTCTTTTTAATTTTAACCAATCCATCATTTCTGTTACACGGTATGAAGGAGAGGTCTAAAGCTGTTTCCTAAGAGATGAATAGCTTAATTACATCCAAATTTTAGGTTATACATTAAGTTCTCAAATATATTTGGATCTACTGCTATACTAGCTCTTCTGTTTCTCTGACCTATTAGGACCTCCAGTTTTTGTGGCTGTTTTCAAAATTCACATTTTTTTCTTCCTTTCTAGCAAGCTCGTAAGAAGTTAGTTTCCAGTTGTCCTCTCAGAGCCAGGAGTTCAGATTACCCATCATGGTCCCCGTATTAGCTCTACAACAATCTGATGTGACCCTGTGACTCACAGAACAAGAACTCTGAATAAGTAAGTACCCCAGCTTTACAGTCGGCCTGCCAGCATTCAAATCCATACCCAGGCAATCTCTGGTGAGCGGCTTGTCCATTGAATGCTTCAGTTTCTTCATTTATAAAACGAGGGAAATGAAATCACCTCCTTCAAAAGTAGTCACATAAACTGAGTGAGGTATTTTACTTAAAAACATAATGCCTGGCATGTAAGCGCACACCAATTTTAGTTATTACTTAGTTATAAAACTAAATTTATAGTAACAAATTTAGTTATTTCTATTGTGTAACATGCATTAGCAGAATGAGATCTGAGTCTAGATGATCTCCAGGTTAATGTTAATGTCTCACTCAAGCCAGCGTGCTTGCCTGAGTTGAAGGACGGGGCAATGACCACTAGCGCTGAAAGCACACATCGGCCAGCATACCATTCTCTCCCTCTGGGAGTCTGAGGCCCTAGGAAAAGTATGTCCTGTGTGTCTGGGAGTAAAATGAGATTAGAAACGGCTGCTTTATATCATCGTCAACCCATAACTTAACTCATCTTTTTAACTCTCTCTTTTAACCAGCCTCTCCTATCCCATCAGGCCTAGCTTTCTAAAAACACATTTTATCGGATTACCTCCCCCATTACCATCACAAAGAATCCACAACGGATCCACTACCTACCCCAGAAAATATCAACTCTCCTGCCTGGCTTTCAAAGCCTACCTAATTTAATCATTCTCAAATTTTGTGCCAACCTCACAAATCACCCTCCTAGTGTCCTGCATCTGGTATCCATCTATGTTACATTACACTATTCTGTAGTACCACCACCTAGAAGACATACTTTTATTAACCAAAAATACCACAGCCAAGTATAAAGCCAAGAGGAAAACTGCTTTTCCTCTTTCTGAAAACCTGAGCAACACCGGCCAATAGGCACACTTGGGCCTCTCTCCAGGAATTGTCAAAAGACCCCAACCCAGAAACTACTGAGCTCATTTGCAAGTTTTTAAGTATATCATAAAATAATGAAAATTTGGCCCAAGAGTTCAGAACAGCTTGGTGCTTTCTCAGATCTCCCCTGAGCCTCCAATCCCTCTTACCAGTGTTTTCAGTCTAGACCGTTTCCTTATCTGGACACAAGGAAACTGAACAGGAGCTGGACCTCAGTGGACCTTACTCTAAACATTACTTTCTAAAAAGCCCTTTTAAGTATGTTTAGGAATTTCCATTCAAAATGACAGATCGGGCTACCAAGGTAAGCTGCCGCTCCCAACTCCAAAAAACTACCAAGGACCCTCTTCTCACTGCCAAACCACCCCGTCACATGCTGTCTCCATTCATGACTGACCCTCACCATCAGACCTGACCACTGAAACTGCCTTGGTCAAAGGTCACCACAGGCATCCATGCCACCAAATCCAGCAGACACCGGCTGCTTTTATGTCCCCCCACCACAGCTCTTCCTTTAGGCATCTGCCATTTTCCTGCTCCATGTTACTTGGTATGGTTGTTAACCACTTGGACCCATCATCCTCTCCAAGGAAAGGAATCCTGACGAAAGAAGGGCCTTTGAGGAAATGAAATGAGCCCCAGGAAAGAAGTGTTTGTGCTTTTTCCTCTGGGATTGGCAGTCCTTAGGACTATTTCATTTTTAATATAAGCCCAAAACCAGGGACCATCTTTGACCCTATGTGAATACAGACTGCCTGAGAATCAAACACGGGAGGAAGAGGGCACTAGAGGAAATGGGGTGAAGGAGGGAGAAAAGTAAAGACAAAGTTTTAAGAAAAACATGAGAAAGCAGAGCCACATAGGAACCATCCTTCCACATCGATAAACACAAATGCGCATTATTCTTCATAATGATTGACTGCAGAGTATCCACTAGACGGGAGTGACCGAATCTGATCTCATACTGGACATTTAAATTTTTTACCACTTTTAATCACTATAAAACAGAAAATGTATATGATGTATGATAAGCATATATAATTGTATAGATGGCTGTTACACAGAGTCATTTTTGCAAAATCGGGATCCTGCACACCCAATAATTTAAGGGGAGTTTTACTTACCCACAGAACGAAAGCTGTCTGTCTTCAAGTCGTGCATACACACAGCACTGGATGACCCACACTGGGCAATATTCATATTTCCACAGATGCTGATTTTATAAAGCCTGTTATTTTGAGTATCAACAGCTTCCCATGTGTAACTAGAAGGAAGAAAAACAATTTGTCACTGTCACTTATCTGCCAATAATTAAACTTCTCTCTAGTTTCACATTCAAGTCACATTTGCTTAAGACTACCATAACCTAGAAGACACGCTTTCATTAGTGGAAAGTATTAAAGTAGAACTATGCTAAGTTGAACAGAAGCCAGGGCAGAAACCACTAAATACCACCTCGCTCTGGTTCAATCTGCTCTGAAGCAGCCTCACAACTCCACGATCATTGAAACACTTAAAATTCTACTATTAATTTAAGAACACCAACTCAGATATGTAAGTAACTGCTCAAGAATCGTGCTGAACTGTAAGACAGTAAGTAACCTTTCCAACCACACTGGAATGCCGAAAAACCACAGGGTTGTTTTTAACTCTGTCTTATTTAAAAACTAAGTATGGCATGCAAGACAGTTCTACTTCTGGTTTACCTTTTACAAGATGAAGCAGTGCCAGAAGTTGACTGTCTGATCCAAAATCAGACAACATTTACTTTAGCTGATCCACTATATCAAGCATTTTACATGCATTAAAACTGTCCGCTCAAACCTCCAGCAAATTAGATATTGAGCAATTGGCCATGAATCAATCTGTATACTTGGGAAAAAATACAGCTGACCCTCGAACAACATGGGTTTGAAATGCATGGGTCAACTTATAAGTGACTTTTTTCCATTAAGTACTGCACTGCTGTACTACGTGACCACGACTGGCTGAAGCCACGGATGCGGAACTGTGGACACAGAGGGCAAACTGTAAAGTTACATGGGAATTTGTGACGGGGTGGGGGGAGGGTGGGGGCGCGGCACTCGTAACACCCACACTGTTCAAGGGTCAACTATAACGCTTCGTCAGCCCTGTCATACAATTATTCCCAATTCTCCACTCTTCCCAAGGAGAATGTCTTCTCCATTTTGTAAAATTTCCTCAGCAAGGGCACACAGGAAATGAGGAACGTAAATTAAAAGTTTCTCACAAAATGCAAAGATGCATTAATTCAACTACTGTTGTAAAAAAAAAAAAAGGAAGATACATTAAATCAGAATTGCTTAGGCTATCCTGGAATTGTGGAGGGCTTGGGAATGAGACCTTGAAACTGCTAAACCCTGAGACCACGTGTATGCATCCGGAGCTTATGGACAGCACCACCAGCTCGAGGAGAGAACGCACCCCAGGAGAGGCAGCAGTCCACTTCCCAGAGCCCCCCTCCACCGGGCGTCAGGCGAGATGACCCAGCACAAAACACCGGGCAACACACCCCTCCCTGCCCAGAAGAGGTGTCCGGAAGAGCCCCATCCAGCAACGGAGGGACCCCACCCCAACAGCAGAGGCGAGCATTCTCCTGAACCCGGGTCAGGGCACCCATCAGTTCCCCCTGCCAGGGCCCACAGGAGCGCTCAGGCAGGGCTGCGGACCGCTCCCCTGGAAACCTGAAAAACTGGCCAGGGTGCTTTGTGAAGGGCCCGGCCTTGGGTGACGCCAGGCTCACAAGCAGCTACCACTGAACTCAGCTTCTTGATTAGGAACACCTTAGAGCTATCTCCACAGTCAGGGGAGTTACACGGCCCAGGAAAGAGACCCAACTAACAGCAAGCACGAGAGAGCTATCCATCAAGGCCTGTTTCTTTCAACCTTCACTAACCTTTACTCATTGGCCTCACAAATATTTCTTAAGTATTTACTGAGGAGCACAGCAATGACCAAACAATGATCAGACAAAAAAATCCCTGCCCCCGAGTGTAGATTCCTGGGGAGGACAGAAATTAAACAGGTAAAAAAATACCCAGGAAAATTCCACCTACTAAACACAGGCGAGCTTTGACAAAAACACAACAGCGGAACGAGGTGGGAAACAAGCAGCTACTTCAGTCGGGGACATTTTCTGAGATCATATTCTCCCTGGGGCTTCAATGGCAAAAAGAGCAACCCAGGGGGAGGCACGGTGGGAAGAATATTCCAGCAGACTGATTAGCCATCTCGCAGTCCTGAGGCGGAAATAAACTTAGCACAATGATGCAAAGGAAAGGAGGGGCTGTGGCTGGAGCCAGGTGGAAAAAGAGACCATCAGAAGGTGAGGTCCAGGAGATGGGGGCACCAGTCACACAAATTAAAGGAAGCAGTTTTGATTTTGTACTTGAAGCAAAGAAAGGCCACTCAAAGGTGCTATGGATCTTCCCTTAAAATTTTAAGCTAGTGGCTTTTATTTGCAGAGTATTCATAAATTTTTCAATTAATTACAGTTAATTAAGGAAAATCGTGAATCTCTTACTCAGGACCCCCAAGTTTTTCCAGGAAACCAGACTTCAAATTTAAAGCCAGATGTAAAGCAGTGGCACTGTTAAGGTATGTGAAGGTGTCATTTCAGGATGAGTCAACTGGTAGGAATCAACCCTAACGAAATCCACATGGTTCCTGAAAATGCTATGCTTTTCTGGAAAACAGAAATCGGCTGCTGTTTTTGGCAAAGGTGATATTTAAGTAAAGAATGTGTTTGTGGAGCAGAAAAGAGATGAAAAAGAGTAAAATGGGGGACACGTTGTCCTGCTTATCTGGAAATCAAGGTTCCTAGAAAGTTGTTGCTCTATTCAGTTCTGCTTCGTTTCTCTATTTGCATTTTACATACACTTTTTGTCAAGATTTATCAAAATGTTAAGGGGTACAGGAGTAACAGGGCAAAAGTACTTGAGTGCTGGTTTTTTTCAGGGGTTACTTTAATCACCACTCAGCACAGGGTAGTACCTTCAACAAGACTCCCAAACCCAAACGTTGGAGAAAAGTCCTTGGTCACCTCTCTTAAAAATGAAGGACTGCGGGGGAAGAGTAGAGCACGTGCTCAGCACGCACGAGGTCCTGGGTTCAATTCCCTGTACCTCCATTAAAAAATAAATAAACCTCATTCCCTCCTCCCAAAAAGATTTAAAAAAAAAAAAAGAAGGACCAGCCCTGCAAGCCATCAGTATGTAAAACACTTGGACCCCAGCAGACACATGTCTGCTTTAAAACAAACACACCTAGCGCCCTGCACGACTAGGAGCTCAGGAAGAATCATTCGGTTGAAATAATCTATCTGAAAACTCCCGGAGCACGTTCCAAAAACTACTGTCTATCCTGCTTTGCACCCTATTTAGGTTAAATTATCATCTAGAGACACTTTTTGCTTGTAGTAAATATCTGTTAAGGACGATGTCATTAAAACTGAAAGTCATAAATAATCCAGTAGCACTTTTTAAGAAAATTACATGCCTGGAACTAGATGATTCTAGACTCCTTGCCAGACTGAAGGCCAAACCACCAGAGTGGCCTAGGCTGAAATTACTCTTCAAATTTATGCTAAAGTTTAAAAGCATCATGATTATATTCTGGAACCAGAGAATGGCTTCAGAAACAATAAAAGTATATAGGCTAAATAAAATTTAACGGTATCTTTGAGGAATAATAATCTTTTGTCCAGAAGTTTGTCCACTAGAAAACTCCCTACCTGAAGTGAACACGTACAGCCAAAATGAGGACATCCAGCAACGATTTATTTAACAGCCCAGCAAGTGAGATGGTGCAGCTGAGATTCACAGAAAAGTCTATATCCTAGACTGAGCTTTTTTGGCTTACACAAGTAAAGACTTGAGAAGAGAAAACAAAACAAAAAAAAAAAAAAACCAGACAGGAAAAAAATGAGACCAACACATTAGACCAAAGAGAAAAAGTAAGCTACAATATTAAAATTTTAAACTTTTAGTATGAAACAAATCATGGAAAAAAAATAGCTGCAAGTTGTGTGGAAATGCAGTCTTCTACACACACACACACACAAACACATGAATCTTTTAAATACATCTCCTCTACAAGCATCTCCCGCAGCAGGATACGTATGAAAGCCCAGCAGGCATTTTCATGAAACTCTGACACTCATATCAGGTCAAGCCTTCTAAAAAGACACCGCGGTTCTAGTCCATCCTCCGTCCCATCTGCAGGAAACGACAGGACACAAGGGGATGGGACAGGGACAACCACAAAGGCCCAAGGAAGCAGGTGGTCAATGGGAAACATCACCGAGAAGCCCTGCTCACTTCCCAGTCTTGCAAAATTCAGTTCATATCCTCCAGGGAGGCAGCCCAATCCCAGTTAGAAACGCTCTTCTGGACACACAACCATCTGTGCAAGAACCTGGCCTTGAAAATCAGCAAAAGCAAGCAAAATCCTTCCCATTCGACCTCATTTTTTCAGACTGTAAAATGTAGTGAAGCCAATCTCCCACTCCTACTCTTAAAAACTCCAAATTCATTTCAAAGCAAACCTGACAGTTTTAGACACACACGTACATGTGGTAGGGCCCCAGATCGCTCCGGCTGGTCCCTGCTGGTTCCAGAGCTCTGATGCAACCCTCTTCGCGTTTCCCACCACCCAATGCTAATTTTTCCTAGCTGTCTGGTTCCGCTACTGCACAGTGACTCTGGACGGGAACGTCCTCCCTCCCAGAACAATGACATATAGGCATGTATATGGACAGAGTCACCATACGCCGGCGGGCTGCGAAGGATGCCGGCCCGTGGACTGAGCACGTGTCACAGCACAGCTCACCACAGGCACAGACGTCGACTCAGCACAGCTGCCCAAGCTCCTCACGCCATAGTTCAACTCTCTCAGATTCCCCAGCTCAGGAGTCAGGGACTCCAAGGCTCAGAGAGATGGACCCCCGTGTCCGACATCACACAACTGCGGAATGGCATGGCCAGGAATACGGCCGGCTCCACGGAGCCCCGAGGGCCAGGTAATCTGCCTCATTTATTTTCAATGTTTTAAAGTTTTTCTTCACTCTTCAGAAAATGTTTAGTTTCAATCACAACACTGAAACTGGCAAACCATTCTATGACACTTTAGAGTTTAACTCTTGTCACAATAAATGCCCCTAAAATGACCGATCCTGTACGGCATGTAGGATTCTGGAGGGAGTGGGTGCTTGTGAGCAGGGCCCCAAGGAAAAGCTGTGACCTCTGGGAAGATCCAGGCTCCGTCATGTTACACTGATCACAGATCATACACTTCTCGGAGCTCAAGTTCCTCCCCAAGTTTTAAACCTCGAAAAATAAAAATATTTTTTTAAATTTAAAAATAAACTTCTGCTGCTATTTACTCCTGTCCAGTTCTGCTTTCTCTTTTGCACAGTCAGAATTGCCCAACACCAAAGGCACTGCCTTTCTGCAAGCTCTCTTCCCTCACGCAACAGGTTTCCATGGAAAGAATATCAATTCCTTCGGCCCCCTCCTTCCCACTGGCTGCACTCACCTCACTTTTGTATCCAGGCTGGTTAAGGATTCCACTAAGAAGGAAACACACCTATACTGTGTTCCTAACCTCAGATTCATACCCTCCCTTAAAATGACTGCTTAGCTCAGCAGAAAGCCTCCTCCAAAAACGTCAACCAAGAGTCCAATAGTAAGGGTCACGAGGAACTCGGAAGCACCCTGCAATCAGACCATCAAAGCCAGCAGGGGACGGGGAGAGGACAGAAGTCGCGCACAAGGCAAATGGCTTTAAGTGATCTCTGATTTTTAAAGTGAATTATGTGGCTGAAATATGCCCTGGACACGGACAATTCACTACTGCACCATGCAAGCTCAGCACACAGGCTGTGGTTCCAGTAGTTAATAAAAGTTTAAGACCCTCTGCCCCTGACTGTAATCCCACTGCTTCTGCTGAAATGACAGTGGATGACGGCTGTCAGTCTGCGTCTGTTCCGTGGCACAGAGGTTCCATTTTAACCGCATGTGGTTTACATTTCATAATATCCTGAACGGTGGTGGCAGATTACCAATCAGCAGGAAGGCCACAAGCAGCATACTGTCAACCAGCCCAGGGACAGGAAGGCGCTTCTGCTTTGCCAACACTGCTCTGGCAAATGCCACACCGAGAGCTCATCCCAGTCAAAACTGAACCAGTCTGGGGGCAGCAAGGAAAGCAAATTCAACTGGCCAACCCAGCTGCCTAGAGTTCGGAGAGCTTCACGAAGAGAAACGCAGAGCCATCTCCACTGAAAGGGGAACAAACGTCCATCCAAAAGAAAGAGAGAAGTCAAAACAAAAAGCCAGAGGGCTAAACCGGACAGTACTTCTCAACCCTCTGACACAGGCGTCTGACTGTGACACCTCTCGAGTTTTCATAGACTATTCACCACTGCATGCCTGCCAAATGGTGATGGCTTGCAAAATATAATTTGAGGTTCTTTCAAATTTTTCAAGCAGCTAACATCTAAAATGAAGTATAGAAAGTTCAATTATAAAATGCATGGTATGCTCGAGTGCTTAAAGGAAAAAAAAAAACTTAGAAAACTGAGTTCCTTCCCTCCCACACAAAACAGCTCCATGAACTCCGCACATATTGCCACACAGCCATACTCTTTTGAAATATATCTTAGTTCCCTCACTCCCTCCGAGTCTTCAGGTTATGGTCATGGTCACATGGCTGTTAAACACTTTATTACTGGCCTGTAATCATCGGTATACAAAGCAGGATAGAGGCATGATGGAATCAGTAATAAAAATTAATAAGCATGTGTGAAACTAGAATTTGATTTCCTTTGGGAGGGAAAAAAAAGACCCGAGTTGGTGATATACGAGCTAAGTTCACACAACGTGGTCACTGGCTAGAGGGGCGCTTTTCTGAATCCAGAGAAAGCAGTGAACTCAAAACTCTGGGGATGAGGGGAATGTAACGTCTTTCCGACCTGGACACCAGAAGAGACTTCTCAGCTCTGGGCCTGCATCCAAGTCCTCGAACGGAATATTCAGGAAACACTTGCCTCACTAATGCCCCTTATCACTATCAGATAGCTTCTCAGCTCATACCTCCAGACCACGCACCTACAAAAATCTAGAACAGTCTCCTAAAATAGGAAGATGGGGGGTGGGGGTGGGAAGTGACAGGGAGAAAGGAGGTCACGGAGAGGGGCAGGGTTTCCAAGATGGACATTTGCAGCAGAGATGCCAAGAGCCTAATGGAACCGCTGCTGTCAGTAACTTTCTGCTGCTGACACTAAAAGAGGAAAATCTGATCTGGCACGATACATCTGCACCCGGATCCGAAGGCCGGGGACACAGAAGTCTGACACCACACAGCCAAAAGCTTATATAGGAAGTACTTCACTTCCTATGCTAGCAAACCCACAAAGCTGTGGACAAAGATATGGGGCCTGAAAAAAAAAAAAAAAAAAACACAAGGAAATGCCAGACATTAGTCTTTGGTTTTCCCGGGTAGTTACGCAGGGCCTGGGAGCAGGAAGCCAGTTGTCTGGAGAAGGAGCCACTGGAAGCAAGGCTCTAAGTCAGCATCAGAGGCCAAGGTGCCAGGGAGTCAGCAGGGATGCTTTCAAAACCAGCATCGTGACTGACAGGCAGAGGTCCTGTGAAATGGAGAGTGGGGCACCCCAAAAGGTGCCTGGCCCTGAATCCTGCCCCACCCCCACCAGCGCCGGGGGATACACCTAAGCTCTCTGAGCCCCACCTCCCCAGTCTACAGAGGTGAGCGACCCCACAGCCCCCATGAGGAAAATCCAGACGGGGAACATGCAACTTCTGAGAGACTAGGATCTAAGCTCTCGTGTGGGTCAGCAGCAGGACTCAGACTGCTTAAAACCCGAGTTTACAAAAAAGGTAAGGTTAAGTCCTTCCTAAAGGATTGTCACATGACACTGCCTGGACCTGGAGAGGAGAGAGAAAGGGAGGGGGCCCCGTGTTTGGGGGACCCTCTCCACGGAGCTGACGGAGCTCAAGACAGACACCAGGGGCTCAGGACACACACTCACACACCAGCTGCCTCCTGCCACATCTCGGGACAGGACGGGCACTCAAGCCCACCTGAGCCTGCCATGTAGCCATTAGCTCACCAGAACAGAGGCCTGATGACTCTGAAACATGTGGGAAAGGACAGGACACACTCTTCCTAAAGAGGTGTCGCTGCAGCGCAAGCTAGAACTCTCGGTAACTCGGCAAGCACCCTCCGCACCAGATCCTGCCACGAAGGACCGGCCTGTCTGCCTCTGCCGCACCTGCTGCATTTTTTACTCAGATCGAGTCTATGGTATCAGGATGCAGGCCAGGATTTCAACCTGAAACCCTGCTCTGTGAGGCCCTTTTTAAAATCTGGATGCTCTCATCCTTTGTCCCTCGAATGCTTAAAAATGGGTTGAATTACAAGCTAAACCTCCTTCTTAATTATACAGATGTCTGAATTCAACTCCCTTTGACATCAACCCCGCCCACAGCACAGAAATCAAACCTTAATGCTCAGTCCCCTAACAGGTCATCCCCAAAGTCCCCAAAACCCTCCCAGACCCAGTACCCTTCCTTCAGAGCCCTCACTGCATGAGAAGGTCTGCCTTCTGAGTCAGCTTGACTGAGTTCGTGTTAATAACGAGGCCGCTATTGAGTGCGAGTTCTTCACAAAGGCCAGTGAGGTTGACATGAGAGGAAAGTCTCTGCTTTGAAGATGCTGGGGTCAAATATCAGACTGGCACTTACGGCTCAGAAAAGCTAACACCCAGCTGGGAACAGGAAGCGCAGGGCCACTGTCACATCAGCTATCACCTTATGCGTTCACCTAAAGGAACGGCAACCACCTCCCACCCCGGCCCGCCCCAGCACTTCCACTGAATGACCTGCGAACAGGCACAACCCCCAACCAGTCTCTCCAGGTCCCCCTAGACTTGCTCTTCCCACAAGCCTCCCCGTCTTTGAAAACGGCAACTCCATCCTTTCAACTGCTCAGACCAAAAAGCTAAGAGCCATGCTTTCTCTTCTTTCTCTCCTTACATCCCAAATCCAATCATCAACAAATCCTATCAGCTCCGTATTCAAAATACCCAGAATCAGGTCACTTTTCACCAGACCCACTGCCACAACCCTGGTTCAAACTGTTGTAACTCCTGACCTAGTCAGGGTGCCTCCCACAATCGAAAGCATCCTCCCTCAGGCCATCCCCACCCGAGGTCACTCCTCTGATTAAAATCCTCCCAGGCTCCCTCAGAATTAAAGCCAGAGTCATTACTAGATAATTCTCCAACCACCCTCTCCCTGGCTCTTGCCTCTGCGGCCACAGCGGCCCCTTTACCACTTCCCAGTCTTGCTTCCTGCCAGAGCATCTGACCCATGGGTCCCTCTGCCTCGAACACTCTTCCCCCAGTTAGATGCACAGGTGATGCCCTCACTTCCTTCATGGTCTCTGCCTCCAGAAAGACCCTGGGACGGTGCACCCTGTACAAAACAGCACCTCCCCACCGCTCCTCTTCCCAGCCTCAGTACATCAACCAAAGCCACCAACTCACACGCCTCCTCTAAAGGATCAACTCTAAAAAGGCAGAAGAGAGAGCCGCACTGGCTTCTCACTTTGTCTGTGGTGAGTAACACTTCGACGGCCAACAGGTGGAGCAGCCTCAGAGGAACAAAGAGGGTGACTCAGTGGAGACGCACCCTTGTCAGTTCTAGGAACCCAGTTCTTCAGCCCTTCCATGCTGGCGGTTTGGGTTTCTATTTGCAGACCACAGGCAAGGAGCAGGGAGGGCTGGGGAGCTGTTTTCAGTACAAAACAATGTTTTAAAATGTGTAACTGAGGGACTGGGAATAGCTCAGTGGTAGGGCGCATACTCAGCATGAATGAGGTCCTGGGTTCCATCCCCAGTAGCTCCATTAAAAAAAAATTTTTTTTTTTTAGTGTAAAACTGGTTTGAGAACAGAGATATTCAAACATGGCAATGAACTAATTTTACACACAATCAAAATCCAGTGGTCAAGCTCCTCCTGAGTGAGCTCCCTGCGCATACTCCCGCTCCGCATGCTTTATTACAGCACACACGGACGCGCGGAGAGTATTTACAACCCCAAAGCGCGAAGGCTCAGATGGGAATGACGGCTCCTAAACTGTCCTCCCAGGCCGCCCACCCGGAAAGGCCACTTTTCGCTGTTTCCACATTCCTCAGTCTTCCCCTGACCCCTTCATATCCCAAAACAGAACTAAAACTGATACTGTCACGATCTCTCTGACTTCCTACCGCTCCCCGGGCCCCCAGTGAACGGTGACCCTTGCAGGAATCTGCTTCCCACCCAGGGGGAAGCTGCCCCCATATGTTTATGGAAGGACTGCTGCTCTGGGGGGATCTGAAAGCAACACAAAAGGCAACAGAAAACTCCCACCAAAGGTCTCTGGCCGATCTGAAGGGCAAATCTCATGCTCTGGGGAACTGGAGGGGCTGGGCTCCCAGCCCCGCACCCTGCTGCTGCGCAGGATGCACCCGACCTGCTCCACCCCCACCCCCCACCCCAGCCCCAGCTGCTGAACAGGGAGACAGAAATAGGCTGGTGACGCGCGGCTTCGGGCACCTCAAAACCCCGCCGGGGGCAGCTGTTTTCTAAGTTGTAGGCAGAGTGGAGCTTACCCGGCACTCCCACACCCACCCCATGGGGCCGCATTCCTGTCCCAGCCCCCACCCACAACAGGCCCCTGGAATCCGGCCCCCGCCCCCTCCAGGGAAGCCTAGTGCGGTCTCAGTCCTCTGGGGCTTCGTGACCCCGACAAAAGATGAACAAGGAGGCTCTCTCCTCTTCCCGGGACGGTGGACCACTGCAGCTGCCACAGGAAGGAGGGCGATGCCAAGAGAACAGCAGGAAAGGGCCCAGGGCCGGCCCGACACGTGGCACCTGGCACCCTCGCGGAGCCCACACCTCCTACCATGTGGCTCCTCCTGGGGTGAGGCTATCTGCCACTCAGAGCTGCAGGGAGCCTGAAGGACACATTACCGCAGAACCGCAGCACGCTGGATGCAAAGTGGACCCTGAGAATCACTTAGTCCGGTGGCTTTAAAACTTTTTTACATGATGGAAACATTTCTTTTGCAAAAGGACTCTTATGGTGGAGTGCCATTGTATAGAACATAAAGAACACATGCCCTCTGCTTGAGGCTGAAACTCCTAGGCCCCAGTGGAGAACCCGGGGGTGCAGAGTAACAAGCTAAAAATACCACTGACCTAATGCAGACTCTAACTTATACATAGAAAGCAATCGCTGCCACCACTGCCACTTAGAAACACTGAGGATGGGCAGGCACTTACACACTCTGATTCTCATACCACCCTAAAAACATGAGAGCACCCTGCACTGACAGAAAGGGAAATTCTAAAACCTCAGCAGAGCAGTAAGTGGCCTGAGGCCTTACTGAGGAAGGAGGAGTGCAGATTCAAAAGCAGGACAGGGTCTTCCAGAACTCCACTCCCACCTCTCCTGGGGAGGAAACAGATCCGGAGAAAAGATGCGATTTGCCACAGCCAACTCAATAATCCAGCTCTCCTGCCTCCAGCTGCAGGCAGAACATGCTGTACTCTGCCAATCGCAATCAACAAGGGCTTAGCAGCTGTCTCGGAGCAGGAACAGGGCTGGGAGTGATACTCGGGAGGACAGAAAAGCACCTAAGACCAGCCACAGAGACACACCAGCCAAAGGAACGCCCTGCCCATCCCCCGGTCTCCCCCCAAACAATTTACAGCCGAGCTCCAACAACTGCTTTCAGCTCTTTCCTGCACAGCTGCACAAAGAGAGGCAAAAAATGTCCCAGAGGAGATCGACTGCAAAGAGCACAGTCCAGAGTCACCAGTCGTCACCAGGGCACCAACACCATGAAAATGAGATGACAAATGCCAACAAAGGAACTGGGCCCAAGGAAAGAGAATTAATAGAGCAACCAGAGCAGAACTTTACAGCACATCTTCCAAGGGACGATGAAAGCTGTGACATCCATGAAGAAAGAACAGGCAGCTGTGAATATACGTCAACTACAGACTTTGGCAAAATTAAAAAAAAAAAAAGTAGAAGAGCTTATGAACAACAGAACTCCTAAGCTGGGAGACAGGACAGAGACATTCTTCTGCAACCCTGCCCAAAGTGGTAGCCAGATACAAAGTATAAAAGACAAGCCAAGCAGGACAAAGAATAAGTTAGGATAAAGAAAAGCTGAACAGCACAATTCATGAAACGTTGACCCAAACAGAGAACATTTTTTCTGAACACAAAGAACACTACCAACTTGACCAGGTGCTAAGCCACAAGGGAAATGCCAGTAAGTTTCACCACATTTACTGCCCACAATGGGGGAAAAATCCACTTAACGGGGGAAAAGATTTTAAAGAATTAGTGGGTCACGGAAGTTGAAATAGAACTTTTGGGTACAAGAAGGAAATATTTAGAACTGAAGGATGAAAAAGCTATGTATCAAAATTTTTGAGTAGTGCAGTACTCAGGACAAAGAAACACACTGCCTTAAACTCATCTCTTAGTTGTGTAAGATTTAAAATAAAAGATCTAAGCTCTCAACTCAAACTAGAAAAAGAAAAATGAGGGAGAAGTTAGCAATAAAGAGCAGAAATCAATCAAATCAAAAATCAACGGTGACAGAGATGATGAATAAAATAAAATGCCAGTTCTTTTGAAAAGACTAAAAAAAGTAAATAAAATTTTAATAAATATGATTAAGGGGGAAAAAAGGAAATAAACATCAGGAATGTTTTTTAATTTACCTACAAATAAAAGAAGTATTTTCCAAAGCGTAAAAGTAGCTTGCTACACATTCATACATGAATATGTAATCACAATGACAATTTCCTGGGAAAAAACAGATTACCAAAATTGACTCAAGAAAAAGTACTAAATCAAATGTATTCATTCAAAATAAGTCAAATTTATTCAAAATAAAGTAAATGAAACTGGAACCATAAGTAAAACTCCTCTTCCACTACAGTTTAACTCCACAAAGGCACCAGGCCCAGATAGTTTTACTAATGCATTCTACCAAAATTTAAGGAAGAGCAATTGTCCATCCTGTTCCACTGAATATAAAATACTAAAAGCTAACTAGCTCTTTCCACAAAGCAAGCATTCTTCATAATAAACTCAGCCAAGATGGGTGGCTATAGCTCAGTGGGAGAGCATGTGCTTAGCATACATGAGGTCCAGTATCTCCATTAAAAAAAAAAGGGGGGCCTAAATGAGAATTTTTTTAAAAAAAAATTTTAAAAAAAATTCAGCCAAGAATAGTACAGCAAAGAAAATTACAGCCTGAGCTCACTTAAAAACAGTCGCAAGCCCCCTACATAAAACACTAGTAAACAGGAATAGATATGTTAATGGGGGGGAACCTTTCACCCCTTCCTCACAGGATACATAAAAATTAACTTGCAGAATTGATCATAGGGTTAAACATAAAGTTAAAACTGTGAAACTTCTAGAAGCAAACACAGGAGAAAAAATTTCTGACCTCAGCGTGGGTCTCAACTGGAGGTAATTGTGCCCCACAGGGATCACTTAAAATACCTGAAGACGTCTTTGTTTGTTACAACTGACGGGGGGCAGGGAGATGCGCTCCTGGTATCTAAAGGGTAGAAGCAGCCAGGGGTGCTGCTTCACACCCCACAACGCACAGGACAGCCCCACAACAAAGATTTATCCAGGCCAAATGTCAGTACTGCTGAGGCTGAAAAACCCTGGGATAGGCACAGATTTCTTAGGCTACAAAAAAAAACACAAACCATTAAAAAAAAAAAAAAAGATGAATTAAAGTTCATCGAAACTTAAAAATACCTGTTCTTTAAAGGACATATTAAGAAAATAAAAAAGCAAGCCAAAGACTGGGGGAAAATACGTATCTTACATACCCAAGAAAGGACCTGACTAAGAACACATAAAGAACTCTTAAAATTCAGGAAGATGATCCCCAAAAAAGTGTTAACGGATGAGGGGCAAAAAATTTTTTTTAAGAATCACAACAAAAGATCCAAATGGGCGATGAGCACATGAAAACTGTTCAACACCATTAGGCACCCCAATAAATTCAAGAAAAGATGTTCAACACCATGAGTCAGCAGGGACGTGAAAACTAAAACCACACTGAGATACCGAGACAAATCCACTACGAGGGATACAACTAAAATACTGGTAAGATCACTATCAACAAGGATGTAGAACCTGACCTCTCACACTGCTGGTGGGACATCAGAGTGGACAACCGCTTCCGAATACAGTTTGATAGCTCCCGTGAAGTTACCACTCACTCCCCATTCATTGACCAACCCCACTCCCAGGTGTTTATCGAACAAATAAAAATAAAAAGGCACATGTCCACACAAAATCTTAACCAAATATTCACAATAGCTTTGGTAATAAGTAGCCAAAAACCAGTAACATCTAGAGTAGTCTTGGATCAAACAGAAACTCAAAACTAAGATTATACATTATTTAAAATTAGCAAAAATCAAAACTAAGATTACACATTATCTAAAATTGGGACACTGTTCAGTGTTGCGGCCCCCTGGGGAGAGCAGTGGTGGCCAGCAGTCTCCCGGATCCCAGTGTGCTGTCCACTTTGTGGTGTCTCCATTCCAGCTCTGGCCTCTCCCAGTTTTCCCCTCTGCTTAAGAAATGCCTAAGGAGTACCTGGAGAATAAATGAACCCTGTGTCACCTTGCCAGGAGTAAAGGTGAGGAGACACCATTAGCATGAATTCAGGCCTCTGTCCCTCACTGGTCAGGAGTCAGCTCTGAGGAAAACACAAAGGACCCATAGGTGGACAATCTAACCACCTCCACCTCCTCATACCACCTTATCCATGACCAGTGGGGACACTGCCAAAGGTCTCAGGGCTGGGAACAAAAAAAATACAAAAGGAAAGAAAAAGAAAGAAAACAGTATCTCCAAAGCCACGAGCTACTTTCTGCACTGGCCCCAGTTCGGTGACCCTCGTGAATTTCCTCTGCCCAGCACAACAGTTTTAATATGCCAGGATCAAAAGAAAGGCAAGACATCTAAACCATTTTCCTCAACCTCATCCTTCAAAAATCCCTCTGTGAAAGACCGATAAAAGATATGAAACCCAATCAGGAATTCATTTCCTGGGACTTTGTCAGGATGCTGTTCTTAGAATTAAAGCACATAGTCTAATGTGCCCATAATTAACAATCTTGGGCTACACATACTTATTGTTGCAAGAAATCTATACACACAAATGGATGTGGTCCAGGTTCAATATGTGGCTCAAATTAGGCATATTAAGCACTGTTCCTCAGGGAAAAAAAAATCACAGGGTTGGGGGTGGAATCTCCTTAGAGACAGCAACTAAACCAACCTCATCTCCCAGTTGGCTTCATTATTCTCTTGTCCTCAATATAATAAAAAACTTTCCAGTATTTATACAACTGTTCTAAAAAATGTTAAAGTACTGAACTACCTAAATCAAGCCAGCCCAGTGTGTTATTTTATAACCAGGACAAACTGTCAAGACCTCACTCACTAAGAATGTTATTAACACCTAAAAAAAGGATGGAAACTCACCTATTACACAAATATGTAAGATGGCCTTTTACAAAGTGTAACTCAGTCAAGAGTAAAGCTGTGGACAAGTGGAGGGCCTTTGGTCACTTTTGGTGACTCTGCATGGCCTGGCCTCTGCCTTGCCTTTGTTCTCGCAGGTCCTGTCCCACTGACCTTTGGATGTCCCTCACCACCATGACACTCCTTTGGGCCCCAGGACCTCAACCAGTCCCACTGGCCTCTGGAATCCAGTGCTTTCTACTACGCACCACCTCCCGAGAAAGCGCTGAGTGATTTAGAATCACCAACTTCTTCCGCAGCACAGGGGCAGTGATCCTCATGAAGCTTCAGAAACACACGACTGAGGCTCTCCAAAGAACCAGTAGCAACTTACCTAAAGTGCTGGGAGAGCCACATGCACTCTGGGAAACTTGCCTTTGTCCTTGCTTTTCAGCGCTCCACTCGCAGAGACCTGCTCTTCCGTGGGCACAAATGTGTTAAACTGCGGCTGAACTATTTGCCCGGCCGTTTCCTCCATCCCCCTCAATAACTAACTGCACCAAGGACGGCACCTCTGCCCACCACCCCCACCCCCGGAGTGGTCAGAGCCGCAGCTCAGCCCGAAGCTTTGCCCCCACCGAGGGCTCACAGAGGCCCTGCCGGCTCCCCGGAAGCAGGCCTGGACCTCCCTCCTGCTGGTCCTAAGGGGCTGCAGGAGAAAGGAGCGCTCCCGGGTTCTAGAGAGCTGGGCTCGGGGAGGAGAGGTTGTTTCCCTGGAAATCCAGCTCCCCCGTCCAGCGACCATGAGAATGCGCTCCCAGGGCCCTCTGGCTGAAGCTGTATGGTGTCTGGGCAGTCCAGTCCCACGGCTGAGGCGATGGGTGTCTGGAAACTGTCCCAGGCACCAAACCACAGTGAACAGGAGGGTCCTCAATGTAAAAATGTGTTCCTCGTTATGAGCAACCAATTCATAAACAGTCAGAATGTGACCTTGTGTCTACCGGGGACTGCCACCTAGGCAAGCCGCACAAAGTCACAGCAGAAGTCGACCTGCCATACTCCCAGGGAGACCTGGGGGAGTTACTTACAAACGGACACAAGGGAGACAGTGAGAAGGCAGCTTAACACGTCCTGTTTTGGTGCTGCTTGGCACAAGTTTTCATACTGGATTTTAAAAAATGATCAGCTCGCAATCCCATTGAAATACATGCTAGAGTTAAGGAACTTTTAACCAGTGTTATCTCATTTAAGTACACAGATTTTTTAACACCCCCGCCCCCAGAAAAAAAAAAAGGTCTTAAGAACTTAAGACAAGGTATCCACTTGAAACAGTAACAAAGAATTTCACTGTGCAGGTAGTGGGTTTAAAAGAGAGATTAAAAGTGGCTCTGGAGAAGTCTCAGTGCGAAACCACAGAGCAATAATGGGAAAGAAATGTGCACAGGCCCAGCTGTGAACTGGCTGGGGACTGCGGTTCTGAGGAAAGCTGGCAGAAAGAACACACACACCAAGTTTAACGCTGTCCTAAGACCACAGAGGGCACACACTAAATGCATATCCCCCTCGGAAGACGGTCTAGCATTTGCTAAGTTATGCCCGCACGTGACCATGAGGAGGACGTGCTTAAACACACAACGGCCATTTCCTACTGGACCAAGAGGCCGCATTCAACCTTGAGATGAAGTTCATGAACCAAGTTCCAGGCGCTGTGATGACAACCCCTAACACAAAACTGAGGGCCTCCTCGAGCAGCCACAGAGAAAGGGTCTGCCCTTGAGGCCAACTTTAACCTTAACTATTAAGAAATGAATGCCAATTTGCTAACACCACCAAGACTTCAACAACACTGGCCCAGCTGAGCGAATTTCTCACAGATGCGTTTGGTCACAGCGGCCATTACTCCAAGAGTTCCTCCATTAAAGGTCACTTGCAGTCTGACCTTGTGTTAGTTGCTGCCCTTCTTTCTCTTAACAGGGGGCTTATGTAAGTAACTATGTGTCTAACGGCAGCTAACTGGCCTATAAAGGAATGAGCAGTACCCTGCCCTCCTACCCCTTTCCAAGAAAGGGAAAAGGAAGAATATGGGCCTTTTCCGTTCCATTGTGAGTTCAGCCTCGCTCTCCTCAGAATAACAATTTCTGCAAGGTCTGAACTCAGGGGTGCTAATACGCCCATCTCTGATGCAAGGAAAGAATAAGAACCCAAAAACCCCAACACAAACTCAAAATTCAGCTCAGACTGCGCTAAACTTCATCCTGAGAAGTACCTTACTAGCACCAGGGGTAACTGCTGACTGTTCACTAGTCTTTCAGAACTTTTCGTCTTTTTTTTTTAACCGAAATTTTAAAAATAAATAAAAGCTGGATTTTCCATCATCCCGAACAGTCCAGAGAAGGTTGGTCAGAAAATTCTCAGAATTGGTAGTTCCCCAATACGGGGATTTCCAGCGACGGCAGGACCCTCACAGCCCTCACTGGGACGAGTGATGATACAATCATGGTTCCCAGAGCAAAAGACTCCACTAGAATAGTCCACCCGGAGACAATGACATCATGTGAGCAACCAGACAGGAAGTTAGGCTTGGAGAAGTGAAGGGTGAAGAATTGAAAACCAATACTGGATGACCTCCCTCCACTCCCCTCATCCAAAAAGAAAAAGAAAAAGAAAAAGTCACCTTCTGCAAAAAAGCTACTTCAAAGTGAAAATGGAAAACCCACATGTAGGGAATCAATCAGCAAATGAAACCCAAACCCCCCAACTCCATGGTCATCCGTGCGGGTGAGTCTTTCCACACTGAGGGGCCCTTCCAAAGCCCCGCTGCTGGAACTTTGAGGAAAACGTGGAGTGGGAACAAAGCAAAGCTGTAGTTCCTGCGTCCTCCAAGTTTTGCAGGCGCTGGGCGTGAGGCTGCCCGCAGTATGTCACCGGGCGGGTCGCGGCGGCCGGCCGCTCGCACACAAAGCCGCCCTGGACTTAGTTGACAGCCACAAGTGGCCCGGCGGCGGACCCCGGCCAGCGCCAGGACGCCCGGTCCCCCGCGCCCCCGACCAGCGCGCACGACCCCCAATCTCTCACCCTTCGCCACTACGCGGGCAACTTTCCCTCGGGGCAGGGCGGACCAGAGGCGACTCCGAGACCCCCGCCCCTCCTCCCAGGGCCCCCGGCCCCCTACCCCGCCTGCCGCGCGCCAGGGTACCAGGAGCGAAGACTGCGTCCTGGCGAGCCACCCACCTGCACAGCTCTGGAAACTCGGCGCCCTGGGTCCCCACGGCCCCGGCGGCCCAGACCAGTAGCAGCAGCTGCAGCAGGAGCAGGGAGCCCCGCGGGCGGCCGGCGAGTGCCGGCCCCAGGTGGGCGCTCCGGCCGGCGGCGGCCCCCATCGCGTCGGGGCCGGGCTGCGCGGCGGGCGCGGGGCTAGCGGCGCGCGGCTGCCGGGGGCCGCGTCCGGGACATGGTTGAGCCGCCAGGGCGGAGACGGAGGAAGACACGAGCGCGAGAGGAGCGGGAGCGGAGCTGGAGCCGAAGGGGCGCGCGGCTCGTCTGGGCTCGGCGGCCCCGGAACCGGTCACGTGACTGCTGCCCGGCACCGCCCCCTCCCCCGCCCCGCTCACATGACTCCCTTGTTCAGGTGATCCCCGCCCGCCCGGCTCCGCCCAGGCCCGGTCACGTGAGCGCCGCTCGCGCGGGGCAGGAAGCCGCGCGCGCGGCGGGCGCGGCGGGCGCGCGGGCGCAGGTGCGGCTTGAAGGCCTGTGTCCTGGCGGCCGTCACCGCGGGGACCCGGCCCCCGCCTCCGTTTCTCCCAGCGCGCACTCTGGGTCGCGATGTGGGTGCTTCCCAACTTGGAGTCACCGTTTCCCACTTTCGACCGATATACGGGGGGCGGGGAAAAAGAAGGTTTAGACTTAAGTGCCAAGCTGTGAATGCCACCGTGAACGCACAGCCGTGCTGCTTGGGGAACCTACTTTTCTTGCCCTGCGGAGGCGCTGCGCGGAGTTTTCCAACTATTCCCCAGCAGAGCCTCTCACAGTCTTCTGTGGCAATGTTATTTCCCAAGCATGTGCTTCCTACAATAAGGAAGGCGGCACAAATGTAGGGACTTGAACTATAAAGGAGGTAAAAAGTGTAACTGTCAAGTGAGTGCCACTCAGCAAAGCTTTATTAATCCCTCTATTCAAATATTTTGTTAAACCTATGCTGTGTGAATGGCTTTGAGCTAGGCACAGTGAAAGCATGACGGTAAATCTGAAAAGAGATGGGCTCAAAAAGTTTACCTTATATAGAATAATATTATTATACAGAATAGTTACATTGGTAACAGCTTATCTTTTTAAAAATACTTACTCCACAGAAGACACTGTACTACTATTTAACAAGCATGAATCTGGGGACTTTGCTATAGATGAGGAACAGGCACAGAGATGTTAGGTAACTTACCCAAAGCCACTGTGTTGCAGCAAAGCAGGAATTCAAACACACACAATAATAGCTAACATTTACTAAGCAGTAGTTATGTGCCTGGCACAGTTCTGGTGCTTTGATTTAGCTCATTTAATCCTAACACAATCCTATAAGAGAGGTATCTTTATAAGCACCCATTTTACAGATAAGGAAAGTGTGGCACAGAGAAATTAAATAGTTTGCAAGTCATACGGCTAGTAATTGGAGAAGCCAAGGTTTAAGCCCAAGCCAGTCCCAGGGCCTGTGGCTTAGCCGCTATGCTATATTGCCAAAGAGGAATATGGCCCAAGAAAGGAAAAGTGTTGTAGTGGCTCAAAGGGAGTACTCAGATGTCCAACTGTGGCCATCAAGAAAGGGTCATATTTTGCAACTCCGATGTTACAACGGATACAGGCAACGCTATTCAGTGGAAACTAAAACCATCATGTGAAAAATAATTCCAAACCAGAATATTCACTATACCTAGAAGGATATTTCCCTAATGAAGGAAGAACATATTTTTACAATGGAAAGGTCTGATAGAACCACCTTAATCAAGTGATCAAAACTCTTATCACCAATATTTGGAAAAACTAACATCTTCTGTTTCCTAAAGTGATGCAATGAAAAATACTGCTAAAGGACAATATTTAAAAGAGAGTGTAATCATGACTCAGATGCAGATGTAAAATGATCATATGTCAAAGGTACTACTTAACTCATTAATTTGAGAACCAGTAACGCATTACAACTAGTTCAAAAGAGAATCCCAAGAGAATCCAACACAGACAAGCACAGTCAGGAATGTTGAAGTTAAATTGCCTAATAGATGGAGGATTGGTCAATATCCGTAGATCAAATGGATGTCCAAGGAACTGGATTTGCATTTGTGAAGACAAGAATCATAACCATTATCATCGGTATTTCACAATTTATAGAGCTGTAAAATAGCTCAAAGTCAGTAAAAGGCACAGAGCCTCATAGAATTAGATAACCCACAAGACTATATTAGATGGCACCTAGCTTTCCACCAAAGTTACCCAATAATATATTTGGTTCATTTCACAGTCTTTCACAATTTCCCCCTGCAGTGCACAATATCACTTTTGTGGTGTTCTTGCAAAGATATTTAATCTAAATGTAATCAAAATAAAATAACCAAATCCAGATTGTGAAACACTGTACGGGAAAACTGAACTGGATAATTTGAAAATGTCAGTGCTCTAAAAGACCTCCTCCCTACCCTCCTCCCCCCAAAAAAGCGAGAGTAAACAGCAGACTAAGGCCAAGTCTGGCCAGGAAACTGTTTTGTAAATAAAGTTTTATTGGAATGGCTTGCTGCTGGCTGCTTTGCCTACAACAGCAGAATTGACTGGTCACAACCAAGCCCCAAGAGCCTAAAGCATTTTGCCATCTGGCCTCAACAGCAAAAGTTGGCCAACCCTTGTTGTAGATCAGTGGTTCTCAAAAGTGTGGGGTTTGGACCAGCAGCTTTGACTTCACCTGCCTGCTTGTTAGAAATGCCAATTCTTGGGCCCCACTTCAACCTATGGACTCAAAATCTTTGGAGATGTGACCCAGGATATTGTTTCAATAAGCTTTCCAGGAGACTCATACGCATGAAAGTGTGAGAACTGCTGCTGCAGGAAAAGGGAGCCAGAGAATGGTCATGTCCCAGGTGTCTCGTCCTGGACAAGTTGCTGGGATAGGCCACCAAGCGAGGGAAGCAAGGGTCCTTGGCTTCATGCAGAAAGGAGTTCAATAGCAAGCCATAGTAAAGTGAAAGGTAGTTTATTTAGAGAGATACACATTCCATAGACTGAATGGAGGAACTTCTCAGAAATTGAGAGGGGCCTGAGTGATGGGGGCAGTGCCAGTGGTGGGTGCAGAGGTGGGGGAGGGGTTGGTATGCAGGAGTGATTAGTTTTTATGCACTGGGTAATTTCATAGGCTAACAAGTGTGAGGATGATTCCAACTATTTTGGGGAAGGGGTGGGATTTCCAGAAATTGGGCCACCGCCCACATTTCAGCCTTTTATAGTCAACCTCAGAACTTTAGTGAAACCTGTGGGTGTGTCATCTAGCATACTAATATATTACAATGAGTGTATAATGAAACTCAAGGTCAAGGTCAAGGAAGTCAAATCTTCTGCCATCTCGGGCATAATTGGTTCTAATCAGTTTTTCTTGTATCCTCAATTGCTGTGTCATTCTTTTAACTGTTGTGCCCTGCCCCCTTCCCTCCTGTCTCACCACTATCCTGAATTAAAGGAGAATAAAGAGGCAAGACAACAAAATGTGATGCATGACCTTCAATTGGAGCCCAGACCCCAAAAAAGGAAGGCGTAAAGGACACTTGAGGGTAACTGGGAAAACCTGAATATAAACTGTATATTGGAAACTGTAAAGTCAAATGGTAGAAGGCATAACTCTCCTATATTTCTTTTAAATTTTGCAGCAAACTTTAGAGGAAACAGATTTAGAGATGTTAGCACAAGACCCCATATGTTGGGTTGTAGTATGTCCTTTAAAAAGACATGTTGAAGTACTAATCCCCATTACTTTGGAATGTGACCTTATTTGAAAATACAGCTGTTGTAGAAGTAATTTGTTGTCATTAGATCATATCACAGGAGGGTGGGCTCAGTCCAATATGACTGGTGTCCTTGTAAGAAGTGGAGTAGAGACACACAGGGTGAAGACAGCCATGCGAGGATGGAAGAGTGATGCATCTGCAAGCCAAGGAATGCCCAGGATGGGCCGCAACTCCGGAAGCCAGGACAAAGGCAAGGAAGAAATTCTCCCCTAGAGCCTCAGAGAGAGCAGAGCCCTGCTGACACTTTCATTTTGGACTTCTGGCCTCCAGAATTTCACAACAATACATTTCTGTTGTTCTAAGCCACTCAGTTCGTGGTACTTAGTATTAAAAATAAGACAACAGGCCCAAAGTGGAGTCACTTATGCTAAGCCCCCAAGGCACCAAATTGAGACTTAACTATAGTTTCAGTATCTCCCAAGAGTGGAATCTTAAACCAATCAATCAGAAATCCCCTGGTCAGCACTAGGGAGGTCATCTGCCTGATAAACCGCCCCCTTAAAGAAATTAACCTTGTCACAACCAATCCAGTTTTTGCTTGTATAACTTCCTCATTCCTGCTCCCTTCTGCCTATAAAAGTCTTTTATTTCATGCAGTTCTTCAGAGCTGCTTTCTCTCTGCTAGATTGGATGCTGCCTGATTCATGAGTCATTGAAAAAAGCCAATAAGATCTTTAAAAATTGACTCAGTTAAAATTAGCTTTTTAACATTTTTACAGCAGTCCGTGTACACGAATATACCTCTCAAATAAAAGGACAGATCCAGGCTTGGAATCCAGTTGCTCCAACCACTACACCACTGTGAAGGTCCAATCTTCTTGCACCTGACACTTGGCCTGGCTTTGGAAATGCAAGCTCAGGTGACAGACTCAGGACAGGTACATGCTGTTGCTGTGGATGTCCCTGTTTGGTATCTACAGCAATGATAGCTTCAGGTAAAGATACTGGGTGCCCCTCTGGAGCATAAACCACGAGCTTTCAAACTGGTGGTGCTCAGATGTCTCTCTGAAACTCAGACTGAAACATACAACAAAATTCCAGAAACTTCTGACCACCCAGAGAATAGCATAACTTTACTGGGAGTCCCTCAAGGCACATTGTCATTCCTTTTGGGCATTTCTTGATTCCTATGGTGATAAATAAAATAATCTGTTTCCCAAGGCAAAAACTGGATGGTAGATAGTATTAGCAAATCAATGGTAAATTTCTTGAGTGTCATAATGATATTGTGATTACGTAGGAGAACATTCTTATTCTTAGGTGATACATGTTGAACGTAAAATGTCATAATGTCTGTAACTTCTAAAAGGGTCAGAAAAAATAAAGGATACATATATAGATAGAAAGCAGATATCAAAAATAGCAACAGTTAGTAAATGTAGGTAAAGAGTGTATCAGTGCTCTTGTACTCTTCTTTCAACTTTTCTATAGGTTTACCATTTTTTCAGACGAGAGTTGGGAAAGAGATCCCATCGTGAAGAAATAGCTTTTGCACCTGGAAGGATGGGGGTGGAGGGAGATGGAGAGACGACACTGCAGACAAGGTGAACTGCAAGAGCAAGGCACGGGTAGGAAAAGATAGAAGCTGTGTAACGAGCAAGGCCTTTTGCTTGGAGTCAAAACCACATGGGAACAGACAGAAATGACTTTGGCCAAAGATTGTGCTAAATCCTGGGCTTATGGAATATGATCCTTCCCTCGAGTCATTCATGGTTTAGTAGGGGAGACATTCCATTTGAGTAAAAGTTCGGAAAAATTGTATTAGGGTCAGCTCCTACAGGATCTTAAATGATCACCTTGGAAACTTAGATTTAGTTGGATATAAAGTGAGGAACAATAATGGCTGACAAAATAATAATTACTAAAGACTCACTATGTGTCCAAAACCATTCCTGCATTATATAATTTACTCTTTATAGCAATCTTCTGAGCATAGTAATCCCATCCTCATTTAAAAGATGAGAAATTCAGGCATAAAGAAATTAAATACCTTTCCCAAGTTCATGCAATTACTAAGAGCTTCGATGTGAATGATCTGATCTGGTATGAAAGCCCATAATTTTAACTTCTCATCATTGGAAACTTCCTTGTCATTGGAAGATTTGGAGCATGAGAGAGAGAGAGAGAGAGAGAGAGAGAGAGAGAGAGAGAGAGTGAGAGAGAGAGAGAGAGAGAGAGTGTGTGTGTGTTTGTTCACAGTTACACTTCAGGAAAATCCATCCAGGTACAGGATGAACTGGAAACTGCTTTAATAAAAGCATCAGAGTTAAGGTGACAAAAGAAAAAGTAGAAACTCTTTTGCCCTTCCTCAGAAACACTCAGTTCCCACCTGGTTAACACTTGGCCCAGAGTAGAAATTGGGTCTTACTACTACACAGGGAGAATATTATATACAGTTCCTTTATATCATATAGTTGCTCTTTGGTCATAGTTAATAATATTGAATGTCCTCTTTTCTATTCTCTGATTGGACCCAGACTGCTACACCATGTTTAGTTGGCTTTTATGTTACTTGCAGCCAAATGCGTACCAACTGACAACACAAGGCAACACTTGACAACTGGTTGGACACGACAAACAGAAGAGAAGGCATCAGTGATGATTAAAGTTTCTAGATTGGAAAGTTGGTGCTGCCAAGAACAGAAAGAGGAACCAGAAGAAGCAAAATGAATTTGAGAAGAAGGATGCCATGTCTTTCTGTGCAATAATGAGTCTGAGGAATATCAAAGAGGAGGTACTCGAGGCAGCAGGCAGTCCAACACTAAACAGGGACAAGAAGTCAGAACTGGAAGTAATTACAGGGGAGCCATTTGCAAAGACAGGTGCATTGATGATGGGAGGGGTAACTGGACACCAGCAAAGTGAATGAAATAGCCCAGGGAGACAACAAAAGAGATTCTTGGTATATTAAGTGATCTGCCGGCATGTAATAAACTACTCTCAAACTTAGTGACTTAAAATAACAAGCTTCATTTATTAATTCTCAAGAGTTTCTGTGTGTCAAGAACTCAGAAAGAGCCCAAGAAGAATGGCTTCTTTCGGCCCCGTGAGTTATGGTCCTCAGCTAAAAGATCCGAGGGCTCAGGGCTGGAGTCCTCTGGAGGTTTACTCACTCCCACATCTGACAGTGGTGCTGGCTGTCGGCTGAGACCTTAGCTGGAATGCCTTGCATGTGGCCTTTACATGTGACCTGAGCTCCTTTAAACGTTGTAGCTGGGATCCTAGTCAAACAGAGAGAGAGAGAAGAGGGAGAGCAGTGGGCTCATCTTGGAAGTCGATAACACCGTTTTGTCCTACAAGAGTGGTCAGGGCAGTCACGAGGCCCCGCCCAGATTCAGGGGGAGGAACCCTGTTCTCAATGGAAGAGGGTCAGTCACATGATTAGAAGAGCAAGTGGAAGGGGACAGATATCAAGGTGTGGCCATGTCTGGAATATGCAAATTGCCCCCTTGGGGAGCACCTTATTTATGAGGAAGAGAGAACAGGCCAGAAAAGCAGCAGAGACATGGAAAGAACACTGAGGGGATTCATAGGAGCCGTGAAGGAAGAGAAAGTGCCTGCAGAGGTCCCCTTGAGAAGTATGTGGAGCCCCTTAAGAGGTGCACATATGAGACTGATCGGTGGCAGCTGCATTGTGGCAACTCCAGCAAGAATGTCACTGTAGGCTGGTGCTTGGAAGGAAAAAGTCCACAGATTAATTAGAGACATTCGTTGTTTAAGTTCTCCTACTAGGAAGAAAGATAACCTCATGGAAGTGAGAAGATGGGAAATGGTGACCTTTGAAACAAACCGTCATCTGACTCAGGATATGTGCTGTGGTTTCCTTAGTGTGTAACGTCTCTACTTGGAGGGTCAGGAGCTCGTGGATAAATACAAACACCAGGTCTGTATTAGCAAGTCTTCTCTGAGTGAGTTCTCTCAAAAAATTGTACCAGGAACAAGGTGACTCATTGGACCACCATCTTTTTTTTTTTAATTGAAGAATAGTCAGTTTACAATGTTGTGTCAATTTCTGGTGTACAGCGTCATGTTTCAGTCATACATATACCTACCTGTATTCCTTTTCCTATTCTTTTTCATTATAGGTTACTACAAGATATTGAATATTGGACCACCATCTTTTTCTTCTCTGCTCACTCTCCACCGAAGGCATAATTCCATGAGAAGACAGTAAAGTTAACTGAACAAACACATAGTGAATATTTACGTCTTAATTGATACTATACGTGGCACTAGGGATGCAAAGAAGGCATGGTACCTGCCTCAAGGGACTCACAGATTTGAGAAGAGAGTCAAGAAACCAAAGATATACTACACAGTGTGATAAGTTGGAAGGTAATTGCCTGCAGGGAATTAAGGGAGACAGAATACCCTCTAAGACTAACTCAATCTGGAAGAATCAGAGGGATTCCCAAAGGAGACGATCTGAGCAGATGTAGCCAGAACACGGATGAGAGTAAAGGAATGGGGGAGGGGGGGGGCGGGGCAGGCAGCGCTAGTGAGGAAGGCTCAGGCCAGGTTTTAAGGAACTTTGTGCTTTGCTAACAGAAGGGAAACTAGGGAGAATCTTCAGCTGAGTAGCCACATGATCAGACTTTTATTTTAGCCGGACCACACTGACCACTAGCGTGAAGGACGGGTGTGGGGCTCGTGTGAGGGGGAATTACTAGAGGTTGAAAGGCTGTGCCACAGCCCAGGTCTTATGGGGTGAATATTATCCCTCAAAAAGATGTTAAAGTCTCAGTCCTCAGTAACCCAGAATGTGACCTTATTTGGAAACAGAATTGTTGCAGATGCAATTAGTTGAGATGAGGTCATTCTGGAGTAGGGTGGGCCCCTAATCCAATATGACAGGTGTCCTTATAGAGAGAACAGCATGTGAAGAGGCAGACACGCACCCAAGGAGAGTGCCAAGTGAAGACTGGAGCCGTGCTGCCACCAGCCAAGGAGCTCCCAGGAGAGAAGCCTAGGACAGACCCTTCCCAAGAGCCTTCAGATGGAGCATGGTCCTGCCAACCCCTTGATCTCGGACTTCTGGCCTCCAGACCTGTGTGGCAATAAACTTCAGTTGCTCTAAGCCACCCAGGTTGTGGTACTTTGTTAGAGCAGCGCCAGGCAACTGACCCTCCAGGGAAGGATGATGCGTGTTGCTGTGAAGGCAGCAGCAGTGGGAACGGAGAAGGAAGAAGTCCACACTCATCAGAATCCTGGGGACTAGCTCGGAGGTGGGAGAGAGAGGAGTTAGGCTGAGTCCCAGGTTTCTGGTGCGCTGGCTGGGTATTTGGTGACACCATCCAGTGAAAAAGAAAACCTCTGTTTTGCTCATGCTGGATCCCAGGGCCAGAACAGTGACAGCTCACTGTACCTAGGTATTTATCCAACAAAAGGAAAAACTAAGTGAAATGAGGAAAAATTAACAACAAGGATCTACTGTGTAACACAGGGAACTATATTCAATAGCTTGTAATAACCTAAAATGAAAAAATATGAAAAGAATATACATACGTAGAACTGAATCGCTATGCTGTACACCAGAAACACAACATTGTAAACCAACTATACTTCAATAAAAAACAAGAACAAAAGGGAAATCAAAAAAGAACCACTGTTGGAGAACCCTCAGCAACTTGACTAAATGAAGACATAGCCTAAGACTTTGTGTAAGAAAACCCAATATAAAATGTCTATTTTCCTAGTAGGGAGGGTATAGCTCATTGGTAGAGTGTATGCTTGGCATGCATGCAGTCCTGGGTTCAATTTCCAGTACCTCCATTAAAAAAAAAAAGAATAAGAAAAACATATCAATTTACCCAATAAAAATTATCAATGAAAAAATAAATAGGGAAAAGAAGAAGAGCATCTCTTAGCTCTACAACACACACATGTATCTCTCCAACACTTCTCCCTTACCTCATCAAGTTTTGTTTTTGTTTTGGGAAGGATGTAATTAGGCTTATTTATTTATTCTTTAGAGGAGGTCCCGGAGAATGAACCCAAGACCTTGTGTGTGCTAAGCATGCGCTCTACCACTTGCGTTACACCCTCCCCCCTTAACATTGTCAAGTTTTCCAAGTTCCATGTGCATATATAGATTTTTCATATAATCTTATTTTCAACATCCCCTGCTGTCCAGCTTTTATCCCTCGTGCCTACTACTCCCTCCCTTTTCCTCTTCCCTTCTTCTAAGGTGCATATTTTCTGAACCAGGAAATCAGAACCATGGTCCCTTAAAGAAAGGGTGCTTAGGTTTACCACCACAGTGTCTAGCGCCTAGTAAGGGTTCAGTAAAAACTACTATTGTTATTGTTATCAGAACAGTGAACTTGAACTTACTGGCCCTGAAAAATCTGGGCCATATAATTGTCACACATTCTGCCTTTTATTTCCCTCCTCTAAACTTCATTTGACTTCTAACCTAGCCTCTTTCTTTGTCCTTTGTTTCATTGCTAACCCTTCATTCTGACCTGCCAGCCTACACTGCCGTAAGTCTTTTGACCCAGTATGGCAGAAATGGACATTAGTTATCTATTGCAACTTAACAAATTACCCCAAAACTTGATAGCAATAAGCATTTATTATCTCACACTCTTTGTGTGTAAACAGAGAGGTTCTGGCTCAGTGTCTCTCCTAAGGTTACAGTCGAGTGTGAACCCAGGTTGCTGTCATCTGAAGGTTTGACTGGGGCTGATCTGCTTCCAAGGTGCTCACTCACATGGCTAGCAAGTTGGTGTGGCTGATGGTGGGAGGCTTTAGTTCCTTTCTATGGGGGTCTTTCCACAGGGCTCCTTGAGTATCCTTATAGCATGGTGACAGGATCTCCCCCAGAGCAAGCAATCCAGGAAACCAAGACAGAAGTTGCAATGCCTTCTATGACAAAGCCTTAGATACCATCACTTTGGTCATATTCTATTGGTCACACAGGCCAACACTTACATAAAATATGGTAGAAAGCTCCCCAAATCATGAATGCCAAAAGGTGAGGGTGACTGAAAGTCATCTTGGAGACTGGATACTACAGAAAGGCAGAGGCAGCAGTCAGGGGCTGAAAAAGTAAAGGCAGACGGGGATATTGAACGCATTATCAAGGAAAAATAGATATGATAAGTGTGTCTTTTTTATGAAAACTGTATTCATTCATTTTACTTTTTTCTCTTTCATTTTTAAAACTAATTTTCTGTGAATATAACATTCACATAAATCAGCATTGCATCTATGTGATGTTGTTTTTTTGAAAATCTTTCATTTTATTCCAATGGTTATTGACAGACTTTATCAACTATCCCAGTTGGTGTTTGTGTATTTTTAATGGGGTGTCAAACTTATGACGATGAATTATAAAATATCCCTTCAGTGTTTTCATGCCCCATCCTATTCCTCTATTTATAGTAGTGTGTGAACTCATTGCTCCTAAGAATTGAATTAGTCATTATAGATTTATTTCAGCAGGCCCTTCTCAGGGATACTGTGTACAAAAGACCCCTTGGCGCACATCACAAAAAATGCAAGCCTATCCCAGGAAACTCTCCCAGTGGACCTGGTAGCAGAGAGGGCTCCAGGCATCTGAGTTAGAATCTAGTCCCTGCCTCTTCTTAGCTCTTTGACTTTGGAGGTCATTTAATCTCAGACACACTTTCTTCATCCAGAGCAAAGGTCTACACACTCTCTATTAAGGCCAGATGGTAAATATTTTAGGCTTTGTGTTCTCTGTCACAACTATTCAGCTCCACTATTATAGCATGAAAGCAGCCACAAATCTCCATAAGCAAATGAGCATGGCTGTGTTCCAATAAAACTTTATTTACAAGAACAGGCAGTCAGTCAGATTTGGACCAAGGACTGTATAGTCTGCCAACGCAGATCTAGAAAATGGACACATATAGAGGACATTGCTGACTGCTCAATATCTATTACATCCCAGCTGATTAGTCTAAGCCAATCAAAGATGTCTATCTCCTAAGCCATGTCAGCTCAGAAATGGGCACAGCTAGCCATTCTGTGCCAGTGAGACACAAAAGAGGAGAGGATTACTGGAGGCTTCTGGGAAATCAGCATCCTTGCTCTGAAGAAAATGCTGCTGCACAAAGCTAGCCTCTCTCTCTCTCTCTCTCCCCTCCCCGCCCCCCACCTCAGGCATGGACAGGGAAATGTATAGGTCCAGTTATCATTAGCAGCTATCCTATCAGCCTGAGGAAACATTTGACAATGCAGATGGCAGAGAGAAGCCTTTCTTTAGACTTCTTTGTATATGAGACTAAAAAAAAAAAAAAAAAGAAATGTCCAACTTCTCTTTATTAACTCTGAATTGATTTATCTATTATTTCAGCTAAAGGCATCCTAAGCTTTAAAAACCCCATTCAAAGGGTAGCAGTAAAATGGGATGATGTGTGTGGCTGTGGCATGAAAATTATAAAGCTCTGTCAATACGAAAATTGGTAAGATTGAAATAACCACCAAAACCCTGGCCCGAGTCATCAATGGGTCTCGGTCACGCTGACTGTCTACACTTGCCTTTGATACCCTTATTTCATTAAAAATGAAACTCTTTCCTCTCTCTTCAATAATTTTTTTAATTGTAAATAATCACTTCTCCTAGCTTGAGATACCCAACCAACATTAGAAAAGACTCGGTGGAAAGAAACCAACACTAATTATTAGCATGTCAAAGTAGTGAAGTACAAATATGTGTGTATATGCATGGCTGGGACACTGTGCTGTACACCAGAAATTGACACATTGTAATTGACTGTACTTCAATAAAAAACAAACAAACAAAATGATGAAGTGGTAACATCCACAGAGAGGGTGAAGCCTCCTACTAAACAGCTTGCTCGCTCCCTCTCTCTCTCTCTCCCCTCCTGCTTTCCTTCCTTCCTTTTTTGGAAAACAGCAATGGGGAAAGCTGAGTTTGAGGGATGTTGGACTAGAGTCAAAAATCATTCTTCTCTGACTATCCAACTTCTGCCCCTGAGTAAATCATTACATACATACATAGTAGATATGACTAGTCCTCATAAATAATATTCTCTAGTATCAAAAGGGTATTAATAGGGATTTATGGTTTTTTATCAAGATTAAAAAATGCTGAGTGTCTTAAAAAGTTAAAACACTCCCAGTCTGATTCCCCCTCCCTCCCTCTCTCCCTGCTTCCCTCTCTCCACTCCCTCTGGGGACAGTCAGCTCAACTACCAGTATCTTTTTTTCTATTTCTTTTTTTATCTTACCGTGATGACCCAGTTCCATGATGATTGGAAATTTGAAACAAAGAAGTGAATTAATCCAATATAACATTTCATAACTTGTCTTGCTTGCAACTATATCATAGGTGCAGGATACCAGAGATGGATAAGAAATAGCTTTTCTAAAAAAGAGGACACTAATGAACTCATCTACAAAACAGAAACAGACTCGCAGACATAGTAAACAATCTTACGGTTACTGGGGGAAAGGGGGTGGGAAGGGACAAATTTGGGAGTTTGATATTTGCAAATGATAACCACTATATATAAAAATAGATTAAAAAAACAAGTTTCTTCTGTATAGCAATAGCACAGGGAACTATATTCAATATCTTGTAATAACTTAAAGAAAAAGAATATGAAAACAAATATATGTATATATATGCATGACTGGGACACTATGCTGTACTCCAGAAATTGACGCATTGTAACTGACTGTACTTTAATTTAAAAAAAAAAGAAAGAAAGAAAGAGCTGTTCTAATTTATCAAGTACTTGCAATGTGCCAAGTATTATACCGGGTGGCTGACAATCATTAACCTTCATAACAACTCTGTAAGGCATTATTTTCCTCATTTCACACATGAGCAAATTGCAGTTCACAAAAGGTTAAAGCGACTTGCCTAAGGTTGTAAAACAAGGAAACGGAGGCGCCTAGAGTGGGCTGTGGGTCTGTGAGATTTCAAAGGAGGTTCAGAGAGAACAGCTCAGTTGGGAAAGTATGAGAAGCATGAGCAGAATTGATATTTATGGGGCGCTGCTGGCTGAGGACCGGCTCCAAGGGTGGGACAGGCCACACTGGGGCGGCAGGACTCGGGACATGCACGGGACATGCAAATGAGCAAGGAGAGGGGACAAGCTGCCCAGCAGTAGTGAGACAGGGGTCGGCGCCTGGACATGTCCCCGCCACGTGGCTGCCCGCACACCCAGGATGTCTGTAATGGGCTGCAGCTGGCACGTCGGAGTAAGGACAGACTGGGGCTCAGCTGACACCTAGTGTCTGACGCCAATTCCAGTCTTTTGTCCTCTAAACCTTCTTCCTATCTTTCCTTTAAGCCTAGCACAAACTCTTCTTCTCCACGATGGCTCAGTTGACCCCTCTGGTCCAGTGGGCTCCCCACTCTGAATGTCAAAGACACCCATCTCCTTTGGCACTTGTCATATACTAACTCGCACTGTTAGCTAACTTCCCCTTTGGTGGCATTTATTTTGGTAAACTCAAAGGCAGGGGCTATATGTTGTATGATTTTGTGTGCCTGCATAGTATTATTTTTGTGCATCTTCCAAAAATCTACTACAACACGGAAGGGGAGCAGAATAGGCTGCCCACAAATGTGCCACTTTGGCACGTGGATTGTTTCAAGCTAAAGGCATTCAAGACCCAGCAGATTTTAAAAAAACCATTTACCCTTCCCTTAACCACTTGAGAGAGCCCTGGACAGAAAGAGAGCTGTTACCAGAGATGATTTTTGATCTGAATGACCCAGCTGAATGGCAGGGCGAACAGCTAAGTACCAAACACCTGCTCTTCTCATGTCCCATGATTCTGACTCACCCTCCTTCCTCAAAGCTCCAGACCCCACCCCATTCCTGAGCCCAGGACGGCACATAAGCCTCACCTGCCTGACTCGCTCTGAGTCCCATGACTTTGAATTCCCATAGGGATGTAATTAAATCTGGTTTTCTCCTATTAACCTGTCTTATATCAATGTAATTGTTAGACTTGTCAACTTAATTATTAATTGCTAGACCAGTTTAATCAAAGAAACTCAAAGGGAGGAAGGGAAGAGTTTTCCTTCCCCACACAGCGAGCAGGGAGCATCATGCACTTGGTGAGAGAGGCTGACCCGTGACTTGGGCTACACATGTGAGCTCTTTCCCATGGGCCTTGGAATGCACAGAGCTGTTTGTGGGCCGTGCTGCGGTTTTGTGCTTAAGTATCTGGGCTTTCGAAGGGCATCTTGGGTCGGAAATCCTGCTGTCTCCTACCTTCTAGCTGGGCCATTTGGATGACCAGCTTCACCTCTGTCAACTGTAATTCCCTAGTCTGTAACATATGAATTGCAATGAATGGCTGTGAAGTGCCCAGCACTGTCCCAAACACACGGAGACTCCTTGATAGAGAACGTCTATGTGGTCTGTACACATTAAGTGCTCAATAACAGTGTAGGTGTGGTGACGGTTTTTAAATATCATATGTTGAATGCACATTAAAAAGTAGACTAAAGAGGAGGGTGTAGCTCAGTGGTAGAGCGCATGCCTAGCATGTGTGAGGTCCTGGGTTCAGTCCTCAGTACCTCCATTAAAAATAAATAAATAAATCAAATTATCCACCCCCTCAAAAAAGCAGACTAAGAATTAATAGAAAGAAACTTGATATTCACCTTTGCTGTTCTCTTGCCATCCACCTGCTCTGGGGACATATTTTTAATCCCTGTAGAATTGGAAATCCTCTTCCGTCCCCCACTGTGCTGTGAACCTTTCTTTAGGTTGCAGATTTTCAACTCACTGGCATTAACTGAGTGTCCCTCTGGACACAGAAACTCAGTTCTTCAGTGGTGTTCAGCAGTGGCTGAGGAGCCATCTACCTTTGTCTATACCAGTGGTTCTCAGAGTGTGGTCCAGGGACCCCTGAGTGGTCCTGAGACCTTTTCAAAGTGTCCATGAGATCAAAGCTATTTTAAAAATAACACTAAGCTTTGTTTTGCCCCTTTCACTCTTTCACACGTGTACAGTGCTGTTTTCCAGAGGCTCCCTGAGGTGTGATGTCATTTCTCTCAGCTAATGGCTCGAAGGTTTCACTATTCCTTAAAAGCTTCTCAGTTTTAATATTGAATATGGTAAATATCAGTAGATATAATCCACATTGAAAAAGAAAAAGCACTTGGAGGCCCTCAATACTTTTTAAAAGTGCAAAGAAATCCTGAGACCAAAGATTCAGAGACCCCAGATCTAAACCCTTCTACACTGAGTTTCCAGGTGCAGTGTGTGATGTCACCTCACCCACGTCCGCCCATCAGTCCCTCACAGTCTTTGCTGTCTTTGTATAAAGCGCTGGGAACAGTGGTGAGGATGCCGTTTGATTTCAGGATACATTTTTCTGGTCCATTTAAAGAAGCCCTGCCAGCATTTCTGTTTGCAATTACAGTTGCAAAACAAGCAATGTCTTCCCCAGTTCCCAGCCTACAGACACTCCCGTAGAAGAAGTGATATTCCTTGCAGCTCAAGAAAAACATCCACCATGACAGGCTGCTACGCCAGAAAATGGTCCCTTGCAAATCAGCTGGTCTAAGTATCCCTTTGCTCTGCATCCGATTTTCCGCCTCGAACACTGTGCTTTGCTTTAAGCAGTTCTACTCTAGAGTTTGTGAAAGAGCTTCACTGAGCGGTTCTTACCATGATTTTCTGTTTCCCAAGAGTGTGCTGTAGGTGTGTGGTTACAGAAGTTAGAAAAGTCCAGTGGGGGGGCTAATCACACACGTGGATTGTTGCCTCACGTTTTCCTGTCCTGCACACTCAAGGCAGATGGTGTGATTGTTCACACAGCAGGGGCAGATTTGCCACCAAAGCAACAGGAAACCTCGGCGGGAGGCGCACAAGCACCAGGGGTGTGTCCACCGGTAACCTTGGCATCCCTGCCGCAAACCCTTCCTTTTAGGTGATGGAGGGAGGCCCCTCGTGTGGGTTCTGCCGAGGCTAACCGAACTCCGATTTACCCGAATTTTGAAATTTGCTGGCTTTAGGCTAAAGAGAGAAATTAGACACCTTTCCAGAATGAACGGCAAACCCACAATCCCCTTAATTACACAGGCGTCCTCAACTGTCTAATCGCCTACAGACAGGGTCCTTCCTCAATGTATCCCCTCGGGAGCCGACTATTTAGGAGACAAAATAACTCCTCAGTGTGTTTACAGGAGACATCTGGTTTCTTTGGCTGGTTGCTGCCATTAATCAAAATTTATATGGCTAGTCTGGGCCAGAGCAAGAATGCAATCAAGATGACCCTGAAAGGCTGAAAAAGGTTAGTAGACTGAAATAGAATTCCTAGGTTCCATGCAAATGCAGAACTAATCTCAAGAGTCCTTGAAATAATGAAACGAGGTCCTGTACTTAGAGGCACACACCATAGAGTCGGTCTCTAATCACAAAATACAGAACAAGATAGTAGGGTTTTGTGCTGTCCCGTCCCCAGGACCACCCCTGGCCCAGTCACCATCCGCTCTCGCCTCCTGAGTGGCCCCCTTTTATCCTCTGCTGCTATGTGGCAGCCACCGAGAGGTTTTACATGTTTAGAAGTGAAAGTTGTCCACTCGGGTCCCTCCTCCTAACCCGTGGCCCTGAATCACCCATTTCAGACCCAGATGGTGAACAACGTTTGCAAATACTTGTCCACCAGGCTCAGGAGGACAGGAAGTTGGTCTGGAGAGGTAGAGAGCTGGTTTGGGCTCCCAGAGCTGAGATAAAATATTCCGGGAGCTGAGGGGGCAGAGAGGAAGGGGGTTCCCAGGGAGGAAGCAGAGTGTGGGCCTTGAGTCTGAAACAGATGGGTAGACAGGCTGGTGATGCCTTGTTGAGTGTCACCAGCCTGTTGCCCACCAGTTTGAGGGGTTTAGCTGACTCACTCTTGTGCCTCGAACTTCCCAGTCCACCGGCCGAGGGCCCAGGACACTCCCACGTCCCCTAGAGCAGAGGACAGAGGTGCTTGTGGAGGGGAGAATCCTCAGGGTGGAGCTGGCGAGGGGAATGGAAGTCTGACCTCTGAGCAAGAGGGCTGAGCTGGACCAGCTCCCCTGCCCCCGGGTGGAATATTCAATCCTGTTCCGCTTCCAGGACTGGGCTAACTCTGCCTTCAGAGTGGGAAACATGTGGAAGCATATGAACCTTTTCCCACCCAAAAGGCAGTGCTCAACCTGCAGGGGAGAAAGAGGAAATTGTGATTCATCAATAATTTAGATGCTGGGAGCGGGCCCTGGGAATGGGTCCAGCCCCCGTCTCGTGGGCTGACTGCTGAAATGGGAGAATACAGCCAGCGTGGTGGGAATCCCAGGTAAACTGAAGACGCCTGGCTCCCAGGACCTTGCCCGAGAGGCTGCAAACCCCCCAGACCATTTCTGTGCCCATAGGGCACCAGAGTGGTTAGGGAGCCACGCTGAGGTGCTCAGGCAGGTGAGCTTGTGAGAAGATTCACAGGGGACAGGGCAGCAAGGAAACTAGCCAGGGGTCCTGGCGGGGCTTTCCTGATTGGGACCAAGACCAACCAAGATGGCCCAGTGAGGGTGGCCTTACAGGATGGTGTGCCTCCTTGAAAACCAGCAAAAGCAAGATGACTGAGGACCATAAAGCATTTCCCCACCCCAGAACAGCATGGGAGCCTCCCCAAACCTAGCCCCATCTAGGGAGAAAGGACCAGGGAGGGAGGTTGGCGAGAATCACCAATTAACCTAGTGGTTTCCCAAAAGAGACTGTTGTAAACCAGAGGCAACTGAATCATGGCAAGATGCAGTTCTCCTCCAGAAGAATGAAACGTCGTCAGCTAAGTTGAATTCCATTTTAGAGAAGTCACATTTCCGCACACCTACGTTTGGGGATAGAGAAATTGTGCCCGTGATGAGGTCATGGCAATCCCCCACTAAAATAGTATAATTGTTTCCCGTTGCACTTGTAAATTAATCCAAGTCTGGCCTCTGGCCTGCAAGACTAGGAACCTGTTCCTCCTCCTCTGGTTCCACCCTCGCCCCCACTAACCTTTTGTCCCACTGGTCCCCTTTGTGAACGGCATTCTCACCGAGTTCTTTCCAGACTCAGGCTTGTGTGTCTACAGTTTCTTCTGCCAGGAACACTCTTTCCCACGCCAGCAGAGGAAACTGGCGCCTTCTCAGCCTTGGAGAGGCCAGCTGCAGCCGATCCAAACAATTGTTCGCTCCACCTGATTCTCTATCTCAGCCCTCTTTGCTTCTTCATGCCAGAGTGTTGCACGCTTCAGACTCACTTTTTGTTTACGAGACGTTCCTCTCCTAGACTGTCAGCTCAGCGAGGGCAGGGACTTCGCCTTCTCTGCTCACAGGGGTACACCCGGTCCTAGCACACACCTGCGTGTAGTAGGCACCTGCCAAATATTTGGTGAACAAATGGATAAATAAGCAAACAAATTAACCAGTATAATGAAGGACTCTAGAAAGTGCACTGAAAGTTCAAGGCTAGAAACGACTAACTCTGTCTGCTTAGTGGATTTAGAGAAGGCTTTACAGGAGGAGCACATCCTGACAGCACGGGAGAGAAAACCAACGCTGTGGTTAAGAGATGGGAATGGGAAAGGCACATATACACCAGAAAAAAAATCCAGAGAGGACAACGCTGACTACAGCTTTAACAGCATCCCATATTAGAAAAGGAAGTAGTGGCCCTGATTTGGAGGAGGGAGTGGGTTCAGGTGCGAGTGAGGTGTGAGAATGCAGAGCATAGTGAAGCTTTGAGTACCCAGCCTTCTGCTCCCTGAGCCCCACCATCGCCAAGGTTCCAAATAGAATAATGTGTCCTAATTACAACCCCATACTTCATACACATTGCAAATTTGCTAATGAAAACCCTGGAGAGAGCATGAAAAATGATAACAAGGTATGAGAAAACAGAGTGGATTATCTTTAGCTGGAAGAACACTGAAAAGTGAGGGTAATACAGGTGGTCTCCTGTCCAATAAGAAATTTACACATTTACAGAAGAGATAAATGAAGTCAGTTATTCCCTTAGAAATGATTCTCATAGTTTCAACACCAACAAAATGTCTACTGTTTGTTGAATGAATAAATGATCATAAACAGTGCTAAAATTCGGTGTGTCACTTAGTATTCTTATCTGAGGCTGAGTGCATGCTAGATATGTCCAGTCCAGGAGCTGTGGCTGCCCAAGACATGGCTCTGTCCCCTGTGTCAAGGTCACCAATTTCACTCCAGAGAACTCCATGCCATCAACACCTGACAAGCCTGGAATAACTCATGTGACCATTCGAGGTCGCTACAATTCCTGACTTAAGGAAAGAAACCTAAGAGTTTAACTACTCTGTGAGACCTCACGATTGCTATATGTATATTTTGGGGAAATGTTTCTTAAAAACACGATACACATGTGAAACTTCTAGGGACCAGGTTGGAATATGCTGCTTCAATCATTAACACCCCTTACAGACCAGGCACCTTCTTACAACTCAATTGTAAAAAGACAAATAACCTAATTTAAAAATGGACAAAGGAACTGAACAGGCATTTCTTCAAGAAAGATATACAAATGGTCACAAAGCACATGAAAAGATACTCCACAGCGCTAGTCATTAGGGAGATGCAAATCAAAACCACAGTAGGAGACCACGTCACACTCACTAGGATTAGAATCAAAAAGGTGAGACGACAAGGGTCGACAAGGACACAAAATACCCCCTATTATGTGATTCCATTTATGTGAAATATCCAAGAAAGGGAAATCTATAGAGAAAGTAGATTGGGGGCAGCTTAGGGGTGGGGAGAGGAACGCTGGGGGGACAGGTAACTAAGGAGTATGAAGTTTCTTTCTGAGGCTCTGAAAATGTTCTAACATTGACTATGGTGAGGACTGCACGTATCTGGGACGATACTTAAATGCCATTAATCACTTTAAATATGCAAATTGTATGGTATGTGAATTATCTCTCAATAAATCTGTTTACATAATAATTTTTAAAAAGACCAGGCACCTATGGAATGGAGCTGGAAAGGTTTTCCAACGTACCTATTCTGGGTAAAGCAAGGTAACTTTGAGCTATACCAGCTGGAGTCACCACCCACTTAAGCCAGGAACACACACATTGTTGTGGACTCTAGGGGACCAATGCAATGCTGTGCACATCAGAAGAATTCAACAAAATAGTTGATAAACAAGTGAACAGAAAAGTAATATTCCAATGAATGAGTATTTTCTATTTCTCCTGAGCAGGCTGAATAAAAGGGGTAAACGCCAAGACGAAGACTTAGATCAGGTGTTTGGCAAAACGGCCTCACCTGAGGCTTGGACTACACAGGAGAAGAGTCTGTTGTGGCCTCTTCATTATAAAGTTGAAAATCAGGTCAATCCAGGAAGTGCTCAGTGAGCTTTCCTCTGGCAGGAATCGAATGATTCAATCCCTGTTTGGTATTACCAGCGCTCAGACTTTCCTCAGGTGCAGCCAATACCATGGGAAGACAGAAGCTTCAGAGACTCGACAACCTAGCGGCAGAGACAAAAAGAACACCCCCTGAGCAATTACAGAGTAAGACCCAGCCTGCTCTTACCATTCCCTCTATTTTGGGAACGATGACGTCTCTCTCTTGTTTGTTCAAATAATCTTTTATCTTCCCTCTCTACTCTTCTCCACCCTTAATAATTGGGTGGTTTGGCATTTTAGGCCAATTAACATTAATTTCATTTTAAGAGTTTCATACCCTTGAGATAGAGACCTTGTATTAAAAATCGGCACAAGAAACTCTAAAACAGGGTGGGGGTGTTTAATGAACAGGGATGGTCCTAATGAAAATGCTATATTTTCTGTGACACGATTTACTTAAGAAAGCATGCTTTACATGCTAATGGAAAAGAAAGTATTAATCAACATACAGGATGGAAAGCCCCATACCTAACGCTGACCAGCATGCAACGTTCATTCTAGAATTGACCCAGTTACTTCCTACCAGGAATCACACTTCTTTCTGCTCCTCTTCTTGTTAGAGATGAGACTCTCCACTCACTGCAGGCAGCACTCAGGGATCACTTAAAAGGGAGCACAGCTGTATCTGAGTCCCTGTCTGAGTCCAAACCCTAGGCTAATGGTTCAACTCCTACCAAACAGGAAACCAGACTTATTTTCTTGCAGCCTGAAGAACATCACACGTGGAACAGACTTGGTAAAAGCTGGATGGATGAAACTCTAGAAGGATCCTGGATCTGGGGGTTGAGAGGCCCTGGTTTCCAAAGAAGGAATTCTTCCCTTGGGGCCACAGTGGCCACCAGGTCTCCTTGTGACAAGGGGTGAGCTGGCAACAGAAGATTCATCACACCAGCGTGACCCTGATCATCAGGAGAGTCTGTCCTTCCACGTGGGGGTGTAGAAGAACAGATTTACACACCGGTGGTCCATGAGGGTGTCTCCTGGTATTCCCCTGCCCAATTCTGATGGCAACTAGTCATTGTGCAACAGCCACAGCCTGATGGCGACCAGGATTTTCCACCCCTGGAGATAAGCATCTGGGTCATCCTACCAGGAAGGCTGCCTAGACCAGCAGAGGTACTGGTGAAGGAGGAGGGAACCTAGAATGGATAGAAAAGGAGGGGGTGATGAACCACACACAGCCTCGAGAAGACCAGTCTTCCTCTTGCAAGTTTCCCAGGAAAAGAGACTGACCAGATTCCTGGAGTAGATGTTTCTAGATGAGATGAACTTTCCAGATGAGATGAACTTACCAGATGAAGCAGTTGTGCAAAAGGCAGACTGTAGTGGATGGTGGTACACTGCCCAAGTTCCCCCTTCCCACTGAAGGCACTAATTTCCCCAGATTCAGGGACTGTTTTCTGCTGAAGGCTCACAACTGTGTTCTTTTCCAGGCATGGCCCTCAGCTGACGGGGGCTACTCGACCTAAGCGACATCCCCTCTCCAGGGGCAACCGATGGCCAACAATTAGTTGATGCAAAGATACAAAGTTTCCATCCCCTTACATCATTAGAGACATAGTTGTGTGTCCTGTGTAAATATTTAACAACCACTTCTTTGGGGGAAAAAAAAAAGCTCTGGTTTGTAAGGTTGGGCAATTTCCAGGGTGTAAATACTTCTACTGTGGTCAATTTCAAGATCAGGCTGACGTCAGTGAAGGAGGAGCTGGGGGGAGATGCACACAGTTGCCCCCACAAGCTGGTGGGAACCAGCCTGACATACCGCCACACACCTCTCAAAGGGCCATCCCAGATTCAGAGCTCCTATGGCATCTGCTGAGACCTGCTGAAATTACTTCATAGCTCAGCATCTCCTCCACACGGTCCTGCATCCTCACTCCTTACAGGTGATAGTCCTGAGACTCTCCCCAACACACCTGCTCACAATCCTCCATTCTAGTCTATTCCTGGGGAGCCCGCTCTGCACCTGCCCCTGGGAGGTGCATCCTTGGGAGTCTGTCCTTGGCTTGTTTTTGTTTCACTCTGTAGTCTTTCCCTGGGCAACTTCATACCCTCCCACTGTCTGCCATCACCTCTGAATCAGGTGACCCTACTCCACTGTGGACTTCAGAAAAGAAATTTCCAGATGCCTACGGAAGCCAAACAGATTTCACTGCTACTTAGAACTCAACAAATACAAGACAAATTGATTATCTTCTCCTGAAATCTCTTTTCTTCTGTATTCTCTTTCAGCAAATGATTCAGTGTCTTTCCAAAGGCCTACAAATTCAAAACAAAATAAAGCCACAAACTCAGAAGTACCTTTAACAGTTCTTTCCCCCTAAACTGCTGCAGTCCTCTAGTCCTCTCTCTAAAGGTCTGTCCCTTTTCTCACCTTCTGTCTCCCCCTTCCTTAGGTCCCTAGTAGCTCTAGCCTGCACTGTCTTAGTGCCTCCGAGAGTCTCCTGATTCTTCTTTCGCCATCTTCCCGCCCACACTGGTCCAGGCCAGTGACATCCAAAGTGGGGTGAGCCTAACAGTCCAAAAGGAACCAAAAGGAAGTCCTAGGGTTACTCTTTATTTTCTTAGTCTTCTCCTTTCACTATATGGACAAGCCTCATAATGGACAAGCTACATCCGTAAATTTTTATCATTTACAAAGAAAATACTTTTAGTGGAATGCATGTTCCCTTTTTTGGTTTGGTTTTTAGTGGTGCACAATCAAAAAAGTTTACGGATCTCTGCTCACCACTAATCCAGCAACCTTTCTGCCTCACAGATCCCCTTATGTCTCTCCTGTATTTGGTGACTCCCTGGGCTCGGAGGCCACCTCCCTCATGAGGCCTTCCCTAGTTTCCCATGCTGTCATTAATTTTTCTCCTAGGAATTATCCTGGGCCCCTCACCGTGATGCACACCTTTCGGAGTTCTGCCTTGTAATATAGAAATTTACATAAAGTGTCCTTATTCTCCAGTGTATCTGAAGCTCATTGAGGACAGAGGCTGTATGTATAATTTTCCCCAGAGCCTAGCACTGCCCTTTACATATGGGAAGATCAGTGTTTGTTGAGTGAGTATTTTAAGCATCATACACCTCAAAGACTGATCTTAATGGTATATTTTACATTTAAATGATCTGTCTTTCATAGAGAGTGTCAATGGAGTTAACAAGATATTTTATAGGACTAGACACTCATCCTTTTCAGGGAAAGTTAGTGAGTCATTAGGTTACCGGCCACAGTAACAGAAAGAATTTACCGAAAGATATTACCACCAGGTGGCAGGATAACACTGCTCTTCAATATGTATCTTTCTTTTTTTTAATTATTATTTTTTTTATTGAAGTACCACCAGTTACAATGTGTCACTCTCCGGTGTACAGCACAATGTCCCAGCCATGCATATACTTCAGTATGTGTCTTTCGACTTGAGTTCTCGTTCAAAACATTATTAACCTACCTATTAAGCTACCTTAGAACATGTCACGTGTCCCGAGAAGAAAGCAGGGACTGGAGCTGATTCTGCTCCGGGCTCATCCCCACCCCTTTCTGCTGAGCCCTGACTTTGCAAATGGCATCAGGTAACAGGTAACTCTCACCTTCCGAGCAGGCTGCGAGAGGTTCTGACTCAGCAGGTGTGGTCTCCGCATGGAGAAGTCTAATGCAGCCCCCCAGCTGCAATCCTTGTGGGGATCAGGGTGCCAGGGGGCTTCTGCGGGCAACTTTCCCTCTGCACCAGGTACCTCATCTCAGACCTCGGCGAATGAGGCTAACATTTGGAGGTGTTCACCAAGGGTGGCCCCTGCGTGTCTCTGTGCCTGTGAGCCTCCCATTCGGTCACAGGGCACCCAGACGTGTGGCTCCGCATCACACAGAAGGCAGAGAGTAGGAGTCAGTATGTGAACACCTGGCTGGAGGTATTTTATGAAGGTTTTTTGGGGAAGAATGCAGCACCCTCTGTCCCCCAAACTGGATAAGGATTCCCCCGGGTGAGCTCTCTGGAGACAGGAGGCTTAAGTGAGAAGATTATGATGGAACCCTGGGCCGTGCCCTCTCCATCCCTCAGAACCCCCAGATCATTTGGGGGAAATCAGATCAGAGGGTCTAAGTGCCACCTTTTCTGGAAGAGCCCAGAGGGACCAAGAGCTCCAGCAGAAGGAGAGACAGGGCCTGAATGCTCCAGCATGACAAAATAAATGTCTCTTATCAACAACTCATCAAGTTCTGGGCACTGTCTTCAGTTCTGACTCATTTAATTGTTCACAACTATCCTATGAATTAAATTATTTTAATCACTGTTGTTTTCAGATGTGAAAATAAAGTTTCTGCCTTGCTGGGAAATGATGGGGCAGGGCTTCAGGTCTGAGCAGTCCCTAAGCCCACGCCTCTGACTTCTGGGCCAGTTGCTTCCTTGAGTGGGACACGAGGATGCAGAGGAGCACCCGGCCTGGTGAAGGCTGAGGTCGCGTGAGGTGTGACTCCACCATGAGCTGTGTCTCCACCATGAGCTGTGTGACTTATCCCTCAAAGGCCAGTCAAGACATCTAAGCAGACCACCACCCCCACCATGGCCCAAAACTTGAAAGGCAGTCTGGAAAGGCACCTACCAAATTGACTGATGTCCACTCTCCTGTGGATTGATGGCTTAAAGTAGAAATTAAATGCAGTATCAGGAAAGTAAAGAAGGAACCTGACTTCTTGCACACTTGACTGGTAGACTGAGATTCATGCCCAGTAGAATAAGGGGAGGGAAGACTGCAAGCAGACGTTGAAGACCTGCTCTAGCGCAGACACTTTAACATCAGTACGTTAATCCTCCCTCGAGGGGTTAATAACCTCCCCACATTGACTGAGCACAGCCAGGATCTAAGAGGGCAAGGCTACAAGGCTGAGTTTGGCATGAGGTAGATCCAGGATTCAAGTTCAGATCAGCTCAAGTTAAGTTCAGAATCACAGGGCAGTTTTCCACCGGACCAGGGAGCCTTGATATCGGAGGTCAGCCCGGCTGAGGTGGCCACCTTACAGATGAAGAATGACATGATGGCTCTTGGACGAGCCACCCAGCCCGCTCTCCATCCCCTCACCCAGTCACTCTGACCAAACTTGATCAGAAAACACCACTCTCATTTGGTACAAGTGACTCCTTCTGGTTTGCAGCTTTTGGCACGGGCTTATCTCTGATTCTGATAAAGGGAGCTTCGCTGGAAAGCTCTTGGCAGTTGTTCAGCAGAGGAATTTTGAAAATTTAAATAGCTTTATTGAGGTATCATTGGCATGCAGTAAATTGCAAATTGACATAAAATAAACTGTCCATTTAAAGCGGACAACTTGATAAGTTCTGATCTATGGACACACCTGTGAAACCATCAGCATAGTCATGATAGTGAAAATATCCACCCCCTCCAGAAGTCTCCTTGTGCCTCTCCTTTGCAATCCCTCCCACCTTCCCTCCCTCCTCCCTGCTCCCCACCAGCAACCAGTGATCTGCCTTCTGTCACTGCAGATTAGTTTGCATTTTCTAGACTTTAACATAAATGGATTCGTATAATACGTGCTCCTTTTGTCTGGATGCTTTCGCTCAGAATAATTATTTGGGGATTCATCCATGTCATTACCTGGATCAACAGTTCATTCCTTTTTCTTCCTGAGTAATATTTCATTGTACTGCTGTTCATTAATCCATTCACCTGGACTCTATTCCATTCCATTCATCTATTCATCTGTCTTTATATCAGTTCCATACTTTTTTCTTTTTTTAATTGAAGTATAGTCAGTTTACAATGTTGTGTCAATTTCTGGTGTACAGCACAATATTTCTGTCATACATATACATACATATATTCTTTTTTATATTCTTTTTCATTATAGGTTACTACAGGTATTGAATGTAGTTCCCAGTGCTATACAGTATAAACTTGTTGTTTATCTATTTTATATGTAGTAGTAGGTATCTGCAAATTTCTAACTCCCAATTTATCCTTCTCAATCTCTTTCCCTCGGTAACTATAAGTGTGTTCTCTATGTCTGTGAGTCTGTTTCTGTTCTGTAAGTAATTTCATTTGTGTCTTTTTTTTTAGGTTCCACATATAAGTGATATCATACGATATTTTTCTTTCTCTTTCTGCCTTCACTTAGAATGATGATCTCCAGGTCCATCCATGTTGCTGTAAATGGCATTATTTTATTCTTTTTTATGGCTGAGTAGTATTCCATCATATGTATTTTTTTCTTTATCATATATATGTCATATATACCTTATATATATCATATGTATCATATATATATAAAGAAAATGCCCCTGAGGTCCATTCCACCCAGGAGAGTCTGCCTGTCCCTCTTTCCCTCCCAGGACAAGGAAAAGCCTGCATTCTCCTCCCAGACGTCAGCATGAGCCACCTTTTGCTTAAATGGTCTCAGAACAGCTGCCACACAGGCTGCAGCAGACAATATTCTTGGGCTTATGTGAAGAATATAAATGACAGGAAACTGCAGAAAACCTACCTATCATTTGCTCCTTTTCCCCAAAACCAGCACCTGAACCAAGCTGAGCACAAAGGCCTCACGCAGCCCCGAGCCCAGGCAGGGAGGGGCATCCTCCTGCAGGAACGAGCACCGATGGAGCTCCTAGCAGCGGGCCACTCAGTGGGACACTTGCTAGCAGTTTCTATAAAGATGTGCAGGTAGTAAGGAGACTGGAATTAGCCGTTGAAATACAACTTGAGAAAGTTCAGAATCCATTGCCCCTACCTCCTTTCCTTCCATTTCCCTCTTCCAACGTCACTCCCAACCCCTCAGCTTTGAACATTGTGAGCCAGTTATGCACTAAAAAGGAAATAGAAAAAGAAGCTGTCTCTCGTCTCCCTGCACCCTGGGGACGTGGCGCTGATGATCTGTCTGAGTCTGGCGTCTGCGTACTGGAAAGCTTTGAGCAAAAAGTCAGGGCAGTAGGGTACGTGGAATCTCGCTGTACTATCTTTACAAATTGTCCATAAACATAAAACTATTCTAAAATTAAAACATTACATTTTAAAAGTCAACACAGCCATTTGAAAGAGAAGTTAGGGAAAGAGAAGGTTTACTAAAGTTGCTGAAAAATAACTCTGTAGCTCTAAAAAGTAACCATCCTCTGTTTTTAGCTTCCCAATTGGAAAATGACCATTAACCATCCACTTTCCAGATGCTCCTCTTTGACTTGGCATTTATTTCTTCATGCTGTAAGGTGGTCCTTGGATGCTCCATGAAGCAAAAGTGAGTGTTTTGGTTTCTCCCCAATCCTTCCAGGCGAAAACACCCTTCCATCTGTTTCTCCTCCCCAACCCTGATTGTGTCGTTTTTTTTCTGGTTTAATTGGAGAAAAGAAGAACAGATATTGAAAGTCTCCTCAAAGGAAAGTCTGGAGATGTTCAGTGCTTACAGAAGGTATGAACGCATGGAATTTAAAGATGAGAACTTCAGGCCGCATTATGTCTCATAAAAATGAAGGACATACAGACACCCACTCCCTGAGCTGGGAAGTAGACTCTCCTGTTGACGAGGCATTCTACTGAAGAGGACCCCACTAATGGGATAACCCCACAAGTGGATAAAGACAAAAATATGGGGATCTGTCACCCATTAAAACCGGCCTGTCTTCTGGTTACAGCTTTGCCCAGGAGGAAGCCTGTCCAGTAAACCCAAGTGTTGAAACAAAACAGAATCCCTGGGATCTGACTCTGACAATTCTCACTACTGAACGGAATTCCATCCAAAGGCAGGTCTATCTTGGACATTGACACAGAGAGCTATTACTGAAAAAATCACCAGGAGTTCCAGATGAGACCACCACACAGCATGCACAAGGGCAGCCTCAGTCTGAGACCTGGAGGTGTTTCCCAACAGAATAGGTAGGGCATTAGATACTCATTCACAGGTCAAGTCAATCCTTCCATGTAGATGGTCAATGGAGAATGTATGAATGACTGTAGGTGACCCCCAAGGAAACTGGCCCCCTGGGGATCACACCTGTGTGGGAATCCCCTTTCCTGGATTTTGGGCCGGACTTTTGACTTGTTTGTAACCAAGAAAACATGGCAGAGATGATGGGCTGTCACACCTTGATTAAGTTACCACATCTGGCAAAGATTGGTCTTGCTAACAGATGTGCTGGACTCTTCCACACTGGTCTGGAAGAAGCCGCCATGGAGACAATGGCCACAGTGGAGCAGCCCATGTGGCAGAGAACTGTGGGTGACTCTGGTTACAGAAGCTGAAGCCTTAGCCCTGCAACAAGAAGTAAGTGGATTCTGCCAACAACATGAGTGTGGGAGCCGACCTTTCCCCACTGGAGAGTCTGATGACACTTAGCCCTGGCAATGCCTTGACTACAGCCTGGTGAGGTGCTGCAGCCAAAGACCCAGCTCAGCCATGCTCAGACCCCTCACCCATGGAAACTCTGAGATTATGAATGGATGTGGTTTTAAGCTGCTAAATGTATGGTTATTTGTTATACAGCAATTGCTGATTGATACATGGGAATAAGATATACTCTTGCATGTTAGCCACTTTTACTTTCAAATATAAAAATTTTGTTCCTAGAAAGTCTCTTCATGCTATAAGAAGCATGCCTTCCCATTCCTACAGAGGGGACCCCTGAATCCAGGCTCGTGGTGGAGACCCATCTAAGACACATGACAGTGGAAGAAGGCTCTCCAAAGGAAACTTAGGGTCCCATGACCAGAAGAAAAAGGAGACGGAAAGTGAATATTCAAAAAGTAATCGTTGCCTACCTGAGAATCCAACCCACTCAATTTGACAGAGGTCCCGAGAGGTAAATGGATTCTGGAGTCACAGCTCCATGGCAGGTTCAGGAGCAAATCTACATTTTCTTGTCCCCAATCCTGGACTCTTATCACTAGAGCACATTGGATGACTAATGTTTTTGGATGATCTTATTCCTCTGTTGTCTTAACCAATTTAGGAATATTTATTCAGTGAGAAAGCATTGAACTCAAAGTTAAATTATTAGTGAAGATAAACAAAAGTTAAAAAAAAAAATCCAGCAGTGGAATCAAACTTGTTATTTGGAAGAGAAACGCCTATTTGGCTGCCCTTTTAAAACATTTCCAACTGGTTTTCGCATACTTGGTACTTTGAATTACTCTCACAGTCAAGAACAACTGAAGAGCAAATATGAACCTGTTAAAAAAAAAAAATAAAAGAGAATTAACTTTCTGGCTTCTATTTTTCTCTCTCTCTCTTTCCTTACACTTGGGGGTCTTTTCATATAAAGAGATGGAAAAGTAGGCTCTCTCACGGGGAAGGAGCTTCAGGCTCATGTAGACAAATGCCTTCCTTTGCACATAAACGAACAAGTAACCACAGGACCGGTCTGTGCTGGGCGCTCTGCTGGGCTCAGGGGCTGCAACTGGGATGCAGGTCTACAGGACTCCTTCCTTCGCCATGTGATTTCTGTCAAGCCCACCCGTGGTCCAGGAGCACTGGGAGCTTCTAAAGGCTGCAACAGATGTGCATGTGGCTTCTTGAGGCGGAAACACAGCTGCTTATGGCCCAGTCATGGCCCTGGTGTGCCCGGAGCGGCTGCATCACGGAGGGGGCCCTGACCAGGACCTCAGTAAACAGCTCTGGCACTCGCCTCCTGCCTGGCCTTCTGCTCTTTGTTTTGGCAGCCCTGCTCTCAGGGACGGCCGCGGTTCCATGGAAGCCCAGGGGCAGGGGAGGAGGGAGGTTTAGACAGAGGAGAGGAGGTGGGTACGAAGCCAAGTCCTGCTGTGGGACTCAGAGCAAGGTGCCCTGTCTGAGCCTCCGCTAGTCCCGCGCGGAAGAAAGGTAATGACCGCTGCCTGCAGCCTCTCCGTGGTGAGCAGGTGAAATGACTTGGGTGAGAGCCTTGTCCCAGGTCCGGGCCAGTCTGACCCAGTTCCAGACCCCTAACCATGTCTCATCCACAGCTGAGCGACGCCGTGCGGCTTGCTGCGCACCATGTGCTACGTGCTTTACACAGAGTAACACTCGGTCCTCAAAACCGCATGTGAGATGAACTCTGTTTCACTCATCCCCATGGTATAGATGAGGAAAATGAGTCACCGGGAGGGCGAGGTTTGGAGGAACTAGCCAGGGTGCCAGCACAGCCAGAACACAGACTCAGGCCGCGGGGCCCCAGCGTCCAGTTCCTAATTATCCTGTTCCACCAACTTTTTTTTTCTGCACCTCTTGATAAATCCAAAGAAGGGAGCCCAGGGACCCACCCTCTCACTCTTACTTCCTCCCGTTCTCCACCCCCAGCCCCTCACGCCTCTTCAGGTCTGGGACTCTGCTGTCTTACTCCCAGATTCCGACCCTGAGCTCCTCCACATCACAGCCCTGTTGGGTCACCTGCCTCTTTGGTGTCCACTGAATCTCAGTTTCCTCTGCAGCCTGAAGATGTTCCGCCCACCCAGGGCCTGTCTAGATGGGGAGGTAGGAAGACTGCATTTGTTGACCATTTGGCAAAGGCTTCTTGGTGACTCATAGAATGATCAGACGCGAAGCGCCTGACCATGCCAGCGTGGGAAGGATGCTAGCCAATCACTGAGTGGAATTTACCAACAGATCTGAAGCCCCGGTTGTGAGTTTCCTTCCAGGTAAGCCCCAGGAGGAAAAGGAGACATGGCGCCAGAAGGACCACACTTGGGTTCTGATGTGCCGTGACACAAATTCTGTAAACATTCCAGGGAGACCCTGGGGAGGGGGAGGCGCTGAGGGGCTGAGCATCTTCTTTCTAGCATCTGTGGAACCGGGGTTTTGGCATCGGGCCCAGCTATGGGCCGTGTCGTGGAGCCGTGATGTACCCTCTCCAAGTCACATATGCAGACATTTTTTTCATTTTGTCAAAAAGGTCTTTTAAGTTCATGACAATCTCTTTTTTCCCACAATTTTCAATCTGACAAAGAATTGGTGCATTTCTCATCGCTGTTCAATACATTTTACAAATGGAAATCTCTCTTCCTTGCAATGATGCTTCAAAAACCACATCTGATAATATGATAGGAGTAGCTTTCAGTGTTGTCCAACCTGGAGGTGTTGATCAGCACGCGTCCCCGTGGGCCGGCCTTGCAGACACTTGTCATTTCTAATTGATTAGCTGCTGAGATGCCGTGGGTACGCTGAGTTTGAGTTGCGTCTGACAAAGTAGGGCCAGGAGTGGCAAGAGAAAATGTGTGATTTGCCTTGGCAAGTAAAGCAGCTATCCCCTCCCAATGAGCGGGACTGGGGTCCCTGAACCCCCGACCCGGCGCCCGGGCATCTGGCGGGAGGAGCCGCCACCACTCCATGTAGTCACCAACTGGCTTCCCATGTGATGGCCCCAGGGCGTCCCTTCCTCCTCCAAGCCCGTGTGCCTCCCTGCAGAGATATTCACTCCACTGAAGGGCCTGACCTTCTCAGACAAAGAGGAGCCATTCTCAGATCAAGAATAACCTCCAAAGATACATCTGGAAGTACTTATGGGAGACACAGTATCTGGGATTGGCTTTAAAATGCTTCAGCAGCAATAACTACAGACAACGCCACTGAACACAAATGGCAAGTACAAACACCACCAAGACAGAGTGCGGTAAAGAGGGCAAACTGCAGAGCGCTGACGGCTGGCGAGGGCCAGCCATGAGTTCGTGGGAATCCAGTGTTTTCTCCATGTTTGTCTTTATTTGAAATTTCCTGTAAGATAGCAGTCTTTAAAAGGAGTAGATGTCAAGTTCCCTCCTCGGTGTGAAGGACATAGCCACGCAGCAGGCTGGGAGCCAGCGGTCTTCTGCTGACCTGCAGGCGAGTGCTGCCCTCACGCTGCGGGGCACGACGGCTTCTTTGCGCCTGAGTAGGTCAGTTGTTTGAAACAACCATTCACATTCATAGTCTGATACAGCCAAATAGTACAGAAATGGACCAGGGAAGGCCCTCAGACCTGTGTTTTTCTAACCCGTGCTCTGTGAGAAGATGCTTCAGAAGGAAACATACAAATCCTTGCTCTTGAGAATCTCTGCTGGGGGAGGAGTGGGGCAGACAAAATAGATACGTCCGTTCATGGTGCTGCGGAAGGAACAAAGCAGGGAAGGGGGAGGGGTTCCCCCAGGGGAAAGGTTATACTCTCCCCAGGGTGGCCTGGGAAGGTGTTTGAGGGGTGACTTGTGCTCAAGAATAGTGAAAGGAGCCAGAGAGCTGTGAGGTTAAGTGAGAAAAGAGCATTCCTGACCCAGCAGAGCAAGTGCAAAGGTCCTGAGGTGGAAGCCTGCTCAGTGTGTTGGGATTAATATCCAGGAGGTCGGTGTAGCTGGAGCAGATAAGGGGCAGGGTGTCAGGAGGTGAGTCAGAGAGCCCATGGGGCTGGGGTGTGTCAGGTCCTATAAGCTGTTATAGGGTCTTTGATTCTACTTTGAGTGGGATGGGAGCAGGCTTTGAGCAGAAAAATGGCATGATTTGACTGTTACCTGAAAAGGGGACTTGGGGTCCTGCAGGAAGGCAAAGGAAGAAGCAGAGAGACCAGGTAAGGCCCCTGCACGGATCCAAGTTAGAGATGGAGGTGGCCTGGAGCAGCGGCAGCAGGGGGAGGTGTGAAGGGGTGAGAGTCTGGTAGACTTTGGAGGTGGAGGGGAGAGGATGTGCTGACAGGTGGGACAAGTGACCTGAGGGAACGGGGGTCATGGAGAACTCGGGGCAACCACAGGGTTGGAGCTGCCCTCGATGGGCTGGTGGGCGAGCAGGCTCAGGTCTGCGCCACGTCAGAGCTGAGCATCTCACTTTTTGTCTGCTTATCCTTTGAAAAAAGGCTCACTGCAAAAGACAAGGTTAAATGTTCAAGTCCACTGATGTAATTAATGCTGTCCCTGAGGTGGGACTGGTCTCCTGGGGGCAGTTGAGACAGAAAAATACTTAGAGTGGTTGGACACTGAGTCGTCGAAAGGGACGGACCTCGTGCAGAGCCCCGGCCAAGGTCATGACCTTATGCAGACTTTGGTCTAACTTTCAGGCTGGAGAGCCAGACCTCCCGGCCGCTGGTCCCCCAGAAAGAAGGAGAGCAGCGTCCATGACCGAGAACCCCGCACCGCCCTGCCCTGCGGGCTTCTCTCCTCCAGGTGTGATGGGCGGTGAACGTGGCGGCCCGGACCCGCCAATGAGCTCAGAGCAAAGCACGTGGCAATGAGCCTCCGGGAGGCGCAGGACACCCTTACTTTGCTCTTAGTGTCCCCTTAATGTCCAGCTCTGCTGTGTGCTATCATAGCCCATGCTGCTTATTATCTTTATTCTATGTGAAAAAAAAAAAAAAGAGAGAGTTCCCAGGTGCGATTGGAGTCTTTCCCGCAGTTTGCAGTGACCCGCACGCCATCAGTGAGCTGCTGGGATCACGGTGAGCCGTGCGGTTGAAGTACCATCAGGTCCCTGGGGCTGAAAGACGTTGACACATGACAGGCCCACAGCTCACGTTCATCAGTGAGTGGCCTGTGCTCCCCAGGACGGGTAACCAGTTATCCCTGTTACCAGGTTAATGCCTGAGTTTACTGTTTCATCAATAGAGACAACCTCATTTTGCCCTTTATCATGAGAAAAATTAGTGACTGCTTATGAGTTTCCATGTAGAAGCAAAAAACGTGGAAACGACTGCTGTCTGATAACATAGTACAAGCGTACGTGGAATTGGGGTGCCAGGCGGAAAGCCTCCCGACCAATGTCAAAGCAAGAGACTGGAGGAAGACTAACTGGCAACAAGCACTGGGCTCCGTGCACCTCATCATCACCCCTTGTACCCTGTCCTCTTGTCCAGCCCACTCCCCTCCCACCCCCCACCTCTGCCCACCCCACCTGCAGCCCCACGCCTTGTGTCGTCCTGAGCAGAGTGACTGACGGCATATTTACAAGGAGGGGACCCTTGCGTGTCAGGTCAGCCATCAAAACCCAAAATACCTTTGTCTCATCTCCACCTTCAAAAATCTGCAGGTGAGAATAGCTCTCTCGTCTCCTCCTTAGTTTTTCAGGAAATACTTATTTAGGTACGAATTAGCCTAAAGGTCGCCCCACTTCCTGGAGCTGCCACACTCACTTTAAGAAGATGTTCTGATTCTCCCAAGCTCAGCAAGGTAGCTTTGGCCAGGTTAAACCTTGGTCCCACCGAGGGAGGGTGTAGCTCCACGGTAGAGCGCGTGTCTAGCATGCACAAGGTCCTGGGGTCAGTCCCCAGTACCTCCATTAAATGAACAAATAAACCTAATTACTACCCCCCACCAAAGTGGTAAAAACATAAAGTAAAACTGCTCACTTTACCTATTATCCATTTAAAGTCAGAAACAGCAGAAGGAGCTGGGGTCCCAGGGGGCCCTGGTTCACACACCCTGCAGAGCCCTGGCGTGTTAGGGACGCTGCTGGGACTTTTTTCAGGTCAGTCGGCCTCTTGGGAGAAGAAGTAAAGGCAGACATGGAAACTCATGACCTTGACATTAAAGCTCTCAGGGAAAGGCAATGGCAAACGCACCCCAGGCCTACTGGGACCACGCAGGGCGATGGCCGTCTGGGGGGCTGGTTGACTCTCCAGGGCCGATGTCACAACCCGGCAGATCCACAGCCCATGCGATGCTTGGTTCACAAATGAGTTTTTAAAAATTAGTTACCAAGGTTTCAAAATGGGATTATTTCACATGAAAACCCAGATTTATGGCTTCTCTTAAAGAGTGAGAAGATCAGGCACTCCTGAACCTGCCTCTCTCATGGCCACAACAGACTGACAGTGACTGCCCTCTTTCCGCTTGCTTTTCTGTTACTCACAGTCCTCAGCACTCCGGGCTGTCCTCCTGGCCACTGCTTCCTTTCCCATCCCCTGCTCGGCCCCTGGAGGTATTTGAACTTGGTCCTGAGGGAGGGACAGCCGGTTTTGCAGCCTTCTCTCCTGGCCAGAGGCTGAACCTTGACAGACGCTGTAGGAAGCACCTAAGTGAGAGGTCGGACAGCCACCTGCGAGGACAGTACTCAGGTAGAAGGCTGTGAGCATGGCTGGGCCCGGCCTACCAGATCCAGTTCCCCAGCAACCAGGGAAGCCGTGTATCCCCTTCCTCCTGCAAGGCCCCGTCTCTGAACTTACACAGTCAGCGTCTGGGTGGGAGACAGGGCCCACAACACCTGCTTGAGGAGAAAGAATCTAATATAAAAAGCTCACTTACATATACATAAGGCTGTTAGCCAGGTAACAGAAAGGGCAGGAGGAGACTCTAAAGTACCTTTAAGGAATCACTACAGGAACCATAGGAAACATGCCCCAGGCTAGGAAACAGAAGGAGAGGTTGGCATTGCTAAGCCTGAGAACCTGGAGGAGGGTCCCACGGCCCTGGGGGCACCGGCAGCTGGAGCTGGCGTCTCTGCAGTGGGAGCGATGACACAGGCGCCGGAGTAGCTGCGAAGTGGACTCAGCTGTGCTGCCGAAGGGCTGATGCTGCTGCGGGGAAGAGGCCTGTCTGGGCGAAGACGGGGTGGGGACCACAGGATCACAGCTGTGATGAGAAAAACAACTTTAGGGAAAAGAACTGTCTTTCCGCGTTGCTGCCAAGGCATTTCACAGAATGATAACCCTGCTCTCATCCAGAGTTTGGAGACTTGAGTTTAGGATGCCCCCCACAAGTTCCTGCCTTACTCTTCCCAGGGCATCTTCTAAAATAACCGCTTAGAGTTAAGCCTGTGAAAAGTTAGTGCCCTCCACCCCAACCATCTTGTAAGTGGTAGGTGTTTGCCGCCCTGTTCTCTGTCTCCTCTCCCTGGTGACCTGGGACGGAGCACTGCTCTTCCCTCAGCTCATTGTGCCCCCTCACTTCTGGGGTCGAAAGTGGTGATAAATCTTGTGACTCTACTTTCTTTGTGTGAGTCTGTCTAAACTGCACCTTGAATCAGAACGACTCCGGGCTTTTCATTTCCTCAAAGCAAGAGCTCGGATGCTGCCCCCACGTGGGTGTCTTGTGCCCCTATGTTCAGCGGGTCATAAGCTCCGTACGCTTAACTGAGTACACCAGCTCTGGCTTCTCAGCACACAAGCAGACACGGAGCCCATAGGGAGCGGCAGGAAGGAGCTGCCCCTTCCTCAGCCTCCCTCTTGAGCCCCCAGTTAGCAAAACGTCAGAAGTGCCGCTAGCAAAGCAGACCTTTGTTTGCAGAGTCCCAGCTATAGCATCACACAGCTAAGCACAGGGGCTGGGGGTTGAGAGACGACTTAACGACCAGCCCAGAGGGCTCCCTTTGCCCCCTGTGCTGTGCTCAGCCTTTCTAACTTAGCGGCATCTGTTCAGCACACCTGGACACCCCCTGGACACCCCCTGGACACCCCCTGGATGTCGGCAGTGTTCTACATGCAGCGGGCATGATATCAACACGGTGGACACCGTTCCTACCCTGGCGGTCAACCTGGACTCTTTTTTTTTTTTTAAGTCTTTCACTCTTCTACTAGGTTCTAGTACCGGGCTTTACCCCTGCCTACGTGCAACCTTTGCATGTCTGTACATTCTTTGTGGTAAGATACACATAGCATAAATTTTTCCATTTTAATCTTGTTTACGTGTACAGTTCAATGGTACTAAGTAAGTTTACAGTGTTGTGCAACAATCACCACCATCCATCTCCTTTTTTATCTTGTAAAACTGAAACAATATCCATTAAACAAATTCCTCATTGGCCCTTCTCCCCAGCCCTGGCAACTACCATTCTACTTTATGTCCCTATGGATTTGATTACCCTCAGTGCCTCACATAAGGGGACTCCTTTGGTGTCTGGCTTATTTCACTTAGCACAGTGTCTTCCAGGTTCCTCCATGTTGTAGCGTGTATCAGGATTTCATTCTTTTTTAAGGTGAAATAATATTCCACTGTCTGGATAGAACATATTTTATTTTTCAGTTGATAGACATTCGGATTGTTGCCACTTTTTGGCTCTTGTGAATAATGCCGCTATGAACATGAGCATATAAATATCTGTTCAAGTCCCTGCTTTCAGTTATGCCCAAGTTCATTTTGGGCACACACCTGGGAGAGAGACTACTGGATCATATGGTGGTTCTATGTTAACTTTTTAAGGAACCATCAAACTGTTTACCATGGTGGCTGCACCATTTGGTATCTCTACCAACAGTGCATAAGAGTTCCAGTTCTGCCCATCCGTGCCAATACTGGCTAGTTTCCTTTTTTTTTTTTTTTACAGACATTCTAATGGGTATGAAGTGGCTCATTATGGGTTTTGATGTGAATTCGATGTGAAAACAGCACACGTGTCCAGTGTTCTTGTTGGGATAGTGCCTCAAGCGTCACCCAGCAAGCTTCCAGCCAGCTCCTCTCTCCTTTTCCAACCAGTTTGGTTTGCTGGCTCTGGCAGCTCCAGCCTTTCTCAGAGGACAGCTTGCACCCACTTGGTAGAATGAGATGAATGAAATGTAAGATCAGAGATGCAGAGAAAGACTGAGCATGCACTTTCATCTTTGATACCCAGAGGTCCTTCCCAGTGACATCTGGAGCAGCATCAGTGAGGGCATCCAGGGCCCCTTAGTGACTGAACACTGGTTATCAATGGGCAATTGGGGACCAACTGAATATTCAGCAATTGGACAAATTACTCTAAAGCTGTAGAGTGTGAGTTTCATGCTGGCATTAAAACTATGCTTCTAAAGCATATTTAATGACACAGGAAAATCACATGATTTAACGTAAGGTGCAAAAAGCTGAATATAAAATAGGAATGATGTTAAATATTTGTAAATATGACTTTAAAAATACTAAGAGGAAGCATATAAAAATATTAGTGGTCTCTGGTATGGGTCACTTTTAATTCTCTATTTTTCTACTTCTCAGATCTTCTATAATAAGCATTTAATATCTTTTAATTATTAAAACAAGACTAACATCATTAAGTAAAGAAATACACCAGGGGCTGCAGTAGATACACTTAAGTGGCTGCCAGCCAAGGGGAGCACGTGGAACTGCCCGGAGATCCACTGGGGAAAAGTAAGGGCATAGACAGTGGCTGAGAGGATGCAGCTCCTTCTGTTACTGTCGCTACGGTTCCCTGAGCCCTTGCTTCCTTTCCAGGCTGGTGGGGACAAGCAGGGGTGATAGAGCGTTCATGTGAAGCGTAAGACCCCCCCCCCCCCGGGGCTCATCCCACAACATGACAGAGAGGAATGCGGAGTTCGGGAAAGCACCGTTAGCCACTGAGACTCTCACTCAGTAAGGACTCTCCTCTTTTCCCTCCATAGCTGTTGTATAAATAGGCCAGAGACAGCTCCTGTGCACCGGCCTGGAATGACTTCTGTGTTGTTTTCTTCCTCACAGCAGGCTAGGACTGCGAGCTCAAAGCCCACGGGGGCCAAACTCAATTTCTCACACATTCAGTTGCTTTACATATAGTCTAAATAAATATATTTTTAGCCATTTGGAGCCTACCAACTTTTCATGCTCCATGAAACCGCAGCCAACATGTCCAATAGCCATAGACAGGACAAACCCTGCAGCCGTAAAAGACCTTTTACTGCTCAGGATTCCCCAGAGAAACAGAACCAATAGGAGAGAGAGAAAGAGAGACAGACAGACAGACAGACACATATATGATTCTGCAATGAACTGGCCCATGTGGCTGAGACATTCTTAGATTTGCAGTCGGCAAGCTGGTTACCCAGGTAGCCAACAGTGTAGGTTCCAGTTCAAGTGAAAGTCCGAGTCCCAAAGGTAGTGTCCCGGCCTGGAGACAGTCAGGCAGAGGGAGCAAATTCTCCCTTACTCAGCCTTTTTTATTCTATTCAGGTCTCCAATGGGTTGGATGGGGTCCACCCATATTGGGGAGTACAATTTGCTCCACTCAGTCTATCAATTCAAATGTTAATCTTATCCAGAAACACCTAGAATCTTGTTTAACCAAAAATCTGAGCACCCCATGGTCCAGTCAAGTTGAAACATTAAATTAGCCATCATAGACCCCGGCTGCCGGTGGGAGTTCTCCAGCCCACCCTGCAGCTGAGCAACATCGCCTGGCACCTAAGCCCCTCGCCGAGTCCCCGCCGCCCTGGGAGTTCCCTGCCCTCCTCCCCTGCTTGATGTTGCTCCAGTGCCCACTGTTCCTGCAGGGTCTCTTGCTGAGAGGGAGCTCCCCATATGCCATCTATCCAGGTGTCACCCAATAACGCTTGTTGTGCAACACTGCCACCTCGTGGTCCTGTCCCTTCCTTGATCAGGCTCGAAAACCTTGACCGATCACAATAGTCATGTATCTTGGATGAACATGTGTGACCTTCCTGTCCCTGACCAAACCCTTGGGAAGAGAGGGTTAACCTTGAAATCCTCATGTTCTCAGCATCAGATTTGTCCCCACACTTCTTGAATTTCTTATCCGTAGCTCAAGAAACTATAGAGGAGGAGTGTGCTGAGGAGTAAGAAGCAGGCAGGGGGAACGAAATATCCTGTCTCCACCTTCCAAGCTCCTCTCAGCCAAGTCTGCAAAGTCAGGACTTAAACTGCACTGAGACCTTTAGTGGTCCCAGAACTGAAAAGGTTACGATGCCCATCACATGTCCCCTATGTACTTCAAAATAAGAACAATCCTAAGCCATAAAACCCAAAACTTACATGTGTGCTGAAATTCAAAATAATTGATAGATTGTTCTGAATCTAAAATGTTAAATAAGTTTATGGAAAATAAATCTCGTGTTAGAAAATGTTTTGCTTTGTTTTCCATCCCTGACTTGCTGATAGACTTAGCCTATGAAGCAATTTCGCACTTTTTACACTCAGGCACGGTACAGAACACAGACTCTCTGAAGCAAGATCACACTATTTGTGCTTAGCATAGTGCATGGCATGTGGAAGATGCTCATCAAATGACTGAGCCGATTTGAATAGATAAAGTAGAGAATGAAAATAACAATTTTGAAGCCACATGCTGTAGGGTACTGTATTTTTCTTCCAGCTGACTTCACGTACTTGAAATAATGTGACATGGAGAGTATAGAACTATATTTATTGTTGTATCTTTATAAATAAGAAAAATAGTTAAAAATTAAAAAGAAAAAATTCATGCATGATCCATGAAAAAAACAATTGACAAACTGAACTTCATTAAAATTAAAATCTTCTGCTATGTGAAAGACAATGTCAAGAGAATTGGGAGAAAATATTTGCAAAAAAACACATCTGATAAGGAACTCTTAGCCAAAATATACAAAGATCACTTAAAGCTCAACAACAAGAAAACAAACAAGCCAATATAAAAATGAGCCAAGGACTTTAAGACACCTCATCAAAAAGATACACAGATGACATATAAACATACAAAAAGATGCTCCACATCACGAATTGTCAGGGAAATGCAAACTAAAACACCAGTGAGATACTACTGCACACCTATTAGAAGGCCAAAATCCAGCGGATACCTCCAAGTACTGGCAAGGATGTGGAGCTGTAGGAACACTCATTCGTGCTGCTGGGAATGAGAAATGGTGCAGTCACGTTGGAAGACAGTCTGGCAGTTTCTGACAAAACTAAACATACTAAACATACCATATCCTTGGTATTTACCCAAAGGAGTTGAAAACTTATGTCCACATAAAAAACTGCACGTGCGTGTTTACAGAAGCTTTATTCATAATCTCCAAAACTTGGAAGCAACTAGGTGTCCTTTGATAGGTGAACAGATATATAAACTATGGTATATACAGACAATTGAATATGATTCTGGGCTAAAAAGAAATGAGCTGTCAAGCCATGAAAATATACAGAGAAATTTAAATACAAATTACTAAGTGAAAGAAGCTAATCTGAACAGGCTACATATTGTATGATTTCAACTATATAATATTCTGGAAAAGACAAAACTACAGAGACATTTAAAAAAAAGAATCAGTGGTTGCCAGGAGTTTGGGGGAGAGACCAGCACAGAGGACCTTTAGGGCAGTGAGACTACTCTGCAGGAGTCTGTAATGATGGGTACATGCCATTATGCATGTGTCCAAATCCGTAGAATGTACGACATCAAAACTGAATTGCAATGTAAACCATGGGCTGTGAGTCATTACGAGGTGTCAGGGTTGGTCCATCAGCAATAAATAATATACCCTCTGGTGGCGAACGTTGATAACAGGGAAGGCTGTGCACACGTGCAGGCGGAGGCATAGAGGAAATCTCTGTCTCTTCCTGTCCATTTTGTTTTAAACCTAAAACTACTATTTAAAAAAGTCTTCAAATTATTTATTAACAAAACATTCAATATTTTCTAAAATTTCAATAGTGAATTAAAAAAAAACCTCAGATCTGTATTCGGTAAAAGAAGGCTACGCTATTACATAACCCTTTCTGCTGCCAAAGCCCAATGTAAATTAACGAAAAGTTCAGAACTGTGTATTAAAAGTCTTAATTTGGGGGAATCACTGAAAAAAAAGATGCAAGACAGCTGACCTCTAACCTTTCATTTGTCTTGTTATTCAGTAATTAATAAATCATATTTAGAAATGTTCTTTCCTTTGCAAAAATGTTATTTTAGAGGAATAATGTTCCTCGTAAAAAGATGACAGACAGAACTTGTAAAATGCTATTTATAGCATTTTTAGCAGAAAACCAAAGAATAATTTTTTGGGCTTATTAAACTCTGACTATCTTTGAAAGCCAACAAAACCCCAAACTCCTGAGTTCTTAAATGTCAGAACCCTGTGATTCAATGTCTTGATATCTACAGTCTGTTGGAGGCTATTATCTGCAGAAACGTATTTGCTTCTGCCAAGTGTATTATTCTCTGAAACACTGGGTGGTTGAGATTTTCTTTTTGTTGGAAGTTATCTAGCACTAAAATAAGTCCCTACTTGGGACTCCTGGAGGAATGCCCCCTAGAAGGGGTGTGCAAACCAGAGATAGACAGAGCCTTCCAAGACAGTAGTGTAGTCTCAATTCAGCTCAGTTCATGATTGGATTAAGGTGCTCAAACTCCACTCTGTCTCACCGAAGTCTGCGGTGAACCTTCTCTGGTGGAAGATAACATCACCCAGAACGTCTACACTGTTCCTAACCTATGGGCCCCCAGATCCTCTGGGCTTCAATTCAATATAATTGATTTCTTTGTAATCTTCATGCATTTTATTTTCTATATTCAAAAATACTCTTCTAAGAAGGAGGCTATAGACTTCACTAGACTGACAAAGAGGTCCTGACACACATTTTTTATATGCGATGTCCAGAATTCAATCAAAAATTACCGGGAATACCAAAAACAAAGAATCAAGAATAAAACTCTATTGCGTTTCTATGCACTAGCAACAGTTAGGGAACAAAAATTAAAACAAAACAAAGCAAAACCTTCACCATTTACAACAGCAATAAAAACTATAGAAATAAGTCTAATAAAATATGTGCAAGACCATTACTCAGAAAATTATGAAACCTTAGTTGAAAGTTACTAAAGAAGACTTACAAATAGAAAAATATTTTATATTCACATGTAAAAAACATTTCATATCATAAGGACATAATGCTTTATCTAAACTGATCTATATATTCTATATAAGTCCAAACAAAATCTGAACAAGATTTTTATGTAACCTGAAAAGATATTCTAAAATGCATATGGAATAACAAAATTTTAAAATAGTTCCCAGAAGACCTGGAGACAGGGGTACGTGGGAAAGTGCTTTATTAGGAAGTGTTTCTGGGAGGCTCTGGTAGTGAGATGCACAGGATAAAGGAATCCAAGGGACGTGAGCAGCTCACTGGCAGCATTTGTTGTATCTCTCCTAAAAAAGGAGAATAGGATGAAGGAATTTCCTTACCAGATAGCAAGACTTATATAAAGCTATAGTAATTAAGGCATATGGTCTTGCCAGAAAGATCTTTTAAAATTTGACCGGTGGGAAAAATTCAAGATGCCAACAGGACAGTGCTGTCTCTGAAAGCTCTAGAGAGGAATCCTTCCTTGTCTCTCCCTAGCTTCTGCTGCTTGCTTGGCCTGTGGATGCGTCTCCAACGTCCACTTCTGCTGCACGTGGCTGTCCTCCCTCTGTGAGTCTGTCTTCACGCAGCACTCTTATTAGCATACCAGTCATTGGAGTCAAGGCTTACCCTCACCCAGTATGACCTCATCATAACGTAATTAATTCCATTTAGCAAGATTCTGTTTCCAAATAAGGTCACATTCTGAGGTTCCAAGTGGACACGCATTTAGGGGGAGGAGGGGACACTATGCAAATCAGTCCAGCATAAATGGCTGGTCACCATAAAAAGATGCTCAGCTCTCTAGTACTTTACTGACTGCAGATGAAGTCTATGACAATACACCATTTTACACCTTCCAGACGGGCAAACATTGAGACTTTGAGATGTGTGGAGAGGATCAGTCATATCCTCCGGATCAACGGAGTGGATCAGCTGGACTCGTACATTGTAGGGAAGTGTGAACTGGTTCACTCCACCTGACCTGCCCCACTTCAGAAAACACTGTTGTTTGGTAAATCTGACCCAGAAATCTTACTTCCAGGTGTATGCCCAAGAGAAATTCTTGCACAAGTGTACAAAGAGACGTGTATAGAAAAGCTCCTAACAGTGGCATTTCTAGTTAAAAACAAAACAAACACACCAAACTGAAAACAGTTCACTGACAAGAGAATAAATAAACTGTGGTATTTCAGCAGTCAAAACAAATGAACTTGTGGGGGAGGGTATGGCTCAAATGGCAGAGCGCATGCTTACCATGCACAAGGTCCCGGGTTCGATCCCTAGCACCTCCTCTAAGAATAAATAAATAAGTAAACCTAATTACCCCACCTCAAAAAAAAATGAACAAGTTAAAAAAAAAATGAACTCGACTACACACAACAGCATAGGTGAATTCCTCAACATAATACTAAGTGAAAAAAAAATTTGCAGAAAACTACATTGAATAGGATACAGTTCATATATAAAACAATATATATAAAAAATAAGCTACATGTTATGTGGAAAATGTTTATTGAAAGACAGTGATATATAGAAAGTGTAGGGCAGGGGCTGACTCAGGTTGAATAGATTAAACGTGGGTGTCCTGGCTGCCTTGAAGGGATTTCCAAAAGCAGACTGAGTGTGGTACACAGAAGGGGAAAGAGGTAAATCATTTATTTGTTATCAGTTTTTCATATGAAAGCTTTCTTTGTTCAATCATTCTATAGTTATTGAGAGACAAAAGCTGTCAGAGATGGGGCCTCTCTGGAAGCTTGAGGCTGAAGAGGGGCTAGGTCTGCCCTGGATCATTCTGGAAAAGGATGGGGCTCCGAAAACAGGGAGGGAGGATAAAACAAAGAGTTTAAAACTTATTTTAAAACATTTAAGTTCCTTGATGAAAGAAAATATAGGTTCCTGCGAACTATGACCCAATTCATTTTTTATTCATAATTTTGTGTCACTGTCAATTCTTCCCTTTCTCAAGGTAATTGCATCCCCTTTAGTTCGTTGCTGCAGGGTTTTTTCATGGTCTTTAGCCTTCTGTTTTAGCGACTAATTTCTCTCCAATTCTTCTCAAGATGCTTTGGAGCCTTTCGTGTTTCCAGCCCCACGTGGCTTACATTTTCATCCTGTATCCTCCCACTTGCCAGGTTCTGCACTGGACCATCCACGTCGTGGGCTTCCTTCAAGGCGCAAGGCGACAGCATCCGTTTGCGGGAGAAACCACCACGGGGTGAAGACGGCTCACAAGGTGGAATTTGCAGACACTCCTTAGGGGGCATCTCCGCGTCCCCACACTGATTCTCCACCACCTGGGTTCCTCTGGTCCGCTTTGTGGGCGGTGGCAGCCCAACCTCCTGCAGAACCTTCTGTTAAAATCCGAGAGAACACCGGAGCAGCCCCAGCTCTGTTTCCTCCATAGGGTTTAATAGTAATATTAGCAAATTGCAGCAGCTGGGCTGGGGAAACAAGCGAGGGGAACAACAGAGGAGCCAAGACATCAAGATTCCATTGTCTTGGGGGAGGGTGTAGCTCAAGTGGTAGAGCGCATGCTCAGCATGCACCAGGTCCTGGGTTCAATCCCCAGCACCTCCATTGAAAAAATAATTAAATAAATAATTAAATAAATAAACCTAATTACCCTCCCCCCTAAAAAAGCTAAGAAAAAAAAATTTCTCTGTCTTAACAGCTAAACTCTGCACTCCTTATCTCTGCAAGAGATATTAAGCTTGAGGGAACATCTTAATCTTTCCCCAGGGAGGCCTCATGTCATCTACATGACATAAATCTATCGTCTTCCTTTTCAGAATTATCAGGGGAAGTGATCTTTGGTCAGCATGGGAGAGAACGTAACACTGGAGTAAAATGAAGAGGGAAGCTCTGGAGTCAGACTGTCGCGGCTTGGATTCTGATTCTATCATTAACTAGCGAGAGGACATTGGTCCAAAAAATAGAAATAATAATAGTATGTCCTTATAAGGTTGTATTAAATGAGGTATACACCTAAATCCCTAACAAAAGTGCCTGGCAAATAGCAAATTGCCATTCGAGTTAGTAGGATTCATCCCTATTTCTCAGGAGGTAGTTATCATTATTTATGCAAACAAAGTCTCGCATCACGGCCGATTGGTCTTAATTCTGAACTCATGCACGTTCCGGAAAAGAATATTGCTCTAAGAGATGTGGAAAGTTCACTGCACAGAATCAACTCTCCCCCATCTGTTTAAAACACCAGTCCCACACATACCCAAACTTAAAGCTGCCCAAGGTTCTAGAAACAATAAGAAATTTCTTCCCATAGTTTCTTGTGAGAAATCATGGAATCGAAAAAAACTCATACAGCTGGTCACTACGTACTTTTTTATTGTCATCGACTTATTCCCATGTAGATCAGGCAAAACCTGGACCACAGGACACACCACCTTAGGTGTGCAGATTGAAGTTCTACAGAACGTAAAGCGAATGAAACGATCTTCGTCTTTCAGAGGCTAACTACCAAAATGATGAATTTTCACTTCCTGGTGATTGTCCTCTTTTTAGGGTTTCCTATTTCACTGCTTCTCTCTAAACCAGAAAAGGATTCCAAGGCAAGGAAAAGGAAGAGAAAAGATGTCCCCCAGACATCCTGGATGAGGAGCTGATGTGATAATGAAACGCTTTGACCTGGAGAGAGAGGTGGGGGCACTTTGAAATGGGGGAGGGGCATGTTGAATGTCAGGTAGAAAAAGGCGTGGACCAGAACAGGCATCGTCATTTCAGAGGATCCCGTGATACGTAGCTTCTAGGGACCGGACCGTAGAGGCTCTGGCCTCCCAGAGCAGGGAAAGGGAGGGACACGTGCTCCCTCCACCTGCCCCACAGCAGCCAGGACTGAGCGTGTAAACTCGCCCAGGACTCTGCCCAGGGTGTGATCAGGATGTAACTGCGTGGCGGGCAGAAACAGTGGGCAGCGAAGCTCAGACCCCCGGGGGTGTCCAGGAGATGGGGTTGCGGCCAGTGTCAACATCAGCAGCTTGGCCAAGCTCTGCCTGATGGGGCCACTCAGCCCCCCAATCAACACCCAGGAAGTTTCCATTCTAATTTAGGTCACTGATGCCCGCTTTCCTTTAGACCCAGTGTAACATGGTCCAGCCCAACACAACACAAGACAAAAGCATAGCTTGACAGTTAAGAACGACTCCTCAGAGAGAGAAAGGAGAAGGAATAGGGACAATCAAAGTTCACAGAGCCTGGAGCAGTGCTTCCCAACAATCCATCGCAACGACCGTTTCCCTTTGTTTTTATTTCCAATCCATTGCAGACCGTTTCTTTTGCAAAATGTAATAAAAGCAAATGACTTGAAAAATGAAGTGGAAACAAAGTCCTGCAAAGTACAAGTCCAATATCTTGTTTTTAACTGACATTCCAGTGTGCCAGTTTCTGGTGTACAGCACAATGTCCCAGTCATGCATATACACACATATATTTCTTTTCATATTCTTTTTCATTAAAGGTTATTATAAAACGCTGAATATAGTTCCCTGTGCTATACAGAAGAAATTTGTTTTTTATCTATTTTTATGTATAGTGGTTAACATTTCCAAATCTTAAACTCCAAATTTATCCCTTCCCACCCCTTACCCCATTAACCATAAGATTGTTTATTATGTCTGCAAGTCTGTTTCTGTTTTGTACAAAAGTTCATTAGTGTCTTCTTTTTTCTTTTTTTACATGTATTATTAATTTTTAATAACAATAATAATAGCCAACATTAATTTGGAGATTCCCATATTCCAAGTGTTGTTCTAAGCAGTTGACATCTCATCCCTCATGAAGTTCTTTTTTTTTCCCAGACACATTATACTTTATTTAGCTAAGCATCTTTTTTTTTTAATTGGCATATAGGTGATTTACAATGTTGTGTTAGTTTCTGATGTACAGCACAGCGATTCAGTTACACAAATACATATTACTTTTTATATTCTTTTTCATTATAGGTTATTACAAGATACTGAATATAGTTGCTAGTGTCTTCCTTATTCTTTTTTCTTTTAGACTCCACATATGAGTGATATCATATGGTATTTGTCTTTCTCTTTCTGGTTTACTTCACTTCGTATGATAATCTCTAGGTCCAACCATGTTGCTGCAAATGGCTTTATTTCATTCTTTTTTATAGCTGAGTAGTATTCCAGTGTGTGTGTGTGTGTTTGTACACACCACAACTTCTTTAGTCAGTCATCTGTTGACGGCAAGTCCAATATCTTAATTCTCAGATTCAACAGATATGAAACTCTTCTGTCAAACAACGGTAGATGTTCTCAGCGCTTCCTCTCAGTGTGGTCTCCCTGTGCACCGGGAGCCACTTGGGCCTGGAGGAAGGACTATTTCTCGGAGAACAGGAGTCCCCTGTTCTTGCCCAAGGCTGTGGACCAAGGTGGGAGCTGGGGGCTTTCCGAGGACATCTCTTGAGAAACCTTAACCTGCAGATGAAGCTCTCCATCATCCAACACATGCCACTCAACTCCTAAGGCATCAGTGTCCCACCTCATCTTCCCCGATGCTCCCTTCCCTGATCTCCGACCAGCTTTGATGAGCGGCCCCGGGGTCATTCGGAGTCATCTCTGTAACTATAAAGAGAGCACAGCTTCACCACGTCTCCCAGGCCATCTGTCCAGCATCGAAGTTTCTGTTCTCCTCGGTGCTGTCACAGTTGCAGGGAGGGGATGCTCAAGGACCCAGGGCTTCTCTCCAACATCTGTAGCCTCAACGATGCTCCACCCTTACCCGCATCGTATTCTCTCACCTCAGCACTCAGCTTTCAGATGAATAAGGAAAATGATTGAAAGTGGAGAATAAGGTCTGTGAAGAAACGTCAAGGCAAGCAGGCACTGGAAGAGTGATGATTAACACCTGCAGGTCAGCGTGGAGAGGGTGCTGCCAGCCGCCCCTCACTGCCCATGGACGACTGGACAGGGAGGACTGAGCCGGCCACCCCTTGATGGACAAGCTCCAATCGTGTGAGACTAACATTGATCTTCCTACTTCCTGTGTCTAACAGAAGGTCCTCCAAACCTGAAACCTGACCGGAAATACCCTTGTTCTTGGTCTATGGAGATAAAAGGACGGTTTGGTATTAAGCCCTCCAAAAACACAACCATGACCTCGCTGGGCTAGTGAGTCCATGACTCAGTCAGAAGCGGGAGGGCAAGAGCCCCTCAGCCCCTCTGGCCTCATCTATTTCCTCTCTCCTTGGGGGAGGAAAGGTAGGAAGACCCAGGAGCCCGCTTCAAGTTCCCACAAACATTCACTCATGCTCAACTGGTAATGAGGCTGAAGGGTCTTTAATGATGTCTCCTTGTACCATTATTTTGTTTGCGTTTTAAGAAATGTTTTTAGCTTTCTATGTTTGACAAAGGGTGAATCATTCTAAAGGGTACACTTTGCTCAAAAGCATACATCAATAAATCAGTGTGATAATGACCTTTGCATTAATAATATCCTGCAATGTTTATCCCACAGCTCGGGACAAGGCTTATGTTCCTAGATTAGGATGGTGAGGGTACAAAGCTTGCAAGTGCTGATCGACCCAATATTAGGAATGTTCTGGTTTCTAAATTTGTTAGCAATTAGAGTTTATTCATGCTGTACCCAAGAGCCATATGTGAGATCTTTATCCTTCTAAAAACCCAACAAAAAATTCTTACTCATGAACATTTCATTTCTGCTTTCTGAAAAATTCCAGTAAGTCCTTCTGAATCCAGAGAATATAGTTTGGTATGACTGAATCAAATAGTCCCTGAGCACAGAACTGGAATTATATTTACAGCCAAGAATACTTCTACTGCAAAAAATTTCTTCCTCACCTTCTAGTATCACTTTAGGATTTTCCAAAAATGGAATTTCTCAGTTTCACCATAGTCTCACTCATCAGGTTTGGGTTGGGATGTCTGCTGGTCCTTTTGCAAAGTCCAGTCTCCAGGAGACAATGAAGATTTGCCACCAGCAAGGTTAGGATTCTACCTGGATGTGCTATGGCTACATAGAAGGCAATTCCGGGAGAGGGGTTCCCAAAACACATTACGCCAGGGGTGGCAAAGTACAGCTGCCACCAATGCTGGCCACCGCTTGCTTTGGCCTACAAACTGAGTAATTTTTTACACTTTTTAATGGTTGAAGAAAAAATAAAGTGAATTTTTATCACACAGAAATATTACATGCAATTTAATTTTTAGTATCTGTATATAAAGTTTCATTGGCACATTGCCATGTCGTTTATTTACATGCTGTCTCCAGCTGTTGTCACACAAGAAATGACAGAGTTGAGTCATTGCCACACAGACTGCAAGGCGCACGAAGCCCCAAAGGTTGACTCTGTGGCCTCCATGGTGGCTTCACCACCTGTGCGTCAGAGGAGACCGAGCTCATTTGAAAGTACAGATTCTGAGATGTATTGTTAATGAGCCTCCTGTCTCTGCACCGTCACTGGAGACAGTGCCAGGGCTGCGCCCGCTGGAGCAACAGAGGAAGTTCGTCTTCACTGTTTGTCATCAGCGCAACAGGCCTGGTCCTCATCATGGGGCCAGGCACTGTCGAGCATGCTGAGAAGCACTGGTTGTTTCTCATTCTGCTGAAATATACACATTGCATGAAATATTCCATGGTGACCATTGTACATTTCAGTGGCATTAAGTATATTCACATTGTGCACCCATCACTACCATCCATCTCCAGAACTTTTTCATCTTCCCAAACTGAGATCTGTCCCCACTAAACAATAACTCCCTGTGCCCCCAGCCCCAGCCCCTGGCGCCCACCCCTCCACATTCTGTCTCCGGGAATTTGATTTCTCTGGGCACCTCATATACGTGGAATCATATAGCATTTGTCCTTGCTTGATTTGTCCATCACTTAGGGTGAGGTCTTCGAGGAACAACGAACTTGATGGCTGTTTCCCAGTTTACACAGAGTGTCACACATGTTATCTGGCTTACCTGGTAAGGCTATTTTGTGAGGCAAGTTTTATTTATCCCACGAGAGCAGGTGCTGTGAGTCAGCTCTGAGGCTACTCTGAGGTCACCTGCAAGGAGTGTTCTCACCTTGGGTCACGCTGCACCTGGGCACAGGGCAAGCCCAGAAGAGCTGGAAGTTGTTACCCTAAAAGTGACCCTGGTGGATGATGGGCAGATGGTGGCTCAGTACCACCCTGACCCCGAAGAAGGGCAGTTCTGAGGCAAGTTACGCTTGATCCTCAGAGGGTCCCCCCTCCCCAGGGCCCCTGTACTCAGAGTCACCCTATTTTGCTCCTCTTGTGCTCCCTGAGAACCTTCTGCATAAGTTATATGCACAGACTCCTTGCCTCAGGATCTCCATTGGGATGAACTCCAACTGAGTCACCAAGTGTAGAAAACTAAGAGGCAGAGAGGCTGACGTGCTGACCCCGGCACAGCTGGTAAACAGAGGCAGGCCTTTCGCCCTCATCTTCTCTCCCCAGTGCAGTGTCCTCCTCACTGCTCCCCTGCCTTTAGGACGAGGTCTCTGCCTCAAGCACTCAGTCTGCTGTTGGCGGACAGATCAGAAACGGAGTGATAGCCTGTCCCTCTCTCTTTCCCACAGGGGAAAACACGTAAAAATGTACCCCGGGAAGTGGCCTCTTTTCAGAGGGATAGACCTGACCTGTCAAAACTGATTATTATAAATAAATCTAGAAAGTATAGACTTATGGAGCACAGAAGACTGAAGAAAGGGCAGTGGTCACATACACATTTTCTCATTTTCTCTCTGTGTAAGTAACAGAATCGCCAACTTGACTTCGCAGCCAGTTTGCGTGGTGTCAACCATTGACTCTCAATGGTTCCGAGACCGACTCACAGAAACATTGATGAGGCTGGAGGACACCTTCATTCTAAGCCATAAAGGAGGCTTGGTGGAGGCCAGTTTTCTAAGATACATTTGGTAATTAATGTTTTCCTGTTTTGAGGATTTTTTAGTCCTGATACAACGTTGTGATGTGAGGGAGTCAAATGTGAAACAAAAGGAAAAGAAGCTTCCCGTGTGTGTTATCAAGTGATCAAGTACTTTACAGCTCCCACCTCCTTCCTGCAGCCCTGCCCCCCGCTCCACCCCTCCTTCAGCAGCCCCAACAGCTGGGTGTCTCGTCTTGTCCTCTCCATGAGAAAAAGCACAGGAAGAGTCATATATGACTTGATGTGTTGTCCCTTCCAGGGATGGTTTGTAATTTTACAAAGAATTGAGTGAAAAGTCAAAATTTAACCTAAAGGAATTACTTTACTAGTGATGAAATTGTGGGAGCCCCATGAGACACCTGCCAGGTGCTCCCCACACAACCCCATGAAGGAGGCTGACCACTCCGAGTCCACCTGCACTGGGCACAGGGAAGGGGGAGAGTGATGGGGACCGCTGGACGCTCCGCTTGCTAACTCAGTGCCCACGCATTCGTTGTCTGCAGAGAAAAACCAACACGCGTGGTGGGGGACAAGCTAGTCCAGGCTGATGCTGCAGTGCTCGGACTTTCCCCCAGCCTGCTTCCTGAAAATCTGTCCTCTCTTGGCCCGGACTGAAGTGGATGATGCAAGACAAAGAGGAGGGAATTGCTGGAGAAAGGTTTTGGGGCAGGAAATGGGGGAGGGAAGCTGCAAGACAGGCATGGGAGCTCACCTTAACCAGGAGCTCAGTGAGCTCCCCCAGTGTAAAAAGAGGAGAAGCCTGTGTGCAGAGAGACACAGCTAGATGGGAAGACCTGATGCCAGTAAGATGCGGGAGGCTTCTCTTCTTGGTAAAGGGAAGCAAGCCATTAGCTGAGAGTGAGGGCAGGAAAAAGATGCTGGAAGACTGGGAAAGAGAAGGCATGAAATGGTCACCCAGGAAGTCAGGTTCCAGGAAGGCGCTGCTGAGTGGCTGGAGTGTGAGCTGGATGTAGATGGATAAATGGAGTTTGGCGGATTAAAAAGGGGGAAGGGCAGTCTCTGCAAAAGGAACAGCATCACTTGGGTGACAGGGTTACTAGGGTGTCACCCCCTAAGGAAGGAACCCAGGAGGGACAGTCAGGACTGCACGGGCTGCATTGGAGGTGTCTGCAGGGCGTCAAGTCCAAGTGTCCTTTAGGTGGTTGTATGTACAGGACTGGAGCCCAGCAGAGTCTGCTCCATCAGTGCAGGTTTGAGGGTCATGAATATGTGAGCAGTTGTGGATCAGGACCCAGGGAGAGTGTGCAGGAGGGGAAGGGCACGGGGCACCGAATCACAGGAAACATGGACATTTAAGGGGTTTCCTGTTCAGAAGGAGATGGTTTGAGTTGCAGTAAGAGACTCAGAGTGTAGCTCAGAGAGAAGCAGGGCTGAGGTCACTGGAGAGGACACGGAGAAGGAGGCCAGGGGAGGGCTTGTGGAGAAATGCTGGACTACCCATGGCCAGGTCGGACGGTGGTGAGAGTGGAAGGGGAGAGAAGGCCTGGGAGCCACATTCCAAGAAACTTGAAGAATGCGGTGCCTAGAGGCCAAAAATAACAGCAAAATATGAGCCAGGAGGGGATGGTGGGCAGGACCACACGGGGCCCCGAGGACCCCCTCTCCAGCCAATCTGCAGACTGGGAGTGACAGCCTTGCTCCTCCGAGCTGCCCGCCGGAAACCTCCTCCCTCCTTAGTCCCTGGAGATCCTATCTGCACTCCGGCAACTAAAGGGCACCTCCCTGAAACATCCCTTCTTACTACAAAAGACGTGATTTTGCTTTCCTCCTGACTGCCCCCCAACTTTGCGTATAACACTCTCCAGGCGCTGACTGGTGTGCAGCTGGGAGCTGTAGACACCTGCGTGCGTCTTCCTCCCCCATCTCCCTTTCCAGAAGACGCGGGCTCCACTCGCTCATCTTGGCCTTGTTTATTATGGGGTCTGACAGAAAAGGCATCCATGAATGCCAGTGGCATGTAAACCCTTCCCCTCCATCAAGGCCAGGAGTTACATTCTAACAACTGTGTCCCTGATTCCAGGGAATTCTCACGCTGGCTCAGGTGAATTATCTAAATGCCTGGTGGGTATCAATTATCTTGTCTACTCTCCATATTTGCAGATTACACATCTCTTCTTTAGTTTGAACACTTTTGGGAGTAGGTTTAGGTAAAGAGAGTTGAATTTGTCCTCCTAACGCTGTCAGACTCTGACTCCTAGCTCTCTGCAAGGCATTACTCTTTAAACATTAGAATTTTTATATTCATTATCACACTCAGTTTCTCCACTTTATCTGCAGAAAGGCAATAAATAGGGACTTCCCATTAGTTCTTCATATTTTCCTTGGGTGAAAACTCCTTGTTCTTTGTTAAAGAGTCTTTAAGTTTATCTCTGACACCAAAATCCCTTTGAGATGAGATGAGGTTGATTCCTTTGTCACTAACCCAGAGGCCAGCGCCACTTTGGGGGAGATGATGGTAAACAGAGGACAGTGACTCTGATCTCCATATTCTGTTCTTTCCCAGTGAAGACGCTCTGTTTTCAATCAAAAACAAGATCATTCTAAATGTCACTGCTCCACACCCATCTGGGCTCCTGAAAGCAAGCTGCCTTGTTTCTGAATCAGATGTTATCACCCACTGAGAAGCCTCCTGCCTCCCAGCTTAGTGGGTTGGGAAAGATTTGCACATCTCTCCCAGCGAGGCTGCCCCCTGGTTATAGGCAGCAGAGGAAGGGGATGGAGAAGAAACACACTGTGACAGAACCGTTTCATCATGGCGTCTCTGAGCCATCAGAGGCCAACAGTTGTGTAAATACCAACAGGCTCACTCGTGGGTGTGCACATTTTACCCCCATAGAGCCACACGAAGCATTGCTATTATCGTGGGACGCCTAGAAGGGGCAGCAGGAAACCAAACAGGGTGACCTAGTCTACAGGCCATGGTGATAGGTTTCCCATTAAAACCTGGGACACACTGTCCGGAGGGGCAGGCGAGCAGCAGAGCACTGAGACGCTGAGGAAACCCTGCAAAGACCTGTGCTGGGAGGAACATCTGAGTTTCCTCCGAGAGGGACAACACTCTCCTCAGCCCCAGCCACTAAGCCTCCTTCCAGGAATGACCCCAGGAAATGCCCAGAACCCTGCCCCCAGCTGCGGCGAGATCTCTCCGGCTGTAAACATAACCCGCCACTTCAAGGGGGCGGGGGTCCAAAATCCCTGTCACCCACAGGAACTCATGAATTAAGTTTCATTCATGAACATTTATATCTAGCAAAGGATTTCAAAACAGACTTTCTTTACATTAAGCGTTCCCCCAGAGGGAAAGGAGGCCGTGAGTAATTCCTGTACTGGTGGCCAAGTGTTTCCCCTCACAACCCGAAGTCATGCTCTAGCACGTGGGGTGTTACAGCTTCTGCAGGTGTTTTCAGAAGAGGTGTCATCCCACAAAAAGTCTTCATGCAGCAAACAGAAAGGAGACCTTCATAAATTACATTCAGTATTACAGAACGCATAAAAGTATCCGTACACGATAGAGCTGTGTGTGTGTGAACTTTACAAAATGGAAATACGTATTTCTTCTTCCACTTAAAGGAGTCAGAGAGACTGATGGTTTCTTAACACTGACTTGTGCCAGATGCTTCCCTTACCTGTTTCCCATTTCACCCTCCCGCAAGCCTGGGACTATTACTGTGACATTTTGTAGGTGAGGAAATGAGACCCTGCGGGTTAAACCTGAGGTCACAGAAGCAGCAAAGACAGAGTCAACCTGACTCCAAAACCCACGTTCTTCCTGCTCGTGGCTCTGCCTTCTCAAGGTCTATCAAATACTTTTGCCTTTTCCTGTGCACATCTGTCAACCTTCCTGTTGGCGTAATGTTGATAGTTCATGAGGAGACGCTGCCAGAAGACCTGAGAAGGAACAGAAGGAGTTTTTTGGAAGGTGCGGAAAGGATAGAGGTCCGACACGTATTTAGGCATTTCCAGAAGGTACAGCACAAGAACGCAATCTCAGCCTTAATTCGCGTCTCCTGCGCATGGGACGGGGCGTCCTTCTGTATCATGTTTAGGAGATACTTCCGGTGCCTTCATTCCAAGCACACACTGCAGCTCGCCAGCATCCCACCGTTTTTGTCCACAATCTCCCTCCCCCATCAGACGACGGTCTCGGTTGCAGGGGTGAAGGTGGTGTCTTCCACGCGCCTGGGTTGCATCTCATCTTTGAAAGCTCTGGTCAGAACCACTTTTAAGGACTCCTTGAACCGCTTCTTCCTGCTGCTGCCCACGAAGAAGTAAATGAATGGGTTGGCGCTGCTGTTGATGGTAGAGAAGAGGAGAGAGACGTGGTGCAAGTTTCTGAAGGTCGACCAGTACTCGTAGTAGAGCAGGTAGAGGAGCCTCATGGGCATGGCGAAGATGAAGAACACGACAATGGTAACCGTGATGACCAGGTACAGCTTCGAGGAATGGGACGCCCACGACTTCTTCTGGATCTTCACCACCAGGATGGCGCTGGACACCACCATGAGGGGAGTGAAGACCAGGAAGCTCAGGACAGCAATGAAGATGATCACTGCCCTGCAGTCGCTTCGAGAGTGGGTCTGCCCTTCGCTGTCAATGCACAGGACATACTCCATGGTGGTCACCAAGCAAGAAAGTGCCCACAGGAGGGCACAGACGAAGGCTGACTGGTGCTTGGGGCGATGACATCGGTACCAGATGGGGTACAGGACGGATAGGCACCTCTCCACACTAATGGCTGTCAGCAGATAGAGGCCCATGTTGTAGCCAAAGAGAAATGTCACTGATAACGTGACAATGGTGTAGTAGTAGCCGGAAGAGAGCTCGTAATCTAAAGCATAGTCAACAGTCAGAATAAAAATGCAAGAGAGTAACGAGATGTCTGCAACAGACAAGTGGGTGATGTAGACGGTGAAGGGGTTTCTTCTCATCCGGAAGCAGAGGAACCAGAGGAGAATCCCATTCTCAACAAAGCCCAGCGGGGAAACGGTCATGATCACCCAGTGCAAAACTGGGATTTCCCGACGCTGGTCCCCAGCGGAGGTGTTCCTGCTGGCGGAGGCATTCACAGAATCTTCAGCAATAAATGATGTCCCGTTTGTCTCATCCATGAGGAGGCCTCAGCCCGGGCTCTTCAGGTAGTTTTCTGTAAAGAAGCAAAGAACAAAACAAAACATGAAAGCTGATGACTTGCAGTAAAAGGGAGATTTCAGCTATAGCTTGTAACCTTCACATTATCCAAAAAAAATGTTTACTACAGTGTACAACTCTCTTTCTAATGAAGATAAAACTAGACCTTTCACCAAGACGGAGAACTGATTTAATGACCTTTTTTGATGCTCCGTCTCCCCCAAGTAGACTTTAATTCTGTAACGTGACTCGCTAGTTGTTAGGTGCCAAAGGGGATCTGGCAAAACAAGAGAGTCAGAATTCCTGGTGTCCATTTCTTGTCTGGCCTGAGCTTTTTGAATGGCATTTTGAAAATCATTGTATCTTCTGTGCCTTCATCTCCTGGCTTGAGGGACCAGGTTAATCACATTAAAATGTAATGACATGCACTCTAATATTCATAGTAGCACTATTTACAATAGCCAAGACATGAAATAACCCAAATGTCCATCAATGGATGACTGGATAAAGAAGTTATGGTATATGTATACAGTGGAATACTACTCAGCCCTAAAAAAGAATGAAATAATGCCAGTTGCAACAACATGGATGGACCTAGAGATTATCATACTAAGTGAAGTAAGTCAGACATAGAAAGACAACTATATCACTTATATGTGAAATGAACTTATTTACAAACTGGAAATAGACTCACAGACATACAAAACAAACTTATGGTTACCAAAAGGGTTGGGGGAAGGGATAAATTAGGAGTTTGGGATTAACATATTCACACTACTGTATATAAAGTAGATAAACAACAAGGACCTACTGTGTAGCACAGGGAACTATACTCAATATCTATCTTGTAACAGCTGATAATGGAAAAGAATCTGAAAAAGAAAAAAATATATATGTATATGTATGACTGAATCACTTTGCTGTATACCTGAAACTAATACAACACTGTAAATCAACTATACTTCAATAAAAATAAGATTTTAAAGATAAAAATAAAAAATAAAATGTGATGACAAAATACATGCTTGGGCAACGCTATTGTCACTTTTTAATGCATAAAATGTCATAAGCGATGGGTGATTGAGAGGGAGTAGCTAGAAAAATACACGTTCAGCAGAGTACCAATAATTTCAAAAGTGTAAACGATTTGAAGGCATGTATTTCACGTAGTCTCAACATCTGCGATGGCGCCAGGCCCCTGCTCAGACTAGGTCTGCCGCACAAAGTAGCAGGTGGCGCGCTTCAACAAGATGCATTCGAGTCCAGCACTCCAGAGGCCAGACCGTGCAAGAAAACAGAACCGACAGACATTACACAAAGCGCTAACCCGAAACCAATAAAAGTGCTGAATATTTGAGACTGCAAAGCAAAAAGCACCAGAAGCTTTCCCTCACACTTTAGGAATTGCAAAATAAACATATACACGGCCCCCACCCTCTTCCTGTCACGTAAGGAACATACATTAACCACTTCCACCACCGGCCAAGGGGAAGGGGGGCATCCAGAGGTCATCTCCTTTGTTCCAGCTTGTGCTGTCCTTGGCTTGCTTTCCCTTTCTTTCTTTCTTTCTTTCTTCCTTCCTTCCTTCCTTCTTTCCTTGCTTTCTTGCTTTCTTGCTTGTAGTAGTAAAGTATTGTTCTTTGCTTTTTTGGTCCTTGAAGACCAAGGCCCTACATGAGCAAAATAATCAACCTTTGGGAAGTTAATTAGTAGATACCTGCCTTTTCCTCGTGAGCTCACCTGAGGCAGCACAGTACCTAGATGTGATATTTTGTGGAGCTTGACTGTCTCTGATGGTATTAGATGCTTCCAGGGTTGACTCAGCAGATCCCCAGCATTGGCAAGGCTCCGAGTTTGGATCTCAGTGCACCTGTGCCTGAAACCTGGACCAGCAGATGTGCTGATGAAAAGGGTATTTGCCTCCCAGTGATGTCATCCAGGAACCTACAGAAGTCCCTGCCTTCACTGTCTGGATACCCCTCTCCCCACTAACGCTTCCCTCAGCTGTTCTGATGAGGTCCTGGAAATTATTTTTAATGGAACAGATTCTCCTTTCATTTCATAATTAGACCAAAGACCCTCACCCACCCAACACAAGGACCAGAATTCATAGTACCATGGCATGGCTGACCAAAGAGCTGCTGTACAGACCAGGCTTTGTTAGAAGTTTGTGGGTAAGCCAGCCATGTTCCCCAAGTTCATCCATCAAATATTTATTCAGTGCCAGCTTCGGGTACTGGGATACAGCAGTGAATGAAACAGAGAAAGCACCAACCTCTTGGAGTTTTTATTTCAGTGGGGAGGCCGTCGATAACCAATAAACAATAACAACAATAAACAAAAAGATGTCAGATTATAACAAGTACAGCAGAGAAAAGTAAAGCGTGGACCATGGCTGGACCAGAGAACAGCTGTGGAGACGTGATGGTAAGACATGGCTGGATCCTGAATGCAATTTGAATTGCTAACAGATGAGACATGAGGTATTGTAGAAAAAGAGAATACGTTTTTAGCCATTGGTTGAAAAGACAGCGCACAGGTGGAGGGGGTTTGGAAGGGGCACATGGAGCTTGGGAAGCTCATGCAACAGCCAAACTATCTCAGAGTGTGCTGGGAGCTGGGGGGATAGATGTAGGCTGAATGCAAACAGGTGAAATGCAAAATCATGAGGCTAGACAAGATTGCCTATGAAAATAGGGGGAATCATAAAAGAGAAGAGGTCCCAGGACTGAGCGCCGGGGCACTGCAAAGTGTAGAGGTTGGAGAATGAGGAGAAGGAAGAAAAAGAAAGTGAGACAGATTGACAGAGAGGTAGGAGACAGGCAAGGGAGCAGGGTGTCTAGGAAGCAAGAACCAAAGACAGTGTTTCAAGGTGAAGGGCGTATGATCAACTGTGCTGACCTCTACTGTAAGTTCAAGTTCGATGAGAACTGGAAATGGACCATTAGAGCAGAGTCATTGCTGACCTGGATAAGGGCAGTTTACCTAGAGTGGAGACCGTGAAAGCCTGATGAATCAGGTGGATCCCAGAGAGGGTGGGGGGGAGACAGGGATATAGACCACCCTCTTGAGGAACTTGAATGCAAAGAGGAGCAGAAAGGGAGCAGTAACTGGAAAGGGCTATGGGGTTAAGGGAGTATGGACAAGATGATAAGAAAGAAAACAACTGATGCTTCAGGATGTTGGGGTCTAGAACTCAGTGGAGTTGCTGGCCTTAGCGAGCAGCATAATTTATACATGGAAACAGGAGGGCAGGCAGAGTGTGTGGTTTCAGATGCAGCTAGGTGGGTAGAGTGATGGAGTGCTGGAAGTTGGAAGAAGTTCTCTTCTGAATGCACGGTATCTCTTTTTTCAGCAAAGTCAGGAGCAAGGTCATCAGCTAAGTGTGAGGAGCTGTTCAAGGTTTAAGGAGAGAGGGCAAGGTGTGAAATAATCAAGTGAAAGAGGAAAAGGACTGGGGAAACATACAAGGAGCAAGGTTGCCCGGCAAACCTTAGAGCCCGCCTGGACTAGTGCTCACAGATTTATAGAGAGAATTCAGTGTGGCATGCGCTCTTCTCCAGCTGTGACTCAGCTGTCCAGGGGTGAGTGTGGGGAAAGAGGAGAGTTGGATTTAACCAAGACTGGGGTTCTGTTGGACTGGTGCAGTGGAAAGCAGGGGCCAATGAAATGGAAGCACATGGAAGGGAATGGAGTACGGAATTCAACAGGCTCAGAGAACAGTGAGGCCAGGAGAGAGGTGGTGACAGTGAACAGGAAATAGAAGCCATCCGTCCTAGACCCCAGTGGTGTCAGAGAACTGAGTGCTGAGGTCCGGGGACTCAAGGCAGAGAACTAGAAGACAGGAGGTGGAAGCTGAAGAATGGGATGCTTGACACTGAGATTGCGGTGCTGTGGTTTGGGGGTTACTGGTATTGATCCGTGCAGAGCACGACCCTGGGAATGAACGACCGAGGGAGAGCTTAGGACAAGACCACCTGAGGTGAGATCAGGACCCAGAGCCAGGGTGTTGGAAGAATTATCCACACGGACATTGAAACCACTGGGAAATGGTGTTGGGATGCAGGAATATAATTTTGAAAAAAAGAAAAAACTGGCTGTGAGTCAGGTGCTAAAATCTTCCACAAATTTGGGAGAGTGACCCAGGGGTCTGTAGACAGTCATGGCAAGGTTGGCAGGTGATAGAGTTGAATGGCATGCCCTTCAGAGCTGGGTGTTTTGTTATTGTTGGTGATGGTGATGGTGATGGTGGTGGTGATGTTTTAGGGGGAAAGAAGAAGCAAAAAGAATAATCTGAAATACAAAAATGGTAGAGGGTAGGAAAGGGCTAGATCAGCGGTGTGCAATAGAAATATGAGGTGAGCCATATGTGTCATTTAAGGTTTTCTGGTAGCCACACACAAAAAAACTAAAAGGAAGCATGTGAAATGAATTTTAATAACATATTTTATTTAACCCAATGTTAAATAAATCCCAATGTGTTCAAAATATCATTCCAATGTGTAATCAATATAACAAAATTAATAAGCTACTTTACATTCTCTTTTCCACATTAAGCCTTCAAAGCCAGCATGTATTTTACTCTCACAGCACATCTCCCTGCATACCTGCCGCAGTTCACGTGTACATCGGCCACGTGTGGCTGGTGGCTACCATATTGAAAGGCTCAGATCTAGGGCCACCACAAAACCAAAAATAGCTTATACAAGGAAGCCAAATGTTTCCATTTTTTAAATAAAAAACCTAAATCAAAGACCAGAAATGTACAAGCAGGACCTAATCAGAATTTTTAAGAAAAGAGACAAGAACATCTTTCTGCCTCAGGTTCACATCCTGGAATCCCTCACAGGTCACAGCATCATTCAGCTTCTGGCTTCTGGCTTCTCATTCCAGGTGAGAGAACTGCATTCTGTTGATTCTTATTTTGTAATTGGTTTTATTCCCTCGGTAACTATGTAAGTTTAAAAAGCTAAAGCTCTAATCTGTTCTCAGAAACAATGATCAGTACATATACGTAAACTAAAAAAAAAGCAATATACTGTTTATATGTATTTACATGCAATATAATGTCCAGTCAAACTGTAATAATTCTACCTAATAAAATTGAAACAGGAAAATAAATAGGTCAGAAAAAAAAAAAAGAGAGAGCGAGAACTCTCATGTACTTCTCATAAAAATCCATTAGGAAATGAGTTCCAACCCATAAGACCAAATTCTATTTTTCTATTGCAGATAAACCCAAGTAACCAAATTAATTTTCTTTAGATAGATCATCTTTTTTCCCCCCATTTTTCAACGAACATGTAGGTTTCAATCACTGTAAGAGTTAAAGATACAGAAATAAATAAGACACGGTCCTCTGCCCACTTTTGCAGGCGAGACAGACAGAACTAAATCAAATTCAGTATGAGAAGTGGGATAAAGGAGGCTGTGAGTGCATCTGGGTGAGCACGCATCAGGAGGCACTGTCCCAGGGTTTCGAAGAAGGCTTTAGAGGGCTGGGCCTTGACAGGTTAGTAGGAGTTTGTTAGCTGAGGAAGGGAAAGAAAGGTATTTTGAGAAAAGAGAAAAGACGGGCAGAGGCATGGAGGCAAGAGGCCGCATATTTTGATGGTGGAGTTTGAGGAGTCTCGTGGACCCTGGGAGGAAGAATGACTTTACAAAGAAATGAACGTCTAGACTGAAGCATGAAGGCTGGTTATGACGCTTCTTTAAATATCAAACTTAGTTTATAGGTTATGCTTATCTGACATTAATGCTTAAAAATTGTGTGGGGTGGCTTATTAAAAATGCAAATTCCAGGGCCCCACTGTTTCAGGAAGCCTGGGTTGGTGCCCTGGAATCTGAATTTTCATAGCCCAGGGGATTCTGGGGCAGATGGGTCATGGGTCACCATTTGAAAAGCACTACTGTTTGCACTAGGGAACCATTAACAGTTTCAATGCAGGGCTGGGGTGGATGAGACCTCAACTGCATTTTAGAAAGTTGACCCTGGTCACAGTCTACCAGCTGGGTGGAAACGGATGGAGCAAAGAAGCCAGTAGGGGGTTGTTGAAATAGTAATGGCTGAAGGAAAGAATGGATTCCAGAGACATTTCAGAGAAGACTGGGCAGGCCCCCATTCCCATGAAGGGGGAGAGGGATGGAGGAGTCGGTGGCCTGAGCTTTCCATCTGATGAGACTGTGTAGATAAACTGCTAATGACTGAGATCAGGGCGGCGGCTGGGAGAGCAAGAAAACAAGGAATTTGCTTCGTCGTGCACAGACGGTGAAGCCCGGGGAGGCCAGCCCAGAGGCTGGGTTCCAGGCACCCTCGCCGGTGCGTTCTCTGCTCCCAGAGGGCTACATCTTTTAATAAGCAGAATCTCATAAAACAAAGAATAATGGACACACATATGAGACCTTTAGAACATTATTCATTACTGTGCACTTGCCTGATCATAAATTTCAAATGCAGAAGTCACCTAAGATCACATTCTCCTCTTCTATTCCCATGTGCCTGGCCTAGATCAGTCTTAGGATCAGTCTCATTTCTTTTTCTCCTTGCTCCCTACACCAATCTATCCTTCCCACATTCTCACACTGCCATCCCTTCCTTTTCTAACACCCCCTTCACCACTCCAGTGTTATTCATTAATTACCTCCATAGCCATGGGATTCCTCTTTATGCAGTTAAAATGATCTCTCTCCCATTAAACCGCAGCCTCCTCCAAGACAAAACTTTATTATACATGTCTGGATCGCCAGCACTTGGCATAGCTATTCAATAAATACTTACTGAATAATTCCAAGAAACAAAGCCATCACAGTGGTCCTGAGAATGCACCCTGGTTGCCGGTGAAAGAAAACCACCATCTTGAGCCTAGGCCATCACAGTTAATAAAAAGTCCTTGAATGGTTAGCATAACTCATAAATTGCATACTTGGGCAGATTTTGATCACGATGCGGTTAGAAAGCAAGTAAAAATCCCATTAAAACTAAGGCTCATTAAAAACTAACAATAGCCATCGAAATTGATTTGTTATAGTGTGGTTGTATTTAAACAAATACATTGCTAAAAATCACATTCCCAGCCTTACCAGACCAAAGGGAATTTCAGTCCCTCAAATGAAATAGCAGATGCAAGAAGAGGCTTGAACACAGCTGGTCCTACCTGCTCACCACCCTGCAAACCCTTTCTTCCTCCAGCCCCTTGGCCATTTGCATGCTGTGCATCTCTGTAGGTGGATGACTAGGATGTTCCAGGTTGGGAAGGATAAGGAGAGTTAGAAGGGTGATTGCTGCTAGCGGGCAAACAATCGCGCTCTGAAAGCAGTGAAGACGAGGGGAAGTAATTGCACAGCAGGATTAATCACTGTGGGTAACTTGTCTCTGTGCTGACCCAGTTCTGGTACCACAGGCTCCATTTTCACGCAGCCCCGTTCCTAGACAGCAGTCATAGTTGCATTTACGCACATTTACCCAGCAGTGGCTCTCTGCAGTGGAAGAAGACTGCATCCTAACAGCCCTCTGAGCCCCCGATGTGGTCGGTAACACAGCAACATGGCACAGGAAGCCCCACCACGCGCTTGAGAACAGATGTAAGTCCGGTAGCGGTGGCATCAGACAGGAAGCGCTATTGGCAACATCACAGAAGCATCTTCCAGCCCCTCTTCCCTCTCATTCCCTGCAAGTCCTACGGAGAAAGCCGCAAGATGGAGGGTGAAAACGCCATTGCGTAGGACTTCCGGATCCAAAGCATCTTTCCACTGGTGTTCATTGAGGAGAATTTGGAAAATTCAGCAGGGAAAAAATTCACACATAAAACCACTACTCAAAATTAACCTGATTTAACATTTTGGGATATTTCCTTTTAGTCTTGTTTCTACATCTCACACACACTCTCTTTCAAATTTGAAATTGCAATTTATAATCTGTTGTGGTTGCCTGCTTTTTTTTTTTCAATAGGACAGTATGATACTGAATACCATATTGCAAACATTTTCTCTGTCAGCATATAGTTTTTTTAAAAAGTGTATCATGCTTTTTTAAATGTTTGAATTTTTGTGTGTGTGTGTTTTGGGGGGCAGTAATTAAGTTTATGTGTTTATTTTTAGAGGAGGTACTGGGGATTGAACCCAGGGCCTCGTGCATGCTAAGCATGTGCTCTACCACTTGAGCTATACCCTCCCCCTCCCCATCAGCATATACTTTTGTGAATGAAAAATATTGCCAGTCATATAAGTAAATAAAGATTTCTGCGGCCATCAAGTTATCAGCCATTACCTTCACCACCCGCTACAGTGAGTGGAGGGAACTCAGGATGCAGACAAGCAGGCAGCCCGGCCTCTGCAGCCGCCCACAGTGGTGCCCCTTGAGAGAACTCAGGATGGAAAGGACAGGACACTGGCCCTAGACAGCTAGGTGCACATCAAAGGAATGATTTTAGTGAGCCCAGACCTTTGCACCTTCCCATACATAGAAAAGCACTAAATTCCTTAACTTGAGACTCTGTTTTTTTTAAATTAACAGTAATCTGTTATGTTCTGACTACCTGGTCTTTGCTGCAAAAATTCCTATATATCCTGGCTTCTCCCTTGCCTGGGTGGAACAGTCTCTTAGAGCGATCTGAGAGGCTGTGTCCCAGGCTCAAGCCCTCAGGAAGTCCGATGCATAAAACATAACTCTCAACTTTTAGGTTGTACATTTTATTTCAGTTGACCCTTAAAAAAAAACATGACTTTAATTGTCACTATTTGGATGCACCATAACTTATTTTTAATAATCCTCTAACTTTGAACATACCAGTTGCTTCTGATTTTTCACCATTATTTTTCAGAACAGCAAAGCAGTGTAATGAACTTTCTTGGATGCAAATTTTGTGCACATCTCTAATCATCTCCCTAGGACATATTTCTAAAGGTGGAATTGTTGGATCAAAGGGGGGAAATATTTTTCAAGCTTTTAAAACATTTTAACAAGTTATCTTTCAAAGTCTGTACCAATTCTACTGACCTCAGCAGTATATGAATGCTTTTTTTCCCACAGCAGATATACCCTTTTGGCCCCACAACATCTCCCTTTCTTAAAATTCCCAACTCTGATAAGTGATTAAAAAGGAACTTTGTTTTAATCTGCATTCATTTGCTCACTAATGAATTTAAATATTTTTTCATGTTAATGGTCACTTGAATTTCTTCAACAGATTATTTTTTCATGTTCTTTGCCCACTTCTTTTATTGAATTAGAAGAATTCTTTGTACATATAATACTTTGTCATATATGTTATCAATTCTTTCCCCTGGAAACTGGATATAGCTTGTCATTTTCTTAATAACACTTTCTTACTGTTACAAGGCTGCCTGTACTCTGTTGATCATTGAGGTTTACAAGTTGAAGGAATCATGTAGATACTGCAAACCACACTTTATTTTACAAGTGAGGAAGCTACCTTATAACTAGTTCAAGATTACATATTTAGCTAGCATCGAAGATGGAACCAGAGCCTAGATTGCCCACCTCCAAGTGGGCACTATTTCAACTCCTTGCCCTAGTCTTTTGTCAATAGTTTATCTATGCATGAAGTTCACTTACCCACGCATGTGGGTAGCAGACCTTTGGGGACATTTAACAATGACATTCATGTCACCAGAATGGATTATCACAATCAATTTGATTGTTAGTAATGATTTTTATTAAAATCCTCAAGGGATGGACTCTTTGTTTATCAAAGAATGTTGTTATTTATTAGAGGATAGATTTTTATTTATTAAAGCACCGTCTACCCAATGCCACACACTGAACAACAATAAAAACAGATGGGGATGAGCTGTTTTCAGTTTCTTCTCATTCCATTTTTTTCTGCGATATGGAGCAACTATAGTCATCACCACTATCAACAAACACTTATATTAAAAAAACAACATAAGGGGAAGGGTATAGCTCAGTGGTAGAGTACATGATTAGCATGCACGAGGTCCTGGGTTCAAGCCCCAGTACTTCCTCTAAAAATAAATAAATAAATAAACCTAATTCCTTCCACCGCCCCCTCCACACAAAAAAACCCAAAAACAACAACAACAACATAGAAAACAAAATTATGGTTACCAAAGAGGAAAGAGAGGGGAAGAGATAAATTGGGAGTTTAGGATTAGCAGATACAAAGTACTATATACAGAACAGATAAACAACAAGGTCATCCTGTATAGGGGACTATATTTGATAACTTGAAATAAACTATAATGAAAAAGAATATATATGTATAATTGAATCACTTTGCTCTACACCAGAAACTAACACAGCATTGTAAATCAATTGTACTTTAATAGGAAAAAAAAAACCCAATAAAAGTGAGATGGTCCACTCAGCGCATCACACTTTTAGACAAGTCCCCCCAAAAGTAAGTAAGATGTGGTCTCATTCTCATCCCAAACCCACATACACAATACGAATTGTGTGATCAATTTCTACTCTGTCTCTCCTTACTATGGTCTCGGAGGTGACACCATTGCCTAGACACACTGTCTTCCCTCTGGCTCGCCTCCTGCCTCCTTTTAGTTTTTCCTCTGTCCCCTTTCTGGGATCTCTTCTTGCCTTTGAGCCACCAGGCTCCATTCCTGGCCCTCTTTCCTTCTTACTCTATAAACTCTCCCCGAGTGGCTTCATCCTGCCCCTCATTTCACCTGTTATAGCATACTGGTGGCATCCAGATCTGCAGTCTGACACAGACGTCTCTCTGAGTATCAGACCCTATAACAAATAGCCCTAGATATCTCTTTTCATTAAATAGAGGTACTGGGGGTTGAACTCAGGACCTCATGCATGCTAAGCATGTGCTCTATAACTGAGCTACACCCACTCCCTAGCCCTGGATGTCTGTGATGGGGCCTCTGGTGGCAGCACACCAGCCTCAGTTGATCTAAACAGAAATCAGACCTTCCCTGCTGTTGCAAGCTTCTTCTGGTACTTTTAGTCTTTCAAACGAAAACACTGGATGTTTTACCAGCCACTACTCATCTTGTATGTTTCCCACACCAGTTCCTAGAATCAGCCATCTCTTCAAAGAGCCCTGGTTCCTATTAGCGGAGGAGGGTATTTAGAAGCCAAGGTCTGGATGCTGGGTGTATCTATTTGCACTGAGGTGTCACTGCTCCCAGGCCCTCTCAGTGGACAAAGCTAAGGAATATTTGGATACTAATATATGTGTACAGTCACACATATACACACTGTCATCTATATTTCTGTATCTTTCTACATATATATTGAATACCAACGACTTCATACCAATATCTCCAATTTTGAACCAACCTCACTGAGCCCAGTTTAATTTTCTTCCCTCTATATTTGGAATTCCTTTCTCTTGGTAAGAAACCTGGCCCCGTTATCCTCAATGCATTCACCTATTTGATCAGCCCACCTGCGGGTGAGCAATCTCCCGTGTCCACCACTGCCCCCCCCCCCCCCGCACAAGGGCCTCCTCACTTGAATGGGCTCTTTCACCTCATGTCAGGCCACCACTGCCACTCTCTCCTGTCCTGGGACGTAGTCCTCCCCCAGCAGAAGCTCTGAACTTGGCCCCGGGTCCCCACCCCCACCATGCATGCCCTCCCTGCCCTGCCATGTCACCATCAGCAGCACCTCCCTCACCCCAGCGGGGCTGCCCCCAGTGCACGCTCCTCCCCTGCTCAGGCTCCATCACCTCGTCAGAGCCACGGCGAGCCAGACTATGAAGGAGGGTATCCTTAACACCCACCTCCCTCCCACAAAAACCAGAAGAATCATAGGCAGTAAGACATCTGAATGCAAACGAGATGTTTGAAGAAAGAGGTCTGACACTGTTCAAACTACACTGCAGGATGACTGTCCATTCTGCCTGTGCCTAAGCCTGCTTTGTCTCCAAGCCACGCTTTCACTCAAACTGACTACTAGATGCGAGTCCTAAACAAAGCTTCTCTGAACCTCAGCGCCTATGTGTGGCACGTGGTTCACTGTATTTCTAGAAGGCTGAGGTATAAGAAAAGCCTGAGACTGAAAAGCACTTTGCCAACAGGAACCTCACGGAAATGTCACACTGAGATCAGAAATCAACAAGCAGAGAAAACAAGTTTGGTGGTTTCCACAGATGTTTAGGGATGAGGGCTTGCAGGTCTATTTGAAATCACTCCCTGCATTTACTTCTCAGTGAAAGCGGGAGGAACAGATGACGGGCACTGAAGCTGACAGAAGAGCAAGAAGGATCAAAGAAGGCAGAGCTGAGGGGTGGGGTTCAGCTTTATTGACGTACAAGGCAGAGGGTTTTTTTTTCCAGGGATTATATGTTTATTTTATTTTTTAAATTTTTTTATTGAAGTATGGTCAGTTTATGGAAACAAACTAAATGTCCATTGACAGATGCCTGGATAAAGTGCTGTGGTACATTTACACCGTGGAAGAATACTCAGCCATAAGGGATGATAAAATGACGTCATTTGCAGTGACATGGATCATCTTTCTAAGTAAAATAAGGCAGAGTTTTAAATGCTCTACTTATGTGCTTGCTGAAGTTTTCGCTAGAGACCTAAGAAGCAGGCATCCCCTTCCACATTCCCATCCAGATGCCCACAGTCCTGCCATGGTCCTGGATTCCCAGTCTCCCACATTACTCATCAAAGCAAGGAAAGAAGGGAAGGAGGGAAAGAAAAAAGAGAAAAGCCAACCAAACGAGGGTCCAGGGAAGGCATCTGAAACCTTGCTTTGTTCCTAGGCAACCAAAAGGAGAGGTCTGACCCTAGGCAGGAACTTCCACATCTGCGGCTCCAGAGAAAAGGGCAAATTCTTCCCACCACGTGCGCAGTAACCTGGACAAACAGAAATCCATTTGTGAGATGGAATTTCCATGGCAGGTATGGGACCTGATGGCAATGTTCTGGGCAGGAACAATTGTCCTGGTCTTAAACGCCTCGTTCCCAGCTTCCTAATACTTGAACCATCTGCACAGAGAAGCAGAAACTCCTTGTTCCCCTTCCAAGTGAACAGCAGCATCTACTCGGAGCTTGCGTCTCAAAAGGAGGGGAATGACTTTCTCTCCTAGGGGACATTTGGCATTTTGATTGTCACACTGAGAGGAGGAGGCTACTGGCATCTAGCTGGCCGAGGCCATGGGTGCTGCTAAACATCCTGCAGTGCACAGTGGAGCCTCCCACAACAAAGAGCTTCTGGCCCCAAATGTCACGGTGCCAAGGCTGAGGCACCTGGAGCCAGACTCGTCACCCCCTTCTCACTGCTGCCTACATAGCGATCGGACACAATCCTGCACATTCTCTCCCCAGTTTCCCCCACCCACCCTGCCTGGGAAATATTGCCAAGACACTTACGTCAAAGAGCAGAAGATTCCTTTCAAGAGTACCTTGAGCCCCATGGGCTGCACACCTGACTTTATTATAAGCAACAGAAGCCAGTCCTCATGCCGGTGCCCGCTGAGGAAAGGCGAGGGAAGTCAATCCAGCTTGTTCGCAAGCAGGTGATCTCCCCAGAGGCACCAAGCACGATCCCTGCAACGCCCCAGCTCCTTTATCATTTACAACATCCCGTTAAACAACCTTGAACTCCTCCCTCCAAGTCCACCACTGATCCCAGAATTGATCCTGAGATTCCTGCCCCCTGCCACGAGTCAAAAAGGAAAAGTTAGCGCCGAAGTTTCAACCCTGAAGTTGAAAACCAACGTCGGGGCCAGTTAACGCAGTGAAGAAGCAAGTTTTCCAAAACGAAGGCAGGAGGAGACAGGGGTTTTTGCCAACATACACCAAACATCTAACACACTATAAAAACAACTGGCACAGGAAGAGTGGCCCAGGCAATAGCTTTTTGAAGAGGGAGAATCTTACTCTGGTTGTCAAGGGCGGCTGAACAATGAAAAGCTGGGGTGCAGACTCACTAGCTCCACACGCTCAGGGAGGGCCAGAGGTGGCCGCAGCCGGGCTCGCCCTCCGCATCCAGGGGCACCGCTGCCCCGCCAGCCGGCAGGGTCTCCGGTCCCAACATCGCCTCCAAGACGGCTGCAGCCTCCCTTCTCTGAAGAAACCAGCGCTGCTCTCCCACCGCTGAAAATATTTGAGCTGTGCCAAGCAGATGGTCCCACGCTTATCAGCAGAAGCTGCGCTTCAAATGGCATCACTCAGCGACACGCTCGAGTGAAAGTCTCCACACAGACCCAGAGCGGGAACGAGCAAGTGATACTTAGAGGTGATTGATCCCTTTAAACAACTAGGGCCAGCCAGGGCTGAGGACAGAGATGACGCAGGGAGAGGCTGCTTGGAAGGGCAAAATCACGTGTGGAGCGGAAGGGCAGACCCAGATCAAATTCCCGACTCAGCTTGTAATTAGCCAAGTGATCTCTGCCAAGCTCTGGAAGACTCAGTTTTGTCACCTGTAAATGGAGCAAATCGTGGCCATCAAAAGTCGCGATGGTTAAATGAGATGAAGGTATACACCTGCCCTGTGAGGACACCTTGTTAGGGAATTCCACCTCCGTCCCCTTCCTACAACCCGGACTCGGAGAGTCTCATGCCCCCTTGAGTGTGGAAGTGCGATGCCACGGAGGGGGTGAGAGAGAGGACCCAGGCTCCCAGGGATGGAGGAACATCACCGTCCCGACAGATGCTCTGCCTGATTCGAAGACTATTCCTGGGAGCGGCCGTTTCTGTTAGTTGCAGATTCTCACCCAGGCAGTCAGGTAGCTTTTTCCCCTGCCCCTGCTCCCTTTTTCAACAGACCCAATGTAAAGGTGCCAAGGCCAAGCCGGAGGATTCTGGAAGGTCGGACTCACCAAGCCCTGTGGTGACGACCCTCCCCACATTCACAGCAGCATTTCTTTCTTCTTTTTTTCAAAAGTATTCCTTCACGGTAATTGTGTCAGTGTAGTAATGGGCTCCTGGGACTGATTAAATCAATCAGGGCAAGAAGGCAGATTTCAGATTCTCTGGGAAAGCAGACTTAGGAACCCACATGTGAAGCTTCCTCAGACTGTTTTCGTAAGCAGCAAGACGGAAGATGAGCCAAACGGCTCTAGTGGGAAACCCGACCTGTGGGTCCGTCCTCCGATGGGAAGAGGAGAGGGGGGACCGGGGCAAGTTCCCACAAGACCTTCAAGCCATAGGCAAAGCGAGCTGAGGTCGGGGCGTCTACAGGGAGGCAGGTGCTGAGTGGCAAATCAAAAGAGAGGATGAACTCAGTCCTGGGAAGCCAGCAAGCATTTTGGTTACCTGGTTTTGATGTTCCAAGGGAGGAAAGGTGATCTTCCTGAAGATCTTACATTTCCCACAGGATAATCAGAAACTGTGAGGATAGCCCGGGCCGTCTAAGGCAAACGGCCAGGCGGAGAGGAAGGAGCCCTCCGTGGAGAGGGCATCAGACCTGCAGAAGAAGACACGGCTAGGAGAGAAGGAGCAGGCTGGCTGAGAAGTCGTCAAGGTCAGGGGCAGGAAGAAGAGAGCGGGAGGGAGAGGGGAGTGAAGGAGAGCAGAGGGCTCTGCTCCTCGGCTCCACGGTTGCTGCTTCTCAGAATCTCAGGAACCGTCCAGATCTTATGAACGTTTCACCCTGTCCCTTCGGGGGCTGTGAAACGCCTAGCAGAGGGACCAACGGGAAGGAAGTCTCCAACGTCACAGAATAGAGGGCCTCACTGATTTGCCTTCCTCAGCTCCTAACAGATCAGAGACATCTGTCCATACTGCAGGGAACGACATGGTGCCCAGTTTGGAAACTGGTAACAGTTACAAGGTGAATGAGGAACAAGGCACCAGGAAGTGGTGCTTGGAGGGGCCGGATGGGGTCCAGGTAGGGGGAGAGGATCTGGGGTGGGCGTGGGGGGCTGGCCAGTCGGGGGGTGCCTGGAAGAGCTGGGGCTCTCTTCCCCCGGACTGAGTGGTCAGGAGAAGGCGCCCATTGTTTTGTGACTAATTGGCACCGCTCACAAAAGCAGGAACTCTTGCAGATGGAGCTGGAGTCTCGCTGTTGGGAGATAATGATTTCTACTCAGAGAAAATACAGCCACTCTCTGCAAAAATAAAACTGCTTGCATTTAAGCCACAAATAGGTTGGCTATTTCTGTGTCTGGCTTGTCTTTGTGAGTAATCATCCTCCTCTTGAGAGGCAGGGAGAGTTTAAGGAAGAGTAACGTAGAAAGAAACAGTAACGGAGCCAGGGGAGCCCAGGGAAAATGAAGTTTATGGTCCCAAGTGTCCAGTGTGGAAGGAATCCTAGCTTCACCTCCACAGGTTCCCTAGAGAAACCCTTCTTTCTCCCATCAAATGACAGGGAAACATGGTGGAGAAGGACTGCAGGGTGCTTTATGGGGTTAAAGTAGGAGGAAGCTTAGGAACCAAGGAGGCCATACAGTGGACCCATAAGTGGGAGAACCCACGAGTGGTAGACCCGTTAGGTGGTGGACCCTACTAGTAGACCCACACGTGGTAGAATTCCTTTCTTCCATCAAGAGTTTACTCTTAAGTTCCAAAGCTCCTCAATGCCACGTGGGCTTTGCTCAGTGTTCACCCCAGGGACGCCCAGTGGATTCCAGTCACATCCCAGAATGTTCTCCTCATTTGGACGGAACTCTGCTTTACTCTAAATGTTGAGCCCTTGTTATAGGGAGACAGCCATCAAGTGCCTCCCCAAAGCCCAGCACCGAGTGTCAGAAAGCTGCGAGCGTCAGCATAGCAAGGGCATGGGTCGCCCATACTGAGGCAAGGGCAGTGAGTGGGCCAGGGGCCAGTGCTCACCCTCATAGGAAGAAGACTGGCCCCTGAGTCAGGGCTGGAGACAGCAGATCCCCAGAGTGCCGGGCAATTCATTTAGGACCAATTGTCTTCGTTCACCATTTGGCGGTAGAACAACTTCAGGTATGTTAGAAATGTGGACTTGCAAACTTGACTAGAGTGATGAGTGATGCTTTATCCCCTCCATTTGATTGACAAGGTCGCAGAGCAGGGCTGGCCCCGCCCTCTGCCTTCCAGTCCTGCAAAAGGGACTTCAGATCCCACTGGTCAGATAAAAGTCCAAGATAAAACTCTGAGAACAGAACTCTGATCTGAATCCCATCGGCCTGAGGGAATCTTCGCCCTGCCTCTCCTAGCCTTCCCGGGCTGGGATCGGTTGGGTCTCTCCCAAGGAAGGTCTTTACTTTCAGCGCACGTTTCTTAAACAGCAAGTCTTAAAGAGAAATGCATTTTCCATCCCCTGCCGTTTGTTTTCCTCCCACTAGACAGGGGCACGTGAGAATACGGTGGGGAGCAGAACCCCCGGCGGGGGCCACACCAGGAGACACAAACCTACGCGAGGAGGCTGGAGAAGCGGTAGACCTTGGGAAGGACCCAAACCCAGATCAGAACCAGCTGTGGGAGGCTAGGTCTCCAGCCCTGAGCCTCCCAATCCCTCACCTCGGTATTTGGAATTTGCCAGAAAGACTCTTCCCGCCCAGCATGAGCACCTTTGCAGGTAGAATGTCGAGTGCCTGGGGAACATTCGTGACGCGGTTGTCACCCGTGTACACACAGCATCGGGCAGTTTCCTTAATGGTAGTAAACGGCCGGCTCCATCCCCTCTGAATCAGCACCTGGGCGGCCACACTGACACCCTCCTCTCTAGACCCCTTACTTAGAGCACGTGCTCTCCCTTGTCCAAACATCATGAAAAACCCCACTTGTGAGAAAGAGTATTTTTGGAGCATTGCCTTGGGACATGGAGTCTATCCATTCCTCTGGATGTTCTAAATATTACCCTGGGTTCAGCCCTGCATACTTGGCCAGCCTTGTCTTGGCTCTTCATAAAACTATAATTTCTAAATTATCCTTTGGAGATATTCATCAGCTAGCATTTAGAGGCTCTATTAAAAAAAGAGAGAGACATAAAAAGATAACTCTGTTCATGGAGGAACTGGCTAGCATCCTTCCCACCCTACCTCTGGAGTCACCTCTTGGCGATTGCTGCACCAGGAAGAGCTGAATTTCTTCTGAGCAGCAGCCAATCTATTTCTGTCAATAGAACCCCATATAGTGTGGGATCGGGGGGTTTCTTTTCCCACCAGGAAGCCTGAAGACACATATTGGACCTGCCTTTGCAAATGCACCACGTGGCTACTTTAAAGAAAAATGTCTGAAATTACAAATTTAGTGAAAGGTCAGATTTAGGCACCATTAAACTTGTGTTCATTGTCCTTTTTCTGCCAATAACTGTGGATTTGGGCAAACAATGTACGTTTCCCCTACAGTTTCCTCAAGGAGACTAAAAAAATAAGTTACCTGCAAATGACAGAAACTCACACCTCGGGACTGCTACGAGCAGCTGTGACTCTGGGCCCGCGCAGAAGAGCACTTACTCTGTTATGTTATTCGCGTTACTTGCTTATGTGTCTGTTTTCCCCCAGACACTTAGCTCCTCGAGGCAGAGGCCGTGCTCTACTCACTTAAGATGGGCTGAGTTAAAGAATAACTTGAATAAATCGATTATGTGTAAAACTGCTACTATAATTTTAAATATTGGTTGTTTTATCATTGTTTCTTGGGCATTAGTCTAATTTCTCCCACATGTGCACTTCTGTGTGTGGCCGCCTCTGGTGCTGAGAACACGAGCGGCTGAACCCTGGCCAGGGGTTTGACAATTATCTAGTTCCACAGGACTGAGTGAGACTCCTGGAGCCCTGGGTGATAGTGGCTGAGCTGATCCATCTCTGCTGATCACAACTAGCACCTAGCATAACCGAGCAGCACCCATGGGGCCTTCCCGGGACAGACCACCCCCCCATAGCCTCTGCTTTAGCTCCTCTCTGAAGGACCCAGATAATAGTATCCAATGTGCATTCCCTGAGTTGTTTTACAGACGCTAAACCCCCACCAAAGGGAAGAAATTAACTGCTTGATGACCATGAGCACAGAGCCCCCAGGCCTAGGGAGCCTGAGGATGGGTGATGTTAACCCCTGCGACACCCCCTTTACCTCACCATCAACCAGACAACTGTGCACAAGCTGATCACATGCCCTGCAGCTCCCCTCCCTCACCCGGCCTTTAAAATGCTTTGCTGAAACCTATCGGGGAGTTCGGGCATTCTGAGCACTAGCTGTGTGAACTCCTTGCTTGGCGCCTGCAGTAAACACTGCACTTTCCTTCCCTGCGACCTGATGTCAGGAGGTTGGCTTTACTGCACGCGGGCGGGCGGATTCACGTTTGGTTTGGTGACACCAGCAAACCCTTCTAAACAGAACACGCTATCAAGCCGCTGACTTCTGTTTCCTCAGGGTATGAGTGGACCTCTGTAGTGACTGCCCGCCTCATTTCAGAGGGCAAGGACTTGCTAACTCTTCTGTAAAACCAGAACGCCTTATCGGGGCCTCGTATGTGCTCGCTGGGTGATTCGGGTGGCAGGTTACGAAAGTGGAAACGGATCCAACTAGCTTTGCTGCAGTTGTCTGAAAACAGCCCGTCCGACAGCCTCACCATCGGTGAGTCACAGTCCACACATTGCCCTGACAGAGGGCACTCAGAGTCTGCAGCCAAGAAAACAGTAGTTAAGTATTTCTGGCAATCATGGCTGCTTTGGAGCTACCCAGCTGCCCTGTGCTTGGTTATGAAAATTGTATCGGACAAAAGCAAAACCGTCCAGCCTACAACAGAGTAAATTAGGCAAAATAAATAAAATCAACCTTCTTTTTTTTTTTGAGTGAAGGTAGATTTATTCGGAGAGATACGTTGAAAGGCAAGAGAGAGGCCACGAGGTGTGGGGGTTGGGTGCTCAGGTTAAAAGCAGGTACACACTCCACAGACAGAGTGGGGACCGTCTCCAAAGAGGGAGAGAGACGGGCGGCCATCAACCTTCTTAATTTGCCCCAGCTTTAATCACTATTCTGGGTAAAGAGGAAAGTACAGTCAAGTTCCCACTCGGTGTGTGGCTCTCCACGTCCTTGACCCATTCTTTCCATGTTTGCTCCTTCCTCATTTTCACAGATCTGTCATCATGCAGGGGTCAGCCAGGGAAACACCCACAAAACTCACACCTTTAGCAGAACGTGCTGGAGGAGGAGGTTGTACTACTGGCCCAAAGGAGCTCAGGGCTTTTCAGTATTTTCCACTGAACGTTCCTCCTGTGCGCTGCTGTCAAGGATGAGTTAGCTCACCTCTGGTCACCATCCCTGAGTCAGAGATGCTGGCCTTCACACGTCCTCCAAGCCCCAAGGTGGGGGGTGGGGGTGGGGGGACTGGTACGGAAGTGGATTCCTAAGTGCTGAGAGGAGAGAAGAGCATCACAGAGAAAGCAGGAGGCCTCAGGGCAAAAGTGAGTGACCGCTGGGACATGCACTTCTGCCCCTCAGGGCAGAGACCTATTGATACAGGTCAAGCCAAGCCCAACCTAGGTTAATTTCATCGTTAATCTGAATTACATTCAATCCCTTAAATAGTTTCAATACCCCGGAATTGTAAAAGGAGTAACCTGAGGTGAAAGTTCTAGAAAGTTCTAGAACGGGAGCATTCTAGGATCAGAGCCTTTCCTGAAAAGAGAAAGAGTGAGAGGGTAGAAATTAAGGCATGTTACCCACTGGGCGTTGGTGGATGGCTTTGTTACTAGCAAACATGCAGTCTGTGTAAACTGACCAGTCCCAGCCAGGCTCCGTTCTGCCCAGCTCAAGCTGGGATCGGGGTTTCCCCTGCACGCTTTCATCAGTCCACAGATGTCCAAGTGTCCCGCTCTCTTCTGGAGGACTGTGGGGCAGAATGCAGTTCACCTAGCTAGGGGGTGGCAGAGCTGGGCAGTCCTAGGTGCAGATGGACAAGCACCCTGCTGCGCCATGGACAACAGCTGACCTCAGGGACCAGACAGGATGAGAGGGACCCTCGGAGCTGAGTCTCGTCCCGGTGGCCCCCGCAGCCCAGCACATGCCCCCACTCTCTGGTCCACACAGTTCTTCTTCCAGCCTGTTACCATTTACCCTGTCACTGTCAGTGGGAAGGCACTCTGCAAATGTACACCTGATCTTCCCCTCTCGGGCAAATGGCAGCCTCCTGATCCCCACCCCCATCACTGAGATAGGTGATTATACTGAGCAGTGAGGGCTGGGGGCTGGGGAGGAAGCTTCAGAGCACAACGCTGAGAAGACGGAATATCAGAAATTTTTTGTGTCCTACTCCAGATTTCCTCCAAGAGCAGAGTTGGGATTCTGTCCCCGTCTCTTCCTCCAGAAGCAGACTAGCAAGGGGCTGAGTGAAGCCAGGGTGTAGGACGGCTTTCCTGCTCCCCCAACCCCCTCGCCCCGGTCGAAGGGCTGTTAGCCCTGCCCCTTGCCTGCATGCACTACTTCCTGAGGCAAGGGTAGGACCCTCCCTGCAGGCGGCAGTCTCCTCTGTGGACAATGATGTCTTGTCCTCGTTCAGCCTCCTCTACTTTATGGGCACATTCACTTCCTAGGGAAGACTGGGGGACCGAGACAACAGAAATTTACTTTCTCACAGTCCTGGAGACTAGAGGTCTGAGGTCAAGCTGCTGTCAGGGTTGGTTTCTCCTGAAGCCTCTCCCCTGGGCTTGGAGATGGCCGTCTTCTCTCAGTGTCCTCACGTGGTCTTGCTGTATGTCCCTGTCCTAATCTCTCCTTATAGGGACTCCAGTCATTCTGGATTAGGGCCCAACCTGGTGCCTTATTTTAACTTAATCATCTCTTTAAAGACCTTGTGTCCAAATGCAGTCACCTTGTGAGGTGCTGGGGGCTAGGGCTTCAACACGTGAATCTGTGGGGACACAATTCAGCTCACAAGAGCCAGTTAGCTGTCCCAGGACAGGACAAGGAGGGGCTTCAGCAGTTTTGGACCCTTTTGCTCCTGTCCTGCAGACCCCAGTCCCCCAGCAACACTCTGCCCTGCAACAGCTCCCAAGCCCTCACCCCGGCACCCATCCACTGCCTGTTCCCGTCTGAGGAGCTCCAGGACATGTCAGCAGCTACTCACACAGTTCTTGTGTTTGTCCCTGAAACTAGCTGCCACTGGACTAGGTTTCCTGTGCCTTGACCCTTTCCAGACAGACGTGGGCAGCCAGGGTTCCCCTCAAGTCCTCCAACACGAGATGGCTGTGGCATCACTCCCAGGGATATTATGGACATGCAACTGCCCATCATCTTTAGGAAGTGTCATTAATTCTCCCCACTTGAGACCTCTTTGGGAATTGTTGGTGGACAGTTCTGCACTTCTGCCCTTCCCCAGCTGGGTCCATGCTGTGTGCATCACCCCAGCGTGAGAGGATCCTAGCAGGAGGCCCACACCCTGAAATGTTGTGATTCCGACCCTGGCAGGACTTGACATGTGCATGGCAGTTGACCTGGGAAGACACACCAATGCATGCCAGGCTCATGGCCTTGAGTTTCCAGGACAAGTGGCCCAAGGAGCTCAAATAGAGTTGCCACATCCCGCCATCTTGGACCAAGAATGTGCCTTCTGGAAGTCCACAGTCATGTGGACCATGAACTTTTATCAGGAGGAAGGACCACCCTGGAGCACGGCTCAGAGGCACTCGGGTCAACACCCCCCTCTACTCTAGTTTGCAGTAAAATGTTGCAGCCCCGGAGAGGAAAGCCTTACTCTTCCCACTCGCTCAGACCCCCTCAGCTCAGAACCATCCCGTCTGCGTCTCCTTCCACTGGAGCTGCCTAGTGTCAGGGTGTTCTCGGCTTTGGGGGTGGGGCTCTCAACCACAAATCCTCACCAGACCTCCAGCACCAACATCTGCTGACCAATTTGAGCCCCAAATTTTCTCGAGCCTTTCCTGAGGACGACTCTTAGTGATCTGTACACAGGACCTGCAGGGAGAGGCGTGCACAGCTTCCGGGCTGTGGCTCGGTCCATACCGCAAATAATTGTTCGCTAAGACTGCCCCACCTCAGACCACCAGCATCTGTCTTGGACCCAGTGAGCAGTTACATGAGGGACCACTGTCGTCCTTCCCACAAAGACGGCACTGCACACAACCTCCTGCCAGCAGTGCCTAAGGGCCAACTTGAGGACTCGGAGAATCTAATTTGAGGCAGGGTTCAAGTCTCACTACCAGGCAGACTCTGATACACAAAGCCTTCTCTGCAGAGGACATCTTTTTCTTTTTTGTAATTTTTATTACACACTGTTGTGCAACCATCACCACCATCACCTCCAGAACATTTTCCATGTTCCCAGACTGAAACTCTGTGCCCATTCAATGATTTCCATTCAGCCTTTTCCCCAGGCCCTGGCAACCACACTGCTACATTCTGTCTCTGTGGATTTGACTTCTCTAGGGACCTCATTTAAGTGGAATCACACAACATTAGTCCTTCGGTGTCTGCACAATGTCCATCTTAGCATGATGTCTTCAAGGGTCATCTGTGTTGTAGCACATGTCAGGGCTTCATTCCTTTTAAAGGCTGAATAATATTCTATTGTACAGAATGGAATGTGTGTGTAACACGTTTCATTTGTCCATTCACCCAGTGATGGACACTTGGAGTGTTGGAGGACATCCTTTATAAGAGCACTGAGGGAGAGTGTATAGCTCAAGTGGCAGAGCGCATGCTTACATGCACAAGGTCCTGGGTTCAATCCCCAGTACCTCCTCTAAAAATAAATAAACCTAATTACCTCCTCCTCACACACACAACATTTTTTTTTTAAAAAGAGCGCTGCATTATAGATCAATGTCCAATACCCTCCCTTCCACCTAGTTTTCAGGAGCATTTCTGGAATCAACAGCCTGATCTACATCACTTAAAACTACACAGGAGGTTCTTTAAAGGCACTTCTGGTCCTAAACTCCACGCGTGCCAAAGGACCTATATCAGTTAGGGCTCTTAACTGCAAACAACAGAAATAGACTCCAGCTAATTTCAGTAGAAAGGGGATTTATTAAAAGCACATCAAGCTAGCTCACAGAATCTTCAGGACAGAAAAATCCAGCCTCAGTCAGGCTGCCAAAAACAACTGCACGATGCTAAAATTGTGCGGCAGAATTAGCTCCATCAAGTCGCCGCGGCCGCCTCCACCGAGCCTCGGATGACTCATTCGCTCCCTCATGACCACAGGCTCCCGGTCCTGCTGCCCTGGGCTCTCAGTCTCCCTAACCACCAACCCCACCCAAGAGATGATTCTCAGTGTCCCTGCTCCTGCTTGTTACCAGCAGCTGAAGCAAGGCCAGGATTGGACAAATCTGGCTGACTACACAGGATCGAGTGTCTCAGCCCACAGGAAGGGAGGCCGGGAAAGCGGGGTGGGGAATCCCCCTAGGTGGAAGGGCCGGTTCTGCGGGGCCAAAAGGAGAGAGAAAGATCCACGTCAGGCTTAATGGCCTCTCCAGCCTCACCCCACCCTCATCACAGGCAGTGCGTGTCCCAAACTATCCAGTACTGCCTGAGGCCTGATTACGTGGGGCCCCTGCCCTGAGCCCCACACTTTAAAGACCTCCAGTGACCCTCCCCCATCATGTCCCAGCTACCAAAGTGCGTGGGATCCAGGCCACGGGCCCATCTGCATCAGTAGGTCACACTCTGGGTACCCAGGACCCTGGTTCTCTGGGCCAAACAACACTGAGCCTGGTTCTGGGTCTACACAGGCTTTGTCCCTGGCTCCAGCCCCATGAGGGTAAACTGTGTTGCCAGTAGGTACACCCCTGGGCCAAGAGGTGGCCAAACTGGGCTGTCTGTAGTGGATGTGCATGGAACTCAGATATCCTGCGGGAGCAACCAAACATGTATGAGCGAGGGCCTTCGTGGTCAGGGTCACGGCCAAATGCAGAAGAGGGTTGACCAAAGGCCAGGGCCCGGCTCTCCAGTGTGTCCATGTTCCAGCACAGAACTCCAAGGAGTCCAAGACGTCTAAACTTGAACTTGGCCTTCCAATTGTTACAAAGGCATATTGTCAAGGTAGGATAGAACGCATATTATTTAACAGTTTGGTACCTTGTGTTTTTGTGTGTGTGCGGTAAGATGCACGTGACATAAAATTTACTACTTCAACCATTTTGAAGTGTACAGTTCAGCGGCACTAACCACAATCACACTGTTGTGCAAGCATCACTGCTGTCTATTTCCAGAAGATTTTCTTCTTCCCAGACTGAAACTGTACCCATTAAACAAACACTAACCCCACAGCCCTCCTCCTCCAGCCCTGTAACCTCTAATCTGCTCTCTCTCTGGGAGTTTCACTGCTCTAGGCACCTTATGTAAGTGGAATCATGCAATATTTGTCCCTGTCTGGCTTATTTCACTTAGCACGATGTTTCCAAGGTCCATCCAGGTTGTAGCGTGTCTCAGAACGTCCTTTTCAAGGCTGAATCATATTCCCACATGGATAGACCACATGGTGTTCATCTATTTGGCCATCAATGGACCCTTGGTTGCTTCCACCTTTGGGCTACTGTGATTAATGCTGCAAACATGGGAGCAGAGTCCCTGCTTTCCATTTTGGGGGCTTTATAATTAGGAGTAGGGGTGTTGGGTCAGATGGTAATCCCACGTTTAAGCATCTGGGGAGCTGCCAAACTGTTCCCCACAGTGACTGCACCATGAGCAACGTGCGAGAGATCCAGCGTCTCCACGTGCTCGCCAACACTTGCTATTTTGTGGGTTTTAAGTAACAGTTATCCCAGTGGGGATCAATTTAGATACTGAGACATAGAGGATGTGGGCTTCCATTTGTACTCTTATCTGGGCCCCCAGATTGCTAGGGTTGGGCCTGGTCTTATCATTATAATAATATTGGAGAGGTATATTAGCTTCCTGCGGCCGCCATAACAAATTACCAAAATCTGGGTGGATTAAACAACAGAAGTTTACTCTCTCACAGTTCTGGATGCCAGAAGTTTGAAGTTAAGGTGTCAGCAGGGCCAGGCTCCCTCCTAGGGCTCCAAGGGAGGTTTCCTTGCCTCTTCCAGCTTCTGGTGGCTCCCAGCATCCCTTGGCTGATGGCAGCATCACTCCACTCTCTGTCTCTGTCTCCATGGCCTCCTCCTTGGGTCTGTGTGCCCTCTTCTGACTCTTGCAAGGACACCCTCATTGGATTTAGGGCCCACTTTAATCCAGTATAACCCTAGCTCGACCCTCAGTTACATCTGCAAAGACCTTATTCCCAAGTAAGCTCACGTTCTGAGGCTCTAGGTGGACGTGAATTTGGGGGGAGACACTATTTAATCCACTCTAAGATGTAATTCCCTTCCCAATGCTCCATTCCACTAACAACACAGAGCCAGCACGCAGAAATGGTGCAGGAGAGGTGAGAGGTCACATGAATGGCCACAGATTCACAGTCAAGAGCTGCTCAGACAGGCTCCAAGTGCAATGAGTCTTGTGGAGGTCGATTCACTCTGACTCAGTGAGAAATACACTCGTCTTTGATTTTCTAGAACCAAGCTTATTTGCTCTTAAACTCCTGCAACTACTTTGTTCTGGAAACATCCTTCATCTTAGCACCCCAGTGTTACGCATCTCTTCCAGTTTAAAGTTTCTTTCGGGTAGGTAGGCAATTGAGATCTTCGTTTCAGTCATTTCAAAGTCCTGCCCCAAGTCTCTCTGCCTTCCCTTCCGCAGAGTAGAGATGGTGCTGTGTGTAGGGCCAGCTGTGGGGCCTCCTGGCGTCAGGAGGTGTGTGAGCAAGGACGGTACTGGGGGAAATGCCTGTGTGGGAGGAAAGGGGAATGAAGCAGCGGGCTGGGAGAGCCACCAGCCTACAGAGCAAGTCTGTCCCCGCGGGAAGGGGCAGGGAGGACGGCTGGTGGACTTGTCCTGACCGGCCTGCAGGAGGTTCAGTGGGGCCGATGGGGCATCCTTGAGCCCAAGCTGGCTGTCAGTGGAGTCCCATTCACCGCAGCGCCTGCAGCTCAGCCTTTGCTGGGAGCAGCCCCCGGGAAGTGAGGACTTGGGCACGCACAGAGGTGAATTCCCTGCCATGGACGCAGCCCTCCCCCAGCTGTCACCTGAGCTGCTGGCCTGGGGGCCTCAGCAGTGCCCTCCTGGCCTGACTCTGGGACGTCTCCTGACTGCATCCCAGTTCCATCCCCAGCAGAAATGTAAGTGCTCGTTCGCAGCCCCGTATGATGAAGCAGGAAGTCATCCCAGGCTGCTGTGGGACACCCACCCCACCAGCCCACGCCACAGCAGCCACCCTGGGTATGTGCAGGATGCCCCGAGGCCCCTCCAGCCAAGGTTCCCAGCAGGAAGCAACACAGGGCCACCCCTCCTGAGGTCCCCCGCTCTCTGGGCTACTCTCCCCCGGGGAACAAGTGCAGTGCCACGTGTCCCACAGTCCAGTCCCCTCCACTTCCCAGGCCCCCACGCCAGCTCTAGTAGGACTTCAAGGTGGCACCAGCCCCTGAGTGTCTGTAGTCTGTCTTAAAATAGACCCTCCAGGCTGTAGTCCTCCAGGCCAGACCTACTGACATTCACAGCCCCACCTTCAAGTTCCCAGGAAACCTTCCCCTAATTGTCACAGCCATCATTTTTCAAACTGTTTTAAACTCCAGCCCTGGCAATGATGTCCATCCCAGGCAGGAAAAAGACAGAGTCACAGATAACAAGCTCTTCTGAGAACAAAAATACATCAAAACGTATTTCAAAAAATAGTACCCGTCCCTCATATTGGAGAAAAATGGAGTTTTCAATGACTTCACTAGTTCTCAGGGAGAAGCCCTCTTAGGTTTCTTATTTTTTGGTGCCATCAAGTGGTGATTTAGGTTTTTACAAAATGGAAGTCATGCTAATGAATATTTTTCTTCTTCTGTTTCCTTGCTTCTATAGGACTTCGCATTTTTATCTCTTTGCAGAGGGTATAGCTCAGTGGTAGGGCACAAGCTTAGCATACGCAGGTCCTGGGTTCAATCCTCAGTACCTCCATTTGGAAAAAAAAAGTTATTTTAGGGAAGTTTTTCTCAAAAGATAAGGGAATATCCCTTTACCTTGGCAGACTAATTAAATAGGCTGTTTTTAAAAGTCGGTGAGTGAGATTCTGAATTTGCAAGAGGCAGCACTCAAAAGAAAATTTTTTTTTGAAGTACAGTCAGCTACAAGGTGTCAGTTTCTGGTGTGCAGCATATGTCCCAGTCGTGCAGATAGATAGATAGATAGATATTCATTTTCATACTTTTTCATTAAAGGTTATTACAAGATATTGAATATAGTTCCCAGTCCTATACATAAGACTTTTTAAAAATTTTTTATATATAGTGGTTAACATTTGCAAATCTCAAACTCCCAAACTTATACCTCCCACCCCTTTTCCCCCAGTAACTGTAAGATTGTTTACTATGTCTGCGAGTCTGCTTCTGTTTTGCAGGTGAGATCATTAGTGTCCTCTTTTTTTCTTCTTTTTCTTTTTTAGATTCCAAATATGAGTGATATCATGTGGTATTTTTCTTTCTCTTTCTGGCTTACTTCACTTAGAATGGTCTCTAGGTCAATGCATGTTGCTGCAAATGGCATTATGTTGTCCTTTTTTATTGCTGAGCAGTATTCCATTATATAAATGCACCCCAACTGCTTTATCCAGTCATCTGCCGATGGACATTTAGGTTGCTTCCATGTCTTGGCTATTGTATATAGTGCTGCTATGAACACTGGGGTGCAGGTGTCTTTTCAAATTAAGAGTTCCCTCCAGATAAACGCCCAGGAGTGGGATTGTTGGATCATATGGTAAGTCTATTCCTAGTCTTTTGAGGAATCTCCATACTGTTCTCCACAGTGGCTGCACCAAACTGCATTCCCACCACCAGTGTAGGAGGGTTCCCCTTTCTCCATACCCTCTCCAGCATTTATTGTTTGTGGACTTTCAAATGATGGCCATTCTGACTGGTGTGAGGTGACACCTCATTGTAGTTTTGATTTGCATTTCTCTGATAATTAGCGATATTGAGCATTTTTTCATGTGACTATTGACAATTTGTATGTCTTCATTGGAGAATTGCTTGTTTAGGTCTTCTGCCCATTTTTGGATTGAGTTTTTTTGTTGTTGTTGTTATTAAGTTGTATGAGCTGTTCGTATATCCTGGAAATTAAACCTCTGTTAGTTGCAACATTTGCAAATATTTTCTCCCATTCTGTAGATTGTCATTTTGGTTTACTTACTGTTTCTTTTGCTGTGCAAAACTTATGAGTTTAATTAGGCCCCATTTGTTTATTTTCACTTTTATTTCTATTGCCTAGGTAGACTGCCCAAGAACTCAAAAGGGATTTTTAATGAAGTTCTTTCATTTTCTGCTGAAGACAACATTACAATATTCAACTGTCACCCACACTGTTTCCTACACCTTCACCGATGTTTGCCCTTGGACTGTTCTAAAGGTCTAGTAGAGACTGGAGGGATGCCCCGTCTTACAAGGGTGGATAAAGGCAGACCCAGCCCAGCCACAGTTCCTCTCACGAGGTGACCCGTCTCCCTCTTTTATGGCCCAAGATGACAGATGACAATGACATCTGATTACAACCATCCCTTTCCTCCTTTGGGACACCAGAGGTGGGCTGGTTCTATACCTTAACAGAAACATGATGAAATGGCAACCACGCTGAAGCTGTCATGACATAAAGAAAGCTCTGAAGACCAAAGCACAGATTATGTTCTTGTTCCGTTTCATCATTCGAGCTTCCTGTGGGTGGTCTCCAGGGAAAGACACGGCTGAGGCCTTGCTGGGCCCAGCTCTCCCGGAGAAGAGAACAGTGCAGGAGCTTCTGTTGGTGACCTGTGAAGCCCTCCCAACCCTTGGGCCAGCCAGGGTCCCTCAAACACCTGCAGTAACCGAAAAGTTCAGAATAATCCTCCAGGTGCCACAAGTCCAGAGAATGTGGGTGCCAGATAACATAAACAAGATACTGGACAAAATCGATTAAAACTTCAGACACAAAACCAAACTTCTCATATTTATCAATATGGCATTTCTCAGGCAGAAAACACAAAAGCAAAGTATCTGGACCCAAATTAGCAACTGACAATCCTTGAAGTTCTCAGGCCTTCAGGCAAACAAGACTCTCCAAGGCCAAATAAGCCCCGAGTTCTGACCGGGCGCACACCAGTCCCCTGCCTTCTCCCCCGCAACTCTCATGGGGATTCCCCAGCCCCACAGGGTGACTGGTCCTGTGCCCACAGCAGCTACATTGCTGCAAGAAACAGGAAGCAGTAGCCAGTAAAGCCCACAGACATGCAGCTGCAGGAAACGTCCATCCATAAAGATTAATTTACTACTTGTCTTTACCTTCTTAATTGCACAAAACGTTTGAGATCACTTGCATGAATTCTTATAGTAAATGATGTATGTGAAATTAAGATCTTATCATATGGTCAACTAATATTTCATATGAGAGCCAAGAACATCCAATGGGGAAAGGATAGTCTCTTCCACAACTGGTGCTGAGAAAACGAGAAAAACACAGGCAGTAAAATGAAAGCGGACCCCTACCTTACACCACGCACAGAAATTAACTCAACGTCGATGAAAGACTTACACGTAAGACCTGAAACTTTAAAACTCCTAGAAGAAGCTTCTCGTCATTGATCTTGGCAAAAATTTTAGGATATGACACCAAAATTACAAACAACAAGACAAAAAAAATCAAGTGGGACTACAACAAACTTAAAAGTTTCTGCACTGCAAAAGAAACAAGCAGCAAATGAGAAGACAGCCTACAGGATGGGAGAAGATATTTGCAAACCATGTATGTGTCTCCCCCACTTTTCGAAGGTTTGCTTTATGCCAGTTTGCTTTTACAAAAGACCGCTTTACGTTAGTACCTGTGTTCCCTAACTCAACGAAATCAAAGAAGTTTTTCAATTTTATGGAAAAAGGCAAAAAGCTAAAAAGCATTCAGCATCTGTTTCGTAGCAAGATGTTATGGGGCAGTGCTCACCCCGAGCAGCGAGAGTGACACCACCATCTCCTTTCCCAGGAGCTACACTCAGCACCTCAGCACCACGCTGCCTGGGCTTTGAACTGTGTCTGACCACCTGCACTCTATGTCGATTTATTTTGTTCATTTGTTAGCAAGATGTGTCCTAAGGTAACTGCTTCTTCACCTTACTTCATTTTGGCTTTCAAAAGATTTCAGAGGAATGCTCTACTTTCAGAGAGTAGGGGAAACTTATATCAGATAAGGGGTTAACATCCAAAAAAATACATTAAGAACTGATAGAACTCAATAAAGAAAAAGCAAACATTCTGATTAAAAAGTGGGCGGAGGAACCAAATAGACATTTTTCCAAAGAAGACATTTTTCCAAAGAAGACATTTGAATGGCCAACAGGCACATGAAAATGTATTCAATATCACTAGTCAGGGGAATGCAAATCAAACCCACAATGAGATATCACCTCACCCCTATAAGAATGGCTGTTATCAAGAAAACAAGAGATAAGAAATATTGGTGAAGCTGTGGGGAAAAGGGAACACTTGTGCACTGCTGGTGGGAATATAAACTGATTTAGCCACTATGGAAAACAGTATGGAAATTCCTCAAAAAATTAAAAATGGAACTACCATATGACCCAGCAATCCTACTTCTGTACATATCCAGAGGAAATGTAATCAGATTATCGAAGAGACGATCGCATGCCCATGTTTATTACAGCATTATCCAAGCCAAGATGCGGAAACAACCTAAGTGTCCATCAACCGGTGAGTGAATAAAGAAGATGTGAGATACACACACACACACAATGAAACACTACTTAGTCTTGAGAAAGAAGGAAATTCTGCCATTTGCAGCAACACAGAAGGACCTTGAGGACATTATGCTAAGTGAGATGAGCCAGGCAGAGAAGGATAAATATAGTGTGATATCTTGTATATGTAGAATCTAAACAAACAAGCAAACAAAAAACTAAACTCAAGAAAACAGAGTGGAATGGTGGTTACCAGGGGCTGGGGGCTAAAGGAATGGAAAAGATGTTTAAGAGTACATGCCTACAACTGGTAGATAAATAAGTCCTGGAGATCTAATACACAGTACGGTGATTACAGACAACAAAACTGTACTGGGAACATTAAACTTGCTAAGAGACTAGATCCACCACTAGAAAAAAATGATAATTATGTGAGGCAACAGAGGTGTTAGCTAAAGCTACAATGGCAATTGTATTGCAGTTCGAATGTATCAAATCAGTATGTTACATACCTTGAACTTACAGAATGTTGTATGTCAATTATACCTCAATTTTTTTTTTAAAGATCTTAAATGCACAGGTAGGATGAGAGATTTAGTCCAAAGGAAAAAATTTTAAATGTAGATATCCTGACTGCAGTCCTACAGAAATTAACAGGAATTATTATTTATCTACATATTTTGATCTGAGCTTCCTGGTGGTTGAAGCAAAATGAGAAATACAGTACGGTACATAATTTGCATTCTCCAAAAGGAAAATACAGTTATGTTTCTTAGCTCTCCTTGCACTTAGATCTGAACAAAATTTCTCTCATGGTCTTCTCTGGAGTGAATAACGAATGATATTATAGCATTTAAAACACTATAGTCCAAGAAGAGCTTTTTAGAGGTCCAGCTTAGAACATGGACAAAACCTACATTATCCAGGAATAGACTAACAGCCTTCCAAATATCCTTCATAGATTTTTCTACATAGGTTTTTGATAAAAAGTGGTCAAAAGGCTATTCAGGGATACCTTCTCAGTCAAGAGCTTGTGGTATAACACACTCTGCATTGCTGATTAAGAGTAAATCCACATACTTCAAAAATTAGCTGCCCAAGGACTTTGAGTTAAACATAGTAGATTGACTACACACATTTCTGCCTCAACCTCACCAAGATCCCACTAAGATGAAAATAAAAGAACAGGAAAGTTGGGAGAGGTAACATTAACAGACAAAAAATATGAATGAAATTTCAGGAGTGATAACTGACTCACTTGGTAGAACAAGAGGCTGCATGCAGAGAAGGATGCCAGGTTGCTGTGGGCTGTGGGAGGCGAGAGTTCTAAGATGTTCCCAAGATTCCTGCCCCCTGGTGGATACACGTTGTATAATTTCCTCCCATGGAGTGTGGTTAGAACCTATACAATTCAGGTTCCTCATGAGTTGACTCTGAGTTAATAAAAAGAAATATTATCCTGGTGGGTCTGACCTAATCAGGAAAGCACTTCAAAGGGGGTCTAGAGGTAAAGACATGAGGCATCAGCAGATGCTCTTTTTTTTGCTGACCTTGAAGAAACAGGCTGAACGGAAGGGGGCCTCAGCCCTATGACTGCCAGACCCTGAATCTTGCCAACAACTGGAATGAGACTCAGAGGAGACACAGCTGCAGCTGGCTCAGGGATTTCAGCCTAATGAGACCCTGGGCGGAGGTCGCCACTAACCTGTAACTGGACTCTGACCCATGGAAAGCGAGGGGTGATAGATCTGTATTGTTTTAAACAGCTAAACGTCTGATTGTCTGTTATGCAACAGTAGAAAACGAGTAACATGGACCAAATCATCCTGAGGACCCTCTGAAAAGAAAATAAGGAACTAGGGGAAGGAAGGACAGGACAGAGGTGACATCAGACACAGGAAAAAAAAAATGTCACAAAAAGACCAGAAATAGAAAAAAGATAAAATGATCAGAGGAACAATTCAGGAGGATCAGCATCTAAAAATAGTTCACAAAAATAGAACAGAGAAGACCAGAAAGGAAGTTGTCGGGCAAATAATAACATAACTTCCGAGAAACAAAAGCCACCCATCTCCATGCTGAAGGACCCATGGAGGGTCCAGAACAATGAATGATAGAGCACTCTAGGGCCAATCACTGTGAAACTTCACAACGGCAGGGCTAAGAAGATTCTGAAAGCTTCCACAGAGAAAAAAATCAGTATACCTAAAAAGGAAAAGGACTCAAAAAGGCACTGACTTTTCAGTGACTCTGGGCATCAGAAAGCGTTGGAACCAGTCAGTTTCCTGGTTTGCTGCTGAGTAAGATGTCACCTTAGGGGAGAGTGAGTGAAAAATTGATAAATAATAAACCAAAAGAATCAATCATCTTTCCTGCCTTTCCTGTTTAAGCTTTATTTTAGGGCAACTAAATAGTTGACAAGGGAAAGCTCTTCCTGTAAGTTCTACATAAGTAGAAGGCATGGTAGATTTTTTTAATGCCACTTTGCAATCTCCGATGAAATGTGTGCCTGAGGGGGAGGGTGTAGCTCAGTGGTAGAGTGTAGGCTTGGCATGCACAAGGCCCTGGGGTCAATCCCCAGCGCCACCATTAAATAAATAAATAAACCTAATTACCGCCCCCCCCCCCGCCACATACATACACAAAATCACAAAAAACAAATAAAACTAAAACTTTAAAAAATAATGTGCCTAGAAGACAATCATCAGTGGGTGTAAAAGTCATTTGGTGAAAGGTTCATGGATCAGGCGTCAGACACCACTTAAGCCAACTGGTCAATCTGCCTCAGTAAAAACGGACCAACCAATCATCGGTCTCCTGATGGGATGTCATAACGGGCACACAGCACCACCTATGACAGCTGGGGGGCTGGAGGAGCGGGCACTGCTTTCTCCAAGGAAGGCTGACCAGGAGGCGCCCAGGCCGAGTTGGTGTATCAGGCACCGGTGAACCGGGCCCAGAGAACGCCGGCTGGGGAACCAGCTCTGGCCGCACACCGGCAGCTGCGAGGATGACCGAGGGCAGAGGGAGGAGGAAGGCCAAGCCGCGTGAGCTGTGAAGGGCCCAACGGTGAAGGCAAACATGGTGGGAAGAAGGGAGGCAGCCGGGGCCCCAGGGAGGGGCGCAGAGCGCAGGACGAGGGGAGAGTCTGGTTCGTCTGTTTGCTTTGGTTCTTTCATTCACTGATGGGAGACAGAGCTGGATGAGAAGCACCGACCTGAAGAACCAGAGCAGATGCGAGAGCAGGGGGGAGGGCAGCAGAAGGCCCCGCAGCGAGGGACCCGGTGGCCCAGGGAACCCCAGACTTTCCTTCTGGGGACACGGAGGGGGAGCTGATAAGAGCAGGGCACTGCCCCCACCCAGCACCCTGAAAGTGCACAGAGAGCCCAAGGTGAATCTAATGAACAGAGTCCCAGCACGGTCATGGGCCTTCACAGCTCAGAGGCCGGAGCCTTCCCGCCCCCGTGGTCAGCCAGAGCGCCCACAGATGGACGGCAGGACACACCAACAGCACAGACGCCCCACTGAACGCACACAGCAGGGACTGGATAATGACCTGTGAACAGATGACAGGCAAATGAATACTGTCTGATAGCATCACTCCAGGCTTGCACCCCAGAACCATGAAACAGCTCACAGCGGTCAGGCCCTGTTCTGACCCCGGGAAGTCAAAGTGATCCCCCAGTACACTTGGCTGAGAGGTCTGTTTTCACTTCTCAGATTTGCTCACGTAATTCAGGGCTTGTATAAATGAGACGGGGCCCCACAAGCTCACACAAAGGGGCGGTTTTCCTTAGCATGTACAAAAGGAACATCCCACGAGAAAACAAAAAATCATCCCACCAGGATGCTGTTTGGACAAACAGGGAAAACCTCGCTCCCACCACCGAGAGCAGGTCTGACCACACGCTGCCTGATCTCGTAGGGAGAGCAGTGCATCAGTCACTGTCACTCACACCCCAGGACAGGCATGTGACTCCTGGAATGGCAGCTCCCAAACTCCCAAATGGAGGGCTGCCAACACTAACACATCTGTTTTTACAGAGAAAAACTTCCACACGCAATTTAATAAGGTTTTGCTGAATCCTTAAGTGAAGTTCAAGGCTGAGCAAACAGCCCAGCTGAATTCAGCCCCCGACAGAGAAGAGCTTCTGGCAAAGCCAAGTGCCATGCACAGCAACACCAAGGCAACAAAACAACCTGATTATCCCTCGATTCTGGGTCCACACCTGGGATACAGGTAACTGTTTCTAAAGTGAATATTGATGGCTTAGGGTTTATAATATTTATTCAAAACATGGGTGCTCACCACATGCTCATGGACACTTGGCTTCATCGCTCCCTTTACTAAACTTAGGACACTTCTCAGGCCTAAGTCCCCGCCAGCCTGTTGGCTGGTAGCTCCTCTCCCACAGACAACGGCACCTTCTGTTCACTTGGTGTCCGGCTTCCACCATCCAGGTGGTCTGATCAGAAGACACTCTGGAACATGAGCTTAAGTTCCCACAGGTGGTGACTTCTCCCCAGTCATTTACAGAAAGAAACATTTGCGCCACAAAAGAAGGATTTACCATTGATAGTTTTTACAGAATTTCACATCAGAAAATGTAACAAAGTTTCTCATCCATGCAGATCCACCTGCAAGCAGGGTAGGATTTAAATGAACAAAACCCAGGACGGCCGCCCCGGGACGTGCGGAGACGGGACAGGGCTGCAGGCAGCCTTGCTGTACTCAGGAGTGAGGTCTTCCAAGGAGAAAGGCGACAAGGGCCCAGGTAGTGACCACGCCACAGACTCTGCAAGACAAGGACAGCGGTCAGCGGCCCGGATGGCGTGGGCTGGCCCCGCGTGCGAGCCGGGCGGGTCTGAGCTGACACGGCCTCGCCCCACTTCCTCCCCAACTTAGTTGCCCCTGGTGTTCTCTTCTCTCAGCGCCAACAGCACACATTGCCCCTTGAGGTCATCTTTCCTAGTGATTTACGTTGGAGGGTGAGAGGAGGAAGGATTGCCCAGCAGCCAAGTTTTCTTCAACAATACAATTTTGGCAGACACGGCTCCTAACGGAAAGCCCACATCCTTCAGAGCTCAGTGAATAGCAACTCTGTCTTTCCAGTTGCTCAGGCCAAAGATGCTGGATTTAAACTTGACCCTGGTCCTGTCTGATTCCGCTCTCACCACCCCCACTCCCCTACACGGCCACCAAGCAGTCCAAGCCACGACTGACCATGTGAGCAGTGGCCCAGCTTCCTGAAGTCCCCCTGCCCTGTGTCCTCCAGTGTCCCAGCACACAGACAGAGCGACGTGTCATCCTCTGCTTAGACCCTCTGATGATCCAGCCTCTTCCGAGGTCCTCACCTTCAACCCTCTCCTTGACTGGAATCCACCTAGTGCTCTGTCCTCGTCTCCTTGCTCCTCTGTCACCTCGACGTACCAGGCGCCTCCCTTCTTTGAACAGCAACCCCCCAAGACCCCCGCTCCACCTCCTGACCCCACCACCTAGCACACCGGGCAGCTCAGCTGTCTGTCACGTGTGACCTCCCTCTACGACCCGAGCTCCACGAGGACCGGGCTTGGTCTTTGTCACTGACGAAGCCCTGGGCCCAGGACAGGCCCATCCAGCAGATGCTCTGCGTGCACGCGCTGAACGTTACCGCGTCACCTGCAGGTCCCTGCACTCGTCAGCGACCTCTTTACAACCACACCAGCTGGTGAACGTGCTTGACCCACTGGACAGTCCAAAGCCGCCTCAGCCCGGCCACTTACTGTAACAAGCAGTTGATGTTCGGGGAGTGTCTCCAGTACCGGTACAGGGAGACGCGCAGGGTCGGGTGGCCCCTGTACTCCTTCAGGACGCTCCGAGCACTGCCAACACAGGGGCTGGGTCAGGCGCGGTGCCGGGCCTGCTTGGCATGGCCGCAGGCAGAGGCGGGCGGCTGCGGGCGGGAGGGGCAGCCCAGAACCTCGGCACCTACTCCTTAAACTTGTTGGTCAGGAGCAGGAACTGGCTCCGTGTCAGTCTCCTGACGTCGAATTTGCAGAGATTCTGAAACTCGCGGTAGACTTGCTGCTCGCTGACCCCACGCCAGCTCCTGACACTCAGGATGAGGATGGGAGGTCGGATGCTGGGATAATCTGGACCAGAAAAATTCTAGAAGACAGAGAGTGATCTTCTGTCTAGAAGACAGAAGACGGAGATTTTCCCCAGTTCCCACTGACCACCTACCCAGTTTGAAAATCCTGAGAGACTAGGAGAGGCTCTGTTGGAGTTGGTAGCGGGGCGGGAGGGAGGCAGAGGAGAGAAGGGGTTAAGAAGCAAGTTCACATTGATTCTGGCAGGAAAACACAACAAGCTTAGCAGGGCATGAGCCCCTCTTTGACTCTGAGTTTGGCTGTCATCACAACCCATCTAAGACACCCCAGAAAACCCGGCTGCATCCCAGCACCAGCCTCTGAATGAAGGAAAAAGCAAAAAGAAGTCTACTTACGATCTTGGGGACCCCGGCTCGGATAAGATTCACCTGGTTCACATAGGGCGCCAGCACATCGAGGTAGAGAGGGAAGGAGGGCTCAGGCATGGGCACAGAGCTACGTGGGCAGAGAACACCCCCCGGTGCTCAGGCACACGGGCGGCCGTGCACGAGCCCCAGCACAGCTCAGGTCCAGGGACAGGCGCTGCCTGAGACCACCCTCCCAGCCTCCCTCACAGCTTTGGGGGCTTATATCGGTGCGCTCCCCCCAAATGACCAATCTCCACAAGCTCTCGCGATGGCCCGAGCCAGAGCAGAGCTTCCAGGGCCACCACCCATGGGCAGCAGTTTGGTAGAGAGCCCTCCGTTGACAGACACGAGCCACAGGCTCAGAGAACGAGCGAGTGGATGCTGCTGAGAGGAAGAGAAGCTTTCTCACCCGGCAGGACACCACCCTTGATGCCACATGGCCGTCCCTCACCCCACAGCCTTGTTGGACCAGCAGCCCCGCCTCCCCCCAGACACCACCACACCCCTGAGCACGGGCCCCAGGAGAAGGCACCTGGCTCTGGGCTGCTACAGAACTTCTCTAAACCTGGGAGGGTTCTTAGGTTGTGAGGGTTAAAGGCAGTTAAGGACCCAAGGCCCAGGTGCCAGGGCACTGACAGGCCCCGGGGCTCTGTCCAGCACGTGCGGACCGCCCAGTCAGAGCACAGGGAAAGGGAGGACGGGGCAGAGATGTTCTTAAGCTATAAGCCCCAAGTCAATGTGTCGTCGGCTATTTCTACACATAACACCATTTCCCAAAATGGACACGTATGAGCAGTACCCAATTTAACAGGGTACAGTCTAAAAATGTTTCCAAGTCAGCCCCAAAGAACTCAATTTTGATTAGCTCCTTCACCCAGCCTGCTAAATCCTGTTTACCAAATGTATGCGGCAAGAGCGGTGCCACAGGGACGCGTAGCTCAAGTGTGGAGCTGGTTCCTCTAAGCCCAGCACTGTAGGCACCTGGGGTGATGCTGCCACGAGCAAATGCATTTAAGATTCCACCTGGGAGTTTTGAGAATCTCTCCCGTGTGCCTCATTCCAAGTCACTGCTTCTCCCCAGCCTGACTGTGTGGACCCCAGGGAGGGATCACTTGTTGACCTGAACACTCTGTCCTCCCTCACTGTGATTTACACGACACAAGAAAACAGGAGAGTGACAGACACAGCAAGCACACCTTGCTGGGAGCACTGAAGCAGGTGATGGAACCTGAGCCTGACCCTTCTGCCTCGCTGTTTGGCAGAACATTTTCCCATGGCCAAGAGACCAGGGTTCCAGGACCAGCCCCGGTGGGGAAGGCCGGGGCGGCGAGAAAGGCAGCCTACAGAGGAAGACCGCTTCCCCTAAGTGTGTCCTTACACAGCAACATCCGCATCCTCCCCCTTCGGGAGCCCGGGTCTGGGGGCTCACCAAGTCCTGCCACTGATCAGGGCACAGGAAGAAAGGACCACTCACCCGTGCACTCTCCAGAGAAGCAGGTGTGCCACCCTCAAGAAAACTGGAAAAAAAAGCTAGAAATGTAACAGACAATCAAGGCTCAACCTGATCGCCTCATCAAAACATGCAAACTCAGGCTTTATTTCCACATGTGCAACCCACCTGGAAGTAAACGGAGGGGCTGGGAGGTGGGGGGGCATGAGTCTCCCTTTAGGACAGCAACTCTCACCTGATCCGCAGAGGAAGGCATCGTACGCTGCTTCATGGGGGTACTTTGTCTCAACTGGAGTGTTTTCCGGAAGCAGGAGAGACAGTCAAGCAGCAGTGAGCACACAGCCTGGGAAAGGAGCCTCCCCTGCCACACCCGCCCCAGTTCCACACCCGCGCCAGCTGTGCGCACACAAGCAGCCCCTGCTGCTCCTCCAGAGGCGCGCACCCTCCTCAGACGCCGGCGCCATCCTCGCCAGGGTCCTCCCCACGGCGCCAAGAGCACCCACGGGAGGGGTAAGCAGACAGCTTCCCGGCAGACTAACCACCACGTCGGAGGGGAGCTGGCGGCCCCCGGGCCCTCCAACGCCTTCCAGAATGGCTCCTTTGGAGGGAGGGGGTTCTACGGAACATGGCTCAGGAAACGAAGCCCCCACCACTGCCCACGCTGGCCGCGTGGAGACCCGGCCTGAGCCCTGGCCGCTCAGTGCCGCGCCAGCCGCGGAGGGGCAGGTTTGCGGGGACGCACCGTATTTCTCACATTTGCTTGCGTGAATAATCACTGGCCCAGAATCCTTCGTGGGATTCAAGTCACTGTTAGAAAAATAAAGAACGTTCATTGAGAACAATCCCTTCTTCCTCTCCCTCTTAGGTTAACGTAAGTAACTGGAATCATCACTGGAATTAAAAAAAATAGAGGCCTCAGCACGGTCAATGATGCTGGGGGTGCAGAGGAAGGAACAGATTTTAAGAACACTTAGGGACTAAAACTGACAGGACTTGACTAGAAGATATAGGTGGCCCAGCCCTGGGGCCCCTTCCGGGTCTCGGCTCTGGCCCGCGGGTGAATGGCGGTGGCACTCAGTGGGGATGCCTTCCCTTCATTTGTTTTCCAACAACATCTCCTAGTGCCTCTCCATGTGCTTAACATCTCAGAGCCCTGTTTTCTCATCTGTCAAATGGCACATGCCGATGCCATGCAGCAGCCACTGGGATCAGGCGGACCGTCAGCAGCAGCCGCAGCAGGTGACGCTTCGTAAGCGTGGACTAAGTGCCAGCACGGCCGTGAGTTCTGCCCCACACGGGGCCCCTTTAATCCTCAGGCTACATTGTGAGTTTTGTGCAATGACTGCCTCACTTCACAGATGGTAAATGCGAGGCACACGGATTAAGCAGTTCTTACCAGGTCACTCCCAGAGCTAGTGAGCGGCCAAACTGGGAACGCAACCCAGGAAGCTGGGATTCAGAGCCTGTGTCTTGAAAACCAGGCTCTCACACCTGCACACATAGTGCCTGGCAGCGTAAGGACGGAAAAGAAGTCCTCCAGGCACGGAAGGTGCCTGGAGGCCACGTGGTGTCTGGGTCAGTGAACGAGGTGCCTGGGGCTGCCGAGGTCTGGGCACCAGTGGCACGGAAATGGTGGCAGCAGAGGCCGAGGGGGTGGATTTGGTCACCCAGGGACACGGTAATGAGCCAGAAGAGGGCTGTGGAGGGACCCCTGAAAGATGGAAGGGACACATGGAAGAACAAGGGCCTGCAAGGAAAAGATTAAAAACTCACTAGAAGAGAAGAGAAACCCAGGAGAGGACACTACAGAAGGTGAGACAGGACAGGGCCCAGGGTGTCCGGTGCCAGACAAGGTGACACCTGAGCACCACCACCTGCCACGCCTGTTCCAAGTGCCTTCTGTGCATCGTCCCATCAGCTGAGACAGGAGACGAGTTTGCACCGGGCAACCACCCCAGACGGAAGGGAAGAACAAAGATGGAGGTAGCAGGAGTGTAGAGCCGCAGGGCTCCGTAGCTCCAAGTCAGAAGAACAGAGGCTGACGCAGAAGGGAACGACAGAGGAGGAGGCTGAGGCCACAGCAGGTGGGGCGGGCTGCCGAGCGGAGGGAGGGTGCGGGGTCCGGGGCAGGGAGGCCAAAGGAGCGCAGCCTGCCCTGCCTGGGCCCCGCACATGGCGGCGGTCCTGTGCGCTGGCTGATGGGAGAGACAGTGGCAAAGATGACAGTGCTGCAGAAATGTCTAGAGGGGAGGAGAGGCGGGTGGAGATGCCTGCCTCTGGCCTCGTACTTATTTCTTAGAAATGAGGACCAGGAGGGCTGTCTGAGAAAGGAAACGAGGAAGCATGAGGGGCCGGAGGAGGCTCTCACTTTAGAAATAACTGCTACCGTGAGTAGGAAAGATCGGGGGAGGGTACGGCTCAGTGGCAGAGCACGTGCTTAGCACAGGGGAGGTCCTGGGTTCAATTCCTGGTACCTCTGCTGAAAAAACAAAAGCCTAATTACCTCTCCTGAAAATTTAAAAATAAATAAATAAACAGGGACTGGTCTTCCTACAGGAAGGCCAGGGAGGTCACTCATTCACTCAAGTACGTCCACAATGCCTCGCCCTACTGCAGGCCCAAGAGAAACAACAAGGTGCAAGAGAAAAATAAAACCTGGAGCTTCTCACTCCAATAGTCAGAAACAGATCAAAAGGAAAATAAAAGCCTGGCCAACAGAAAACACGATATAACTAAATAGCTGTAGGCATTTTTCCAGGCCCCCTCCCCTCTAGAGCAAGATTTCTCAGCCTCAGCACCAGGGACGTTCTGGGCTGGAGATCCTTTGAGTTGGGGCCTGTCCTGTGCACCCTGGCCTCTACTCACTAGCACCCCTGAGCTTAGCACCACGCACATCTCAGCATCACCAAACGTGACCTGGGGAGCAAAGTCGTCCTGATGGGGAACCCCTGCTCTATAGCAGCTCCGACAACCAGCTTCCTTACCTGTTCAGGATGTCGTGAAGCTCTGAAAGACTTGAAACCCTTGGGAAATTCAGTTCCTATAATTACGGAAGACAAATTAGACTAAGACATTTGTAGGTTTTCTTATTGTCTGTTCAGGTATTACCAAACGGCCATTAAAATCACCTGGAAAGTGCTAATCCCTCTCTTCATACATACCTACTCTTATTCCTTAACTTGGATGTCAGGGTACATAGTGTCTTCGGGTTTCCTATAAGGGACCTGACAACCCAGCCTACAAAAAACCTGCCACAAGCACACCTCGCACCATCTTCCTTCAAAGACAAGTGTTTAAGGGGTTTGAGAAACTCAGGACCCCAAGGCACCAGACTGCGACCAAGGACACATGTAGGGCAGTAGGCACTCTAAAGGACCTGCCAGGTCCCCCAGTCCCAGCATTCACCTCGTCCTGTGCAGAAAGGAGCACGTGCTGGTTCCCGCACGTCAGGCCCCGTGTCCCCCCCCTTCAGCTGAGGACCCCGCTGGGTGGAGACAGGCGGCCACAGAACCAGGGCTAGAAGCACACGAGGCCCAGTAAGAAGTGTGCCTCTGGGCAAGGACGCACCAAGTAACCCAGGCCCATTTGTGTGGCTCCCTTAGTGAACGATTAGCTTTGATCAGCTTAAGGCTTTACTGAAAACACTGATCGGCCTCTCCTTTCTCTGTTTCTCAGTTTAACATTGAAGCAGCAGTTACACCAGCTGGGTGCTTCCCTGCTCCACGTGCAGTGCACAACCCCCGCTGCAAAGTGGAAGTTACCTGGCAGCTTCAGAATCAGCCCCTCTAAACCAGAGAAGCTGCGGGTGGGGCCCAGGTCTCAGTACTTAGCTTCCCAGGTGACTCGAGTGTGTCATCTAGGTTGAAATCCCATGACCCTAATGCTCAGTAAACTTTTCCAAGAGGGAACTCCACCCCCTAACCCTGAAGCTCGTCTAGCGTGTTGCAAATACTCCCCAGGTGTGTGCCAAGCTCGAGATCAAGCTGTTCTGTTGTCCATCTAAATAAGCACGTGAACGTTACACAAACGTGGGAACTCGAATAAGAGAAAGAAAAAAATCACATGTGAGCCAGTAAGACTCAGAAGTGGTAAAGCAGAAGAGGAAAACCAATACTGGTTGTAAAATACAAGAAAGGGGTTCAAGAAAAAACTTTTAAAGAGCGAGAAAGCTAAGTGTCACTGGGACAAAGCTCTCCTTTCCCCGAAGCAACGCTTACCTTCCAGATGTCCTTTGTCACATTCTTGGTGTCGATAAGAATAGGAAATAGATTGTGGATGTTCAGCTTGAATTCATCGTAGCTTTCTGAAGGAAAAAACCCAGATAGTCAGAAGTGAGTTTGTTAGTAAAAGCGGGAAGAAATTCTCCAATCTGGTTGTCACCAACTTGGGCTAATAAAGCAAATAAAACAATAGGAATTGAAAATATCCTTACTCCTAATCATGAAAGATTTCTAAATCTCAAACCAATCTGCCGTCACCATTTGAAACAGCAAGAGCCAAAAGGTTTTCCATTTTTCAGGATACTGTCTATTGCCAACATTAGCTAATGCAGTTTGCAAAGTTCTAGCCAATGGAAACAGGAGAAAGAGGTGTTACTGGATAATGTGAATATCCCAACAGATGTGAAATTATTTGTAAATGACTATTCAAAGGAAAATCCAAGAAGTTAAAAAAATTTATCAGGGCACTTACAATTTTAAACTTTTAACTGGCATATTTATCAAAATTATACCTGCACAGAAGGGAGGGTATGGCTCAGTGGTAGTGTGTGCTGAGCATGCATGAGGTCCTGGGTTCAATTCCCAGTATATCCATCAAAAAATAAACAATCCAATTACCTCCCTCACTCCAAAATTATACCTGCAAGTAGTTTAAAGAGGTTTATTGCAAGACAAACCAAAATCCCCCCACTATCCCTCTTTTCATTGTCCTCCCCTTTCCTATTCCCCCAAAGCAACTACTTTTCAGTTTTTCCTTCTGGTGTTTATTCCCATCTCCCTAAATAACATGCTGATGCTGCTAGGGGACTTCCTGCTTTGGGGCACTAACTGCTGACTCCCAGGAGGTAAGATGATTGTTACCTGTTCCACCGCCAGCCCCTCCTCATTGCCAGCACCAGCCCATTACTTGCCAAGGGGCCAAGTGGCCTCCTCCAGTGACTTCCTCTCTGGCAGTTTTTGTTCCAGCAATGTTTTTGTTCATCTGTTTGTTTAGTTTTTCAGTGAGTGATCGTTAATTTTACCCCTAATTCTCCCCCAATACTCTCAGTGTGCTCAAACTGAGGTGTTTTATCATCTTAGAGAATCTCTCCTAGAACCCTCTTTCAATCTATACTGGTGTTCTCTGTACCTTAGTTCATTTAATCCCAGAGCAACTTTGATATCGACACTATCATTACCCCCATTTTACAGACAACGAAACAGAACAGGTACGTCACAGTAACTTGCTCACGATCACACACGACAAGGGGTGGTGGAATCAGGGCTCAAGCAAGACTTCTGAATGCATGTGTTTTAATGCTCCATCACACCGCTGTGTCAAATGGCATCAGTCACGGAGAAGACTGGGACAGCCGTAAGACAGTAACATGGCCTTTCAAATGATACTAGCTTAACGACACAAATAAATGCTTCTGATAAGTGAAAAAAAGCCAAGCAAAATCAAATAGTGTGGTCAAATATGTAAAAAGCCACAACAGAGGAAAAGCAAAAGTGTTAGGATTATAGCTGAGATTAAAAGGTAGCTGGTCTCCTTTGCACATTTCTGATTTTGCTAAGTTTTATACAATGAGACTGAACAACTTCAGCGGTGGGGGGAGGAATGTTAATTCAAGTGTTTTTCTCCCTGAGGACGTCCCCCAGCTCCAGGAGGATGGTAACAGGCTCCGAGGAAGGAGGAGGACAGGTGTGTCCCTACCTGGGAGAGGCCTGAAGAACTTCTCGTGGAGATGCAGCAGATCCATCATCATATTATGTCCCACTAAGGGCTGCTTGGAGGAAATCGACAGGTGAGAGAAATGAAATTTTAAAAATAAAACAGACACTGTAGACTAATCACTGTCTCTGGCAAAGGGTGTAGCATTAGAATCCACTGTACTCCGACAACACGGTCATTCCATCCCCAGCTGCACTCCACCCCCATGAAAGGGAGCTGGACTGCTTAAATGCCAGAAAAGCAAGCAGCGAGTCGGAGGGACTTGAAGCCTGGGCCACAATGGGCATCCAAGCTGTGAAGCAGATACATGCAGCCCCCGGGTAGCTTCAGGTCAGTTAGTACTGAAATACCCACGTGCCTGAAAGAAGCAAAGAAGATTGATTTGGGGAAAGACTGTCCCTATGAAATATTACTATCATCATTTGGTGAAAGCAAGGTTAGATCCACAAAGCCAGGTAACAAAAAGGAATCACTCATCTTAAGGAAACTTAGTTTACCACTGAAGGGCCTGTTAGTATCTATAGCCAGAAATGCAAAAGATGGCTAAGGACCGAGAAAAGAGATCTTTTTCCTGCCTTCTGGGCTTTCACCAGCATCTGGAAAAACACAGAGAAACCCCTTGCAGAGAGGAGAGTCTTCTCCTTCCAACAGCTCTCTCGATCACAAGAGGTGTTCTCAAGATACCAGCGATGCTGTTTACTCACTTTCTTCACTATCACCTGAAAGGAAAAGTAGACAAGGTCCTTGAATCCTGGCTTCCAGGGAACGAGGCCAAAGAAGTGGTCCTGCAGCTCAAAAGGAAGAGGGGAAAAAAAGCCTTTCCCAGAGGTCAGGTCTGGCTGAACAACAGAGAAATGATGAAGCCACCGAGGTGGCCCCACTCCAGGTGAGAACTCACCCCGTGTTCTCTCAGCATCGTCCAGATGTCGGGGAGGGCCTTCCTCAGCACAAGCTGGACCTCGAAGGCTTGGAAGCCTGCAGCAGGGAAACACATGGCTTGCACAGACCCCCGCAGACCCTGGGATGGCAGCCCATGCCCCGAAAAGCCCGAGAGGAAGAGCAGCTGAGAGATGGCTGGTCAAGTGGAAGGCCAGCTCTCAGGTGTACCCAAGCCCACGAGGCCGAGCAACAGGGATGGCATGGCATGGTCTAGGGCAGCTTTCTGAAAGTCCCTGATCTCAGGGCCACTCTGAAATCGAGGACCCCAAAGAGCCTTTGTGTGTGTGGGTTCTCGTTCTTGATACCCACCATGTCAGAAATTAAAACCACACAAGAAATTAAAAATTGCAAAGTTTAAAAAATAAGCCCATTATACTTTTGCCCTTGATTTTATAACATCAAGCATCGGTCATCTGAAAAACACTGGTTTGCTGAGTTACACGGGTCTTCCCAGTGTTCACACGTTACACACCATCAAAAGACACTTGTACACACGGCCACTGATCTCATTAGAGAAGACTCATAAAGCTGTCAAGCTTATGGTGGCAGACGCAAGTATTCCAAAATTCCAGTTTCTGACTAAAAGCTCAGATTTCATCTCTAGCAAATACTGTGAGTTAGTCTCCTCGAAGCAACAAGGCTTACTTTTTCACTTGAGAAAATGACTGAATACAACCAAGTCTGACCAACCACAGTTCAAGTAAAAATTATATTCCATGAGGGGGTGAAAAAAAAAAGCTAGTTCAGCTTTCAACACAGAAACTTACCTAAGTGCTTTTCCTCAAGCCAACCGGTAAGCAGCAGTGATGTTTCACGTGCGCTTATTTCTTTGCACGTTATTTTAAAAGATGGGCAATCAAAGGTTGAGATTTAATAAAACTAAGAATGACTATTTCACAGAGAAGATTAAACAAAATTGGAATTTTTTTTTAAACCATAAGTGGTAACAAAGAATACCATGACCACCAAGGTGGTCTGAAGCTCCCGCCCTCACTGTGCCGAGGTGCCAGCCAGTGTACCCACCAGCACTTCAGGACCATCAGTGCAAATGGCACGGTGACAATGGGGAGTGATAGCTGATTAATGTTTTGACTAAAGTTATGATTTTGTGAACCCCTTGGAAAGAGTCTCAGAGACCCCTGGGGCCCACAGACCAGGGCTGAGAACTGGAAATCTAGGGCATGTTCATTGCGATTCCACATTGTACTGGGGGGCAAAATTCAGAGATTAACAAAAGTAAATATAGTAAGAATCCACAGGGCACTGAGGATTGGGATAAAAAGGATGGCTCTGGATGGAACTTTGCTGCCTCAACCTTAGATTTCAGAATGGGATGAAAATCCTTCAGCCTCTGAACTGGGGTCAGGGCTTGATCTAAGCACAAGGACCTCACGTCTGCTGAGCCAATGCCCCGGACCCACGGGAGGAGAAGGGATGCTCCCCGACCCCCGGCGCGTGACAGCGACCAGTCCCAAGGTTCCCAGGCCAGGAGTCACCTCCTGCCTACCAGCAATATCAGGGAGGGTCATCCAGTCGCCTTCCTCAGCCAGGTCCAGCCAGCGCGTCACCTCGTTGATCACCGCCTTGATCTGGTCTTTGTGCAGAGAACTGGAAGTGGGCACGTGAGTGTGGAGATGCGGGAGGGGACAGTGCTCACGTGGGAGGGGCTTCTGAGGCCTTCTGTCTTAACATCAAGATCTCAACAAGGAAATGGGCCCAAAAAGACCACTTCTTTCCCGAGTCTTATTCTGCAACAGGAAACCAAACACGTGGCCTCTACCCTCCCACCGGCCACACGAGCACGCCCATCTCCTGCCGCTGACAGGCCAGTGGAGGGACAGGCGCTGGGAGCCAGCCAACACTAAGCAACGTTATCAGGCCTGAATCTCAATCCAGCTTTCAGAGGTGAAAAAGCACTGTCTGGTGAAATGAGGGAAAGGCAGGCGCTTTGGGAAGCACGTCTTCTCCTGCATTAGAAGCAGAAGGACGTGATGTTACGTTGAGAAGGGGAAAGACTTTTCTCCAACATTTGAACATAACAGAAGGTTAAAACTTCAACTTGTTTTTCCCTTACAAAAGCTGTATTTTTATATAAAACCACGAACAAAAATTTTAAAACTCCAACATTACATAATTATTTGGACCAGATAATTGTGATGTTCTAGAGTTTAAAACTGTCTGATTTAACTCCCTTCATGATAAAGGCAGACTCTGAAGCCCAAAGAGCATAAACACCTGGCTGAAAACCACACAACTGGTGGTCAGCAGGGCCTGCCTGGGCCCGGGCGGCTGCTCCCTCCAGCACACAGGGCTGCGGCTCACACATGGCCCCAGCGCTGCAGGCCCGGGAGTCAAGCAGGACAACTGGAACCGGGGACCAAAGGAAAAAGGCAGAGATCCTGCCCTTGGGGAACACAGCGGGGTCAAGCACATGGAGCAACATGCCGAGGAATGTGACACACGGTCAAGCTGCCTGAGACTTACCTGAAAAATCCCTAAGATCACATGGAAGGCCAGCACAGCATCTCACGTTGAGCCCAACAGAGCCATTTCCCCCTTTAGCACTGGGACGGAGTTCCTGCTTCTCTGAGTGCCAAACTAAGTCAGTTCTTAGGGGGCTGGGATATAGCTCAGTGGTGGAGGGAATGAACTCTGGGGTTCAATCCCCAGTACTTCCATTTAAAAACAAAACCAAAAAACCCCCCAAAAACCCAATTATAATAAAATTGAATAACTTAAAAAAGTCAGTTCTTTTTCCCCATCATTTTAAACACTAAAATCACACTCTATGCAGGGAGATTTCTTGTCTCAGGTGTAAGAATGGAATCACCAGCACTTCAGGCTACTGTGTTTGGCTCAACACAGGCCAAGGAAGCCACACTAGCTAAAGGAGACGGTGTAAGGTCACCACGTTCTGGACACAACACGTCTACACACAGGAAAGCCAGAAACACAACAGCAACAAAGAAACCCACAAAGCGCCCAGAGAAGCAGACTTACCTGCGAACTCTCCAGTTCCCAGTTAGGATGCTGTGTTTTATTGTCTTCTCCTGTTCTTCGTTCATATATGGGATTCCTTTTTTGAGAAACTAAAACAAGGAAGTAAGTCAGAGGCATCCTCCATGCCAGCAGCAGAGTGGAAAGAAACTCTGGTTTCGCACAGGCAGCAAGGGGAAGAGGAGGTGGACTCAGAGGCCAGGTGGACCAGATGGCCTTTAAACCCTTTCCCTCCCCACCTCTCCTCTGAAGCCATACCTTGTTATAGTCGAAGCCATACCGATTCAAAAACTGAATGCTGGAAGCCTGGAAAGAGAACTCTGAATCCAAAATCCCAAACGTTGTAGGGAAGAGAAAGAAGTTACACGAATGGGCTACATACCTAGGGGGAAAAAAAATAAGGAGAAAAAGGTGGAACCATTTTTAAAACTCTGGCTCACAGAGCCAGCCTCAGAGTGGGCTCTTCCTTTCATTTGAGAAGTACAGCCACGTATAATTACAGTCGGCCCTGTGTCTATACATGGGTCCTCCACATCCCAGTTCTTTCACATCCCGGGACTCAAACAACCACAGATCATGTGGTGCTATAGTACATATTTAGTGAAAGAAACCTGAGTGGGCCCATGCAGTTCACACCCCAAGTCATTCAGGGTCCACCACATTTGAATGTCAGCTATGCTTCAACTACTATGACTGGTACTGAGGGCCAAAAAAGAACAGCAGAGATCCTGCCCCACCTGGGACCAGTGGGGCTGCCATTCAGCACCCTGTCTGTTGGGGCCTGGGGGCTACACCACCCTCATCAGAACACTGTGTTAACTGCAATCCTGAAGGCGATATAAGAGACAAGGAAAAGAGTAAAAGGACACCCAAAGGTACACAGGTGCTAGAAAAGGCCCCAGGAATGGTGCTGCCCTGAGAAACCTGAAGGACCAGCCAGTATTGGGGGGGGGGGCACAGAAGCAGGAGAGGCCATGGAGCATCCAGGGCCAAAGTGGTCAGAGCCTGAAGCAGAAGCTGGAGGTGGAGCAGGTGGAGAAAATAAATGGGCAAAAACTATGTGTTTTGTCAAAGGTTTTTATACATACTTGCTTGACTCTCCTTCAATACTGGAGAACGCTGACAATCCTAGAAGAATCATGGTAGAGAGAATGAATACCAAAGAAAAGCTACCAGAAGTTAACTACAGAAAAATATTTTTAGCAATACATGCACCCAAAGATACTGTGTAGGCTTTAAGATTATCTCTTAAAAAAAAGAATAGATTCAAAACATGAGAACTGTCAAGTTGTAATTCACAGTGAGATGACTAAAATATCATTATAAATGTTACCTCAAGCATGGAATGCTAAGTTGACATTTTTAGTTTTAAAACTAACCAAAGGAAACACTATAAACTATGAAGATTTATCCGTTTCATTGCTTTAAGATGTCTCTGTTGCTAAAAAGACCACAAAGTGAAAAAGACTTGGAAGCAGGGGCAGAACAATAGAAACGTGCCCCAGTGCCGTTTCCCATACTTTGCAAAGAGTGAAGAAAAGCAATCACAGTAGAAAAGTAGCAAAAGACAAGGATAAAGAACAAAACACACACAGGTGTTCATCATTCATAGCAAAAGAATCAGTAAAATGTCTCATGACCTCTTTTTGTAGATAAGGTTTTATTGGAATACAGCCATGCTAATTCATTTGTGTATTAGCTGCAGCTGATTTCCCCCTTAACAGCAGAACTGAGTAGTTGTAACAGAGACCATATGGCCTGCAAAACGTAAAATATTTAGTCTAGCCCATCACAGAAAACGTTTGCTGATCTTGTATTAAAAACGTAAATCAGGATGACAATTTTAGGTCATTTTTCCTCTCCCAAGTGGGCAAAAAAATTTAAGATTGATAATACCCAGTGTGAGTGATGGAAACAGGCACATTCACTGTTAGTGTAAGTTGTTGGAAGAGCAATAGTTTGGCAACAAATCAACACTTCAATGCACATACACTCTCCTGCTATAAGTATACCAAACATACATGCCCACAAGCGCACAGTCATATATAAATACCAAGACAATCAATGCAACCTTGTTCCATTACACACAAATGGTACCCACCATATGCATCACTAGGAGTTGGTGCCAACAGATACAATCACTTCGGAATGCTATGCCATTGTTAAAAATGAACAAGAGATCTGTATAAGCTGACACAGAAAGATCTCTAAATGCCATTAGTGGAAAGATGCAGAACGTGTTTATAGTATGATCCTGTTTTGTATGTTTTCTTTCAGCAAAAATCATACACACACATTTTTCCTGAAAGATAGTACGAGTTCCTTAATGTTGATTTAGGCATGGAAACTAAGGTTCTGCTTATTTCAAAGCATTAGGTCTTGTAGGAATAACACGGTCAAAAACCAAACAAGCATGCAAACAGCCAGTATCTCAGAAAGGCGCCAAAGCTGTTGTACCAGTGGGAAACACAAAGACAATAAAAATATCCCCTTCAGTAACTCAAACAGCTGAAGATTAAACTCACCTATCTGACAGATTGTGAATTGCTGAACACTCTGACGAGTCTTTAGATACCACTCTGACGGCAAGTCAAAAAGACTGCGGAAAAACAGGCATCTCAGTCCACAGGCAATGAGAGCCGAACCGACTCCACGCTGAATGGCCACCTCTCTACCAGGGGCTGCATCTTTCCTATTACAACAGCTAGGCAACACTGCCAGCGTTTCGTGGACAAGGGCCTCAACCTCCCCACAAAATGTTGCCCTGCCCGCCCAATGCCAACACAGGGCCTGCTGAGAAACAGTGCTGGCTGGCTGGGGTGCCATCCAGCAGGGCACAGAAGAGCACCCCTCCAGCACAGCTCTAAGGCAGCTGGAGCTTTACCTGATCTGCTGGGGCCTGGACAGGTTAGAACGAAGGCCTGTGAATTCTATATCCAGACCTGCAAGGGAGGCAAAAAAGACAAGAGTCCCGGGGCACAGAACACTACCACCTCCCTCATGCTGTAAATGCTGTAGGTGGCAAAGGTACTGGTCACCTTCTTGGTGCTCAAGAGGCCAGATGAGGTCAAGAAGGGAAAACAGGGAGACAAAGCAAGGACAAGCCAGGCCACCCCGTTCCACCTGGACCACACTGGGGGGCAAGGGTGTAATTGCTGCTTAACTTCCCACCGCCCAGGCCCGAGAGGGAATCTCTGTCCTGCTCAGGGGCCCTATTTGAGCCTCCTGCGGCCTGGCGACCACCCGGCTGGGCCTCCCCTCTCCGCCCTGTCCCACCCGAGCCACATCCTCCGCAGGCTCGCCCGGCCAGGGGGCTCCGGCGACGAGGCCCGCAATACAGGCGCCTTACCCAGGAAGTCTGCGCCCAGGACGAGCTCCTGCAGCAGCGGGAGGCTCTGCTCGAACTCGTCGGCGCCCAAGTCCATGGCCACGCAGCTCGGCCGAGGGCGCCCAGTGCGGCCACGCGCTGCCACGCGCTTCCGCCGCGCCGCCGCCTTAAAGGGCTCGCGCGGGGGAAACGCAACGCCCCCGCGCGCCACTGGCCCCGGGAGCCTCCGTCTGTGCCGCCCGGCTGCGCTGGCCACCGCCCGCGCCCAGGTGTTTGCCCCCAGGTGCTTGCCCTTAAACACTTTGCCCGCTAGGGTGAAGGGTTGCTTAGACTCCGCCTTAGCAATCAAAGGCCGTTTACCCTGCTCCGCGGCGATTCCTTTGCAGTCACTAAAAGGGCAGAATGCCATTTACGTAGACCTAGAACATGAAGAAGCATGATAGGAAAAAGTAGAGCCTGTGAGAGTAAAAACAGTCCAGTAACAGCACCTGAAGGCACTGCAGTAGGCAGGTACTGACTGCAGCTGCAGTAGGGGGATGGGGGCCACCTCTTGTCTGTTTTCAAAATCAGCACCTCTCAACGTGGCAGTCACTGCCAGTGTTGGGCTGTCCGCATCCCCTCCCCCACACCGCATCTTTTCCCTATTTTGTCTGCATCATCTCTTTCTAATACCTTGTTTCAAACTTGCCACACAAAGCCCCAAGAAGTGAGGAAACTGAAGGAATCCTCGGTACGGAGATGATCTAGAACAATCATACTCCTTGCAGAAGAATCCCCGCCTATAGCATCGCAGGTGAACCCTATTTTTGTCACTGTCAATTTCCAAAGCCACACTACTCGTGGGCTTCTTTACATCCTCCCTTGAATTCTGACTTGTTTGAACAGCCTTCTAGAACTGTGGTCTTCAAAGTGAGATGCTCCAATCTTTAAGAGGAGGGGAGAAAATATTAGAACTATAATGTATACTTGTAAATGCCTCCACTGGAGTATTTATTGATCAAAAGGGGACTGCTGAGCCATTGCATTCTGAAGGCTCCTCAGAATCATAGTTCTTTAAAATGTTGGTGCATATTTATTTATTAAAAAATATATTGAATACTCAGACATGACAGTAGCCATGTTGTTTCACTTCTGTATAAGATAAACATACAATTGGAGTACACATTCTAAAATTGGGGGGAAATGCTCTAGAAACCACCTGAACTGCTTACTGAGACTTCTCTTCATATGTTTCAGAAACAGTTAACATCTTATTTTGACTTAATCAACTCATTTAAGAGAACTGCCATGATTCCCTTCTACCTCATTTCAGCTTTAGACTAACTTGAATACACTTCAAGCTTCATCTCCTAACAAATTTCCACTTCATGGCAAACTTAGCACATACTAACCCTGTCCCTATCCTTTCCTCGCTGCACTCCTTTCTTCTTTCAGATCTGGTTCTGCCTGTTAGGAACCAGAGCCCAACTGAGGCATTTGCCCCTCTTATCTTCACATTACTGAGTCTGTTTCTAATAAACTGATACTGACATCTCCTATTAACACCTCCACACCCTGAACAGCAACAGCTGCCATTTGCTGAGACCACCCACTCTGAGCTAGCCACGGTAACAAGTGCTCTGCATAAACCTCCTATGTGTACCCTTGCCACAGTCAGCTCAAAGGTGGAGAAAATTTCATATAGCCAGAAAGTAAGAGTTTACAATATACCTTTATTCTTTAACTTCTAAACAACATTTAATTTGTCCTTCAAAAGTTAATTATAATTGGCAACAGCTTTTCTCAGATAACTTCTCTCATGTCTCAATAGAGAGGAAGAATTTAGCCCTTGATTTAAAACACACACACAAGGGGAGACAGAGAGGACCTGAACTACTAGCGACACTCTGCTGTCAGACCGGTGTATGGAACGTCCAGGCCGGCGGTTCCTCCTGATGCTGTCTTCAAGTGGACGAGTAGCTGACAGCTTTATATTTACAAGTTCCGAACAGTGCTTGTTTCATTCATAGATTCTCCGAGGCTCCTGCAGCACCACACCACCTTCTGTCATAGCACTCTCTAGTCGTTTGAACTGGTTTTGAAGATGAGGAAAGAAGGAAAAAACTGAATCAGCTGACAGTAAATAGTTCACTTCCCAAGAGAAAAAGAAGTAAACTGATTTGCTCCTTGCTAACTTCCTAGCCTACACTGGTTTTTCAGAAAGTGATCTTAATAACAACATAGACAAGAAAAAAGAGGATGAAGAATGTCAAAGATTAGTAGCATTTTAAAATATCATACAGACAAGATGTTAATATATGAACAAAGAAGTAGTGCTCAACGTTACGATTGTAGAATCAGTCAAGTGGGTTTGAACCCTGCCCCTGCCACACTGACTGGGCAAGCCAGCCTCAGCTTACTTTATACAGAAGCAGGAACGCCAGTCCTGATGCTATGGGCTGCCGTGAGGATGATGTGAGGTGACATACATCTGGATACTCACCGTAGGGTCTGACACATGGAGAGAACTTAGTAAGTGGAACTATTATTATGTAAGTATCTGATGTCAAGAATTAACCCAATACCTTTTAAATAAGTACAGGAAAACAAAAATACCGAGTCTGAGGCTGCCTCCCAAGGAGTTGGTTGGTAGACCATGAAGTTGATTCCTGCTTCTAAGCATCGCTCTGCCAGCACTCGTCCCACACTCTCACAAGCCACCACGTTTCTGGTACTATAAAGGTGCCTTTTAATAGCCCATTCACGGGTGGATGCTGAAACCACAACCTGGCCACTGCGGTGTTCCACAAATGCTTCTACATGATGCTGAGTCCTTATGACTCTCAACCTAAATGAGGTGAGAAAATAAAATCATAAAAGAATCCTAAAGATAAATGACCTCTGGTGAATAAATGCCTAAATATTTCTCAAGAATGCAGTGTTTGGTTCATTTACATACATAAGTATGTTATGGTTCAACATACTTAACCTGGATTTTACTTGGGAAAGGTGTTTTTCTCTGTCTTTATGAGGATATCCTCAATAATAAACAAAATATTTCTAGTTAACTTCAAATATCCAGGAGAAATTTGGTATTTGAGAGCTAAGATTTATTTACACAGCATCCACTTTACAACCGGATTTGAGGAGGCAGAGCTAAGTTGCTGACGCTCCACTGGATAAAGATATACTTACTCTATGCTTTTATTTTCCAGCTAACACCAAAATAAATGTAAGATGAATCAAAGACTTAAATACAAAAATAGAAATCATAAAAGTACTAGAAGACAACATGGGAGAATTTTTTTTAATAATCTCAAAGAAAAGCCTATTTAACTATATCAAATTTTTTAACATAACATCAAACTATGTCATATGGCTTAAAAAAAAACAAACTGACAAAGTTTCCTGCATGGTAAAAAAACCAAAAAAACAAAACAGAAATGAAATCAAAAGGCAAGCAATGAAACAAAAAATATTTTAAAATCATATATTGTTCAAAGGGCTAATTCCCATAATATGCAAAAAGTCTCCTATAATAAAAAATGACCAGTAACTTAACAAGCAAAGAACCTGGACAAACTGTCCACAGAAAAGGAAAATATTAATAACTCAAACCCATGAAAATATGGGAGGAAAGGATCTGGCACATTCTTTAAATGAGTTGATGAAAACCAATTGTAGGGCACCGTGCACCGCTCTGTGGTCAGTAACTAGCAGGCTTAATTACCTGTGCCAGAACTCCCGGGAGGGCCACACTGTCCTCCAGCCCCGCTCTTTTCTGGCAAAAGCCAAGAGCTCCAGATTCCGGGGGTTCCGGTTGGTGAACTCTGGGGCAACAGCTTCATTTTCCACAACGTCCGCTTCAGGCTTCACCGCTGGCTTGGAACTGGTTGAGAGAGCCGCCACCCCACATCCTAACAATGGAAACAACCACATGGATCTTAAAAAATGACGAATACGGACAAAACAGGAATGTGATCTAAGTTCTAACTCCATCCTCTCCCCTGTCTTCGTACCCTGGAAGAAGGACAAAAGGTATGTTTGCTCAGGGGATGCAGGGGGAGTCATCATAGACCTGGTTCTTAATTTTCTACTAGTGTCATTACAATGCTGTTCTCCTTTACTTTTCGATGGGGCATGTGGAATATAAAATACGACTTGCATATGCACATTGTGCAGACCCTGGGGAGTCTGAGAGAAGTGGGGAGATTAATTACCCGGGTTCCTGCAAACCGAAGACAACTCCCAGAGCCGCGACCGAAGCGCCATCGCTGAGGAGATCGCAGCCGAAGCCTCGGACAAACCTCGTCTCCTTTCCTCAAGGGTGTCCCAGCGGCTGGCCGGCCGCAGCCATGTTAACTCAGGGAATAGCCTCAGGATCACACGGGTCACGACGCCTCCACCCGAACTAGCAGGCCCCACGCAGCTGAGTGGTGGAGAGGGCAATCTGTCACTTCCGCTCCTCCAATCAGCGCTTACGCTGGGGAGCCCTCAGGCGCTGAAGCCAACCAATCACCTCGTGGTAACGCACTTGGGGGCGGGGCGCGACCCGTTAGGTTGAGAGACGCCGAGTTGACTGCGTCCTGGATACCAGGTACGCAAGGCTTCTCGTTACCTTATTTGCGCGCTCGGGTCACAAAACATAGATCTTTGTTGGACCCACACACACCCCAGGTGGATACCGGGAGAAAACGGGACAGTGCGAGACACACAGTTTTCTTTTCAGGAAGGGTGGCTGTCATTTTCCTGTATGGCCCATGGAAAACGCTTGCCCTGTCCCACCCAGGTTAGGGTCCCCAAGGTTATACTCGTGAGCCCGGGAACAAAGCCTGCGCACCAGCTCCTACATTTAAGGAAAACAAGGAAGCCAGTTTATAAACTAACATTTAAGACTCGCTCAGAACACCGGACTACCTTAGACGACCCCACCCCTTACTGCCGTCACACTCCAAGCCCCGCCCTATCAACCACCTTTTCTAGAAGGCACTAGAATGTGCAAACGCGCACGCGCAACCCGGGCTTGATCCGAGTACCATCTTCCTCAGGGGTCCGAGATCCTGACTTCCGTTCTCCTACCTTCGCGCCCTTCTCATTCGCTTTCTAATTGGGCAAAAGTGCTAAGCCCGCCCCCTTCCGGCGCCTCGCTTCCTGCGCATTCACGCTTCTCGACCCCTCGCCCCATCTTTCTTTCCCGTCCTGCCGCGCGGCCCGGCTAGGGAGCTGGGAGCTGAGGAGCGGTGTTCCCAGCAGCCCCTGCGACGTGGCTCGGGTTCCTTTCCACGCCGTCGCCGCCGCCCGGCGTACCGATCCAGACGCTGATTGTGCGCGGTGTGAGTGAAGCTTGAGGAGTACCCTGCCGCGAGGATGGAGGGGCCTTTGTCCGTGTTCGGGGACCGCAGCACTGGGGAGGCAATCCGCTCCCAGAACGGTAAGGGCGGGCGAGGCCTGCGCCGGGCCCGCGGCGGTGCGCCTCCTTCCCCGCCTCGCTCTGCCGCGGGTACCGTCCTTAAACGCCTTCCCTTTTCTGTCTCCCGACAGGGGCCGCCCGGGAGGGGCGGGTGGTGTCTCTGGACTCCGGCGGGTCTCGCCGCTTCTGGCGGCGGCGCCGTTTTCCCTGAGGAATTCCCGAGAGCGCAGCGCGGTTTTAACGGGAACTGGGTGTTAAAACCCCTGGGCAGGCCCGGCCCTGCGGCTGGGAAAGCGCTCCCCGGCCTTGAACGCTAGCTCCGCGAACTGACACGTGCGAGCCACACCTTGAGTTCCCTGGGGTCCGGGTGCCCTGCGCTTTTTTGTTCCGATTCTTGCCAGGAAACGTATTCCTCTCAATCCTCGGCCTCATTTTAGGGCCGTTAACCAGAGAAAACTAGTTTTAATTGCTAGTTTACCGATGAGCGAATGGCCATCGGTCACAATTCAGATGACTTGTCTGTTGTACCCCGTTGGTTATCACCTGCGGTAGATGCCGCGTCCCCAATGTCTAAATTCAGTTCTTACCCCACCTAACAATCTCTTATAATAAAGTTAACTGACGAAATTATTGTTGCATGTTAGAATGTGCGATACTTAAAATGAGTTTATTTGATTTATTTGAAGTCATGAGTGCCAGTCGATCTTACCGTTGATAGATTCCTAGTTTTTGTCATGAAGTCAGAACCTTTGGATTACCGGGTTTTTAAATTTCACTTTTGAAAACTTGTGGCTTTTAATAGGATTTAAAAAAAAAAACTTGGCGGAATCTTAAGGAAAAGGCTGATAGATACCATTTTCTCTTCTGTATGAAGTGGCAGAATTCAAATTACGGCTAGTAGGTTTTGACACTCGGTGTCAAGTGGAATTTTCTGGTTAGCTTCTTCCTCCCTCCCCCATATTACGCTTGTAATAACTGATTTCCAAATTAGGACGGATCTGTAGACTTAAAAATTCAGAGGCTCTCGGATGTTATTTACTTTTTTTAGGCTGAAATGATTGATTCTCTTGAAATCATAGGTTTTCCTTTTTTTACCCCCCCCCCCATTTTTATAGTCATGGCTGCAGCTTCGATTGCCAATATTGTGAAAAGTTCTCTTGGTCCTGTTGGCTTGGATAAAATGCTAGTGGATGATATTGGTGTAAGTACATTTAAATGTGTTAGTTTAAAGGGGAAAAGGTTCATAAATACCTCACTTTGTAAATTCTGATTTTATCACCGCTGGAATTGGAAGATGTAGTGTAGGTGAATGTATCGTGGGGTTGTGCTAATTTAAAGGATATTCTGTTTCTGTGGGTGATTATATCTTTTTTCCCTCCTTGGAAATTTCTTAGGATGTAACCATCACTAATGATGGTGCCACCATCCTGAAGTTACTGGAGGTAGAACATCCTGCAGCAAAAGTTCTTTGTGAGCTAGCTGACCTGCAAGACAAAGAAGTGGGAGATGGAACTACCTCCGTGGTAGGTAGACCAGTGGTTAAAGAGTTACTTTTTTTTTTCCCTAAAATTAAACTTAAAGAAAGTGAAGCCATATTCACAAGTAAGTGATCTGCTTTTGAGTCAGAAATAAGTTACATACTTAAGATGGGGAAAATTTAAGTTGTTTTGGGGGTAGAGATTTAGAAACAAAATTTGAAAACTCACTATAACTTCTACAATTCAGGTAAAAAAAAATTAATACAGTCGTTTTAAATGTTTCCACAAGTTTTTCCCTTGGCTTTAACAGTATTCATGCATCACATAGAGGCATGGTTTTTAGGTTTTGTTTTCTTAATGGTTTCATTTTAAAGAAAGTTTCCTTCTCCCCTCACTACCTGAGGCTTAAGAATTTCTAAAAGCTTATTTTTAAAAAACAAGATGGCTTTATATTTTAAATGCTGACAGACCATCTTAAGGATTCATAATGAGAGTTGGAGAAAGTTGATAAAGATGTGATCAATAACATGACATAAGCTCCTTAAAAATTACCCAGCACACTGATATAGTAGAAACACTATTATTTGGTGAGGAATAAATAATAATTTGCTCTAAAGAAACAAGCAATAGTTTGTGAGGAAAATGTGTTTCTAGATTAAGGCGTAATTTCCCTGCAAACACGCAATTTTTTGAAGTCCAGGTCATCTGAGCGGTCAGGCTCTCCTGTTAGCTTATGTTGAGCACTCCATCTTGAAAAGTAATGGATGTGTCTCCTGTACTATTGTACTGCAGAACTAGTTTATTTGCCAGAGCATTTTTCTGACTCCTGTCTGGCTTTAGCCATTTGCATATAAATCACTGTGTACAGTTGCCTTTTCTCAGGTTTCTAATAAGCAGTCATACATTTCTCTGCCATCATCATTCTGGTTACTAATATCTGATGCATGTTAGTGTTGTTTTCACATATGCGTTGCACATGATGAATGGCAGGCTCATATGAGAGCAATGAATGTTTTCCCTACAGGTTATTATTGCAGCTGAACTTCTAAAAAATGCAGATGAACTAGTCAAACAGAAAATTCATCCCACATCAGTTATTAGTGGCTATCGACTTGCTTGCAAGTAAGATTGTTTACATTCAGAGAAAATTTTGTTATTTGATGTAATAGTTATAAATAATCTGTGTTCTTTAAGTGTTCCAATTAATGACTAAATTTTATTTTGAAAAGTTGTATTTGTGTTTAAGTAGTAACATTTGAAGTAAGAAGTAGACTCAGTATTTTTTTCCCATTTGACTACCGCATTATCTCCTAATAATAGATTTTAGTGGCTATGCTAATGGGATAGATTAAAATTGCCATGATCTGAAGAGGGAGGGTTTATTTGTGTCCTCCTCCTATATGAAATGGCTGAACAGAAAACTGAAGCCTCCTGTCATTTTGACACAATGATAAAACAAAATTTTGAGTGAAATGTATTCTCCCCCACACTTTAAACAGGGAAGCAGTGCGTTATATCAGTGAAAATCTAATTATTAACACAGATGAACTTGGAAGAGATTGCCTGATTAATGCTGCTAAGACATCCATGTCTTCCAAAATCATTGGAATGTATCCTTGTGATGGTCCAGTAAAGTTTTTAAAAGTAAGATCTTGTGTTAGTTTTTGTGCCAGATGATGCTGTATTGAAACTTCTTTTTTCTAGGAGGAAAGGTAATACAAAGTGTGTGTAAAAGTAGTAGCAGATAGTGTTTAACAGTATTCTGACATTTCAGTGGGATAATTAATGCTTGTTTCTTTCATGAGAAAGCTAAAAGGAAGTGCCTTTGAATTACTGCTGGTTTTCATGTGTACCCACTGTTCATCCCAAGTTTCTTGTTCTCCTTAACTGATGGCTTAGAAATGGTGATTTCTTCGCTAATGTGGTGGTAGATGCTGTACTTGCTATTAAATACACAGATATCAGAGGCCAGCCTCGCTATCCAGTCAATTCCATTAATATTCTCAAAGCCCATGGGAGGAGTCAGACGGAGAGTATGCTCATCAATGGCTATGCCCTCAACTGTGTGGTGGGATCCCAGGGTAAGGCTTGTGATGTAGTTGTGAAATGAAAGCACTAAAGGTTAAAGTTAGCTTTTTGTGGGTTGCGTAACTCCATTTTCAGAAGAACTATCTTAAGATGTGCACTTACTGTTCTTAGCGAAGCCCAGAGAAAAAGGAAATGGTACATCGTCAGTTTCTCTTTGTAACTTACATGTAACTTAGGAAGATGCCAGTTATAAGAAAGTACATGTGTTTAGTGCCATAAGCATTTGTTCCTAAGGTTAAAAGTAATAAAATCTAAATTTGTTTATATATAACAATTTAAAATCTCTGTGCAACTCTAAGGAAAGGAGTGTTTCATAAAATGTAGCATTGATATAGTTACCATTGAAGGTACTTACTGCTGTGTTCAATTATAGGCATGCCCAAGAGAATAGTCAATGCAAAAATTGCTTGCCTTGACTTCAGCCTGCAGAAAACAAAAATGAAGCTTGGGGTACAAGTGGTTATTACAGACCCTGAAAAACTGGACCAAATTAGACAGAGGTATGTTGAGAGATTGATTTTTGACCTGGGAAAGGAGTGTTTGTAAATTGTGGGTGTTTTGGAGGACTTTAAAAATTAACATTGAAAACCAAAGTTAAACTGTTTTGCTTAAACTTCCAGGAAAATTAGAAAACGTGGTGATGTTTTAAGAGAGATTTAGGTGATGATAACATGAAAATCAACTTTTTTGTGAAATTTTGGTCTTATAGCGTGTTCATATTAAGAATTCAAGATACAACCAGAATATGTTTCCTCAAATAAGCAGTACAAGAACCAAGCAGATAGTGGGGAGGGTATAGCTCAAGAAGTAGCCAGTACCTTCTCTAAAAATAAATAAACCTAAGTACAACACCTCCTTCCCCCAAAAAAGGAACCAAGCAGATAGTGTTGACTGTGTGCCAGGTTAGGGAGTGGACACGGCATTATCTATTGCTTGACAAGCTAGAGGATGTGCTCTTCTATCTTCTAAATCTGTGTGTGTACTGTTCTTTCCTTAACTGTCCCCATCAAGGGTCAGTCCTAAGAATGAGTGTTCCAGATCCTGTTGCCGCCTACCTTTAGAGTCTTGCTTCATTACTTTTTCTCAACTGCATCTTCAACTACTAGTTCTATCCTTCATTCCTTTCTCGAATCCACATGTAACCGTCTTATCCTTAAATAAGTGTCTTATGCACACATCCTGTTCCAGTTACTCCCTGTCCTTCCTCATCCCTCTATAGCCAGGTGTTGCAAGATTGATTTACACAAAAACTTTCCTGGTGCTTTATTTGTCGTACCCTTTTCAGGTCTGTTCTCCAGTGTAGGACCGCTTGCTAACATCATTTCACTGCTGTGAAATTCACTACACACATTCAGTCTTCACTTGACCTTTATCAAACCTTTGACTACTTCTTGAAAGACTTTTGGAGGATAGAGCAGTTTTGTGATACTACCCTGTCTGTATTCCTGTGCCTGGGGTGGCCAGACATCTCTGCCAGAGACTCCCAATTCCGCTCCTCTGAACTCCATACACGTGTGTTTGATTGAGTGCCTCTTAAGCCTCTCCAAGTCAGTATGTCTAAAACTGAACTTGTGATGATACCTCCACATCTGCTCTTTGCCATTGTAGTGTTAGGGACCTCTCCACTCAGGCAGAAAACTAGGAAATATCCTTAATTCCTTTTTACCTAATACTCTTTGCCTTCTGATCTGTCACAGAGTAAAATGTAAAATGGCTTCAATTATCTACATATTTCAAATCTATCTCTTTCCTATAGCTTGTTTGTGGTTTCCATACTATTTCTGGCTGCCTTCTGGAAGTTTTACCTGAACAGCTTCACGTTCACCTTGTTAAAATCTGAACTCTGTTTTCTTATCTGCATCCTCCCGCCCCCCCCCTTTAGTATTTATTTTATTCCAGGAGTCAGTGGCTGAACCTCCCAAGTTACCCAGGCCATAAACTTTGATTTCTCTGATCAGACCATCTGTTTTCATTAGATGCCCCCTTTCCTTCAGTCTATCTTTTGAAAACGCAGATTGGTACTACTACTCTTACTTAAAAATATTAAACTTCCCCCCAGTCCAGACTCTTACATCCCTACAAGGTTCTTCATTTTCTGGTCCTACCTGCAGTTTCACCTTCCACTACCTCCAGACCTTCAAGCTTTCCTTATCCCACCTGCCAGGCTGGAGTTGTGTCTTATGTGCTTGTAATCTCTTGTGTTACCCTCTGTAGTAACACTGCCCTGGAGTTTGGTTGACGGTCCATCTCCCTGCCAGATCCCCAACGGCGGGGATGCTGCTTCCTTCTAACCACAGTTCTTGGTTAGGAACTCAGATTGGGGTGGTGGAGAGCTAACTGGTAATTTTTAATCACTTGAACTTTTCTGTAAATTGGACTGATCTAAATTCTGGTCACAGAAGGGAAAGAATAGTTAATTTAACCTGCAATCTCGTAAAAAAATACTTAATGAAGTTAGAGCTATATTTAATATAAAAAACACAGATGGTAACTGTGGGTTACTACTCAAATACTTTGTCTTTATAGAGAATCAGATATCACCAAGGAGCGAATCCAGAAGATCCTGGCAACTGGTGCCAATGTCATTCTAACGACTGGTGGGATTGACGATATGTGTCTAAAGTACTTTGTAGAGACTGGTGCTATGGCAGTTAGAAGAGTTATAAAAAGGGACCTGAAACGCATTGCTAAAGCTTCTGGAGGTACGTCTCCTGCCAGCTCTCAGGTACCCCATGTTACCTCACGTGACCATGTCTCTTTATATTGGAGGTTAACTCTAAGCAGCTCCAAAAACATAACAGTTTTTACTTTTTCCTCCCTTAATGCTTTGTGCTACAGATGTATGTATACAGCCATTTCTCCTGTAACTGGGAAAGTTCTTTAACTTTCTTCACCTAGAAGTGATGTAGTTCCATCCTAGGATAAAAGGACAGTTGCTTGCTTGATGCCTAACTGTAAACCTTAAACTTGCGTTTATACATCATTTCTATCGTAAATACATGTTTCTGAATCTAAGGTAGGATATGAAAGTATTCATGGGAGAAAAATGTTTACAGGTCTTTGTAATTATTTTAATAGCGACTATTCTGTCAACCCTGGCCAATTTGGAAGGTGAAGAAACTTTTGAAGCTTCAATGTTGGGACAAGCAGAAGAGGTGGTGCAGGAGAGAATTTGTGATGATGAACTGATCTTGATTAAAAAGTAAGAGCTACTTGCTAAATTATAAAGCTAGAGATTTTATTAAGGAGTAAAAATAGATCACCTTCCCATTTATTTGCTGCTATAGTCTCTCAGTGACATGAGCAGTTATACGCATGGGATAGAATAATGTTGGACCATTGTAAATTGAGATGGACTAACCATTTCATCTTTTTTGCATGGTCTGGACATTGCTTCCATGTGTAAGTATCCCGTTAAACAGGATTTAACCAAGGTGCTTATAGTGAATTTCTGTGTGATCTTGTTCAAGTGTTGATTTAAGAGTTTCATTGTTTTTTTTTAATAGCACTAAGGCTCGTACCTCTGCATCAGTCATCTTACGTGGGGCAAATGACTTCATGTGTGATGAGATGGAGCGCTCTTTACATGATGCTCTTTGTGTAGTGAAGAGAGTTTTGGAGTCAAAATCTGTGGTTCCAGGTGGGGGTGCTGTAGAAGCAGCCCTTTCCATATACCTCGAAAACTACGCGACCAGCATGGTAAGAACATCTCAAAGCCTGTTTTCTTTTGAAGAAGGGCATGGGAGATGTCTTCAGCATTTTGTTAATATGAATATGCTTCGTCTGAGACCTTAACTGGTGGTGTGGGTTTTAATATTCTTCCTTTTGTGAAGACTCTTCATTGTCTGTCTTCTTAGGGCTCCCGGGAACAGCTTGCTATTGCAGAGTTTGCAAGATCACTCCTTGTTATTCCTAATACTCTAGCAGTTAATGCTGCCCAGGACTCCACAGATCTGGTTGCAAAACTAAGGGCTTTTCATAATGAGGCTCAGGTTAACCCAGAGCGCAAAAATCTAAAATGGTAAGGATGCTTTCCCTTTTTCATTGTCATCTGTATGTCTTGAATGGTAGTTTGGTTTTGTTTTAAACTCATGAAAGATGATGACTAGTGATTATGTTAGGTGTGTCTTTGTTAACAAATCTGATTCCTAATCTCTCCCTGCTTCTCTTTACCTACAGTAGGAAGGTCCCACAGAGGCAAAATGGAGATTAGTTTTGGGTGATACATACCTATTTTTAAGCAACCTCCTAAGATACTAAGTTACGCTTAGAAGCAGTTTCTTTATTACCATCCATAATTTTCTACAACTTTCAGTGCTGAATTTTATCCATAATCAACTGCTTTAGACTTAAAGGGGTCTCCCATAACATCCCAGCCTTTCCCAAAATGACCATCTGGATGGAATAGCTGGCATTAATGAGCCACCTAGTCAGCTTTTAAAGGGATGGGAGGGGGTGTGTGTTATATAAGGCGCTCTTTAATATTCTTTTCCTGAAATTGCAGGATTGGTCTTGATTTGGTCAATGGTAAACCCCGAGACAACAAACAAGCAGGAGTATTTGAACCAACCATAGTTAAAGTTAAGAGTTTGAAATTTGCAACTGAAGCTGCAATCACTATTCTTCGAATTGATGATCTTATTAAGTTACACCCAGAAAGCAAAGATGATAAGCATGGAGGTTATGAAGATGCTGTGCACTCTGGAGCCCTTGATGACTGATCTGATTTCTTTTATTTATAACAATGTTAGATGCAATTTTCTTGTACCTTGAGTATTACACATTAAATTGCAGCAAGCTGTCAAGCGTTCGGTTTCTTGTGAAATGGGACATCATTCCCATCCTCACTTTGGTCCTCTGACTTCACATGATTCAGTATTGATTAGCTTAAAAATGAGGTTCAGGTTTAGTTGAAGCATAGTTAATTGTTAAGCAGTTTCATGCTCTCTGAACACACATTGCTATTCCCATCCCACCCCCGACGCACAGGGCAGCAACACCACGGCGTCCACCCTTGCGCTCCATCGTGTGTAACAGGGTGACAAGGATCCGACAGCCAGATGCTCCAAGAGGATGGCCCAAGGCTATCGCCCCTCCTTCAGTGTTGACCTAAGGGGTAAAAAGACAGAATTAAAATCCTAAACTTAAATTTTTCCCTGTAACATCACACCAGTAATCTACCCTTTCAAATTCAATTTTTATTTCAATTGCTTAGGAACTGATTTATGCCCCTGTGACATCCATTCTGTTTTCGTTTAGAAGATTTGGTTGGGAAGTGAGTCCCAATAGGAATTTGCCTTGTTTCAGCCATTACCGTATGGCCAGTACCTGGGACATACCTGTACTTTGCTATTTACAGTCTTAAAGTTGCATTGTGAATGTTAATTTGCAAGCTCTCGTCCGGACTACAGGCTCATGTTTACCTTCTCTGGGTTTAATCCAAGTTCTTTAGTTATTGCAGCAGACACGGCTGCAAAGGCTTCATTGATTTCAAATACATCAACATCCTCCAGTGACCAACCTGCTTTTGCAACCTAAAAGAAAGGTTAACAAAACAGCTCTAAAAACTCATGACCCATTCATTGTAGATGTAAAACAATATTGTATACTTAAGGATCTCAACCCAAACTGCCACTTTTGAGTTGTTCCTATGTCAGCCTAGTGGTAACACATTTTGCCTTCGTGACACTAATTCTTAACGGTTAAGGATTAAAACATCCCTTGGAAATGATAAAGTATCTTAAAATTTGAACCAGTAACATGTATGTGTACATGAGGTGGTATGATAGTCCCCTAAGAAGCATAGGATCCAAATGTTGGCTGCTCTTCGTGGCAGGGAAAGAAGACTACAGATGGATCTAAATGAAAAAAGCTCATTTAAGGCTAAAGGGAAAACTTGAAACAACACAAATGGAGCCTGATAGGCATGAACAGGAAAACAACAATCAAGCTCAATTTTGGTGCTTTGGAGTGGGAAGGACCTTAGGGCAGAGGTTAGTAGGGGTCTGCAGGTTATTGGTCTGGTCCTGAAGGGTTACAGCAACAGAGTGAAGGGCAGGTGCTAACGTTCAGAACTATACTCACGGCTTGCTTTATTGCTGGAATTGGTCCTGTTCCCATAATGGAAGGCTCCACGCCTGCTTGTGACCAGGAAACTATCTGTGCTAAAGGTTTAAGGCCACGATTAGTAGCTTCTGACTGCTTCATGAGAACCACAGCTGCAGCACCGTCATTGATTCCTGTAAAACATGGATGCCTTGGATTTCCAAAGTACTGCTCGTTAAGCTATATATTTGTATCTGCTTTCTCCAACACCTGAAGACGAGTTAAATTAATCTCAACACCTCTTGGCAGTCACTTGCCATAATTCAGACTTCACGTTGTAATTAGAAATGGTCAGTTTGGCAATAGGACATAACACAGCAGAACAATGCAATGGGAGGGAGTGAAAGAAAAGCAGTGGGGGGAGGGAGATTAATGAAAAGAAATGGAATAAATAGCCCAAACCTCACAAGAGGCATTGGGAGTTTCTGATTTTGGAAAAGTACAAAGGTAGTACATAAATTCTGGAGTTCCCTCATTTGCTTTTTTGTGTCCTGGGATACTGTAGGGTAACCAAATCCATTTCTCAGTATGTATAGGTTAAGTCAATAATGAAGTAGGGAGAAACATGATCAAAACTACATTTTTCCCTAAAGCAACTGAAATAAGTTTTAGAATAATTTGTATAAATAATTGATCAAATGAAAAGTATTAACTTGGCAGACCTAGCAGAAGATGGTATTCTCCCAATTGCCCTTCAGGAAATCTAACCTGAAGCATTAGCTGCGGTGACGGTTCCTGTTCCATCTGTAAGAAAGTAAGGCTTTAGCTTAGACATGTCTTCTATGTTGCTCCCATGGCGAGGAAACTCATCTGTTTTAACTTCAGTAAGACCTGCAAAAGGAGAACAATTACCAAGACCAGCACAGAGATGGCAGGCAGTGTCTTGGGAATGGGGGATTCCTCAGGATGTGCAAGGATTCATACTTGGAAGAAAGGTTTATCATAAAACATGGTCATTCCAATAGGAGGAAAGTACACACTAATACGAATTATTGGATGTTCAAACACTAGCACTGTCTTCATGAGACATTTTGAGTGTTTTCTGTTTCCACATCCATAGCCCTTTCTGAGGGAGGCAGTTCAGGGAGTTCTTTGTGCAGGTTGCTAAGGTTTGGGGTATAGGTCTTGGCCGGTTACAACTGACTGGATCAGGGGTATCAAAGCCCATCTCATAAAGGCTGGATGTAATCAGTGTCATTTATCGGTAACAACTTGACAGGAGTGTTCCATATCAGAGAATAGCAAACTGACCCCCCAAAAAATCCACCAAGAAATATGAAATGTACACAGGAGCAACAGGAAGTAATGGGCGTCCGCGTCCCAGGAGACAGCCTACAGGGGCAGAGAGGTCGGCTGCTGCCTCCTAACCGCTGTGAGCCAGAGCGCCAATTTCTCATGAAATCTGCAGTATCTGCACAGCAGTGTGGATACTCTGGGGCCAAAAGTGGATGCCGACACTGCCTCCATGTGTCCTCCCCACCCCACGTTCAGATGTATCCTCAATATACTGCTTGCAACCTGAAGAACGTGAGCTAACACCATTTTTAAACATTCCTACGTATTCTTTTGAATATTAATATTACTCTCACCTATCAATATCCACATTGATATTTAAACTGTTGACTTATACACTCACCTTTTCTAGAAGATACAAAAACTGATACAATCTCTTTGTCAAAATGGCCGGCTTTCTGTGCATTCTCCGTTCTGTTCTGGGACAGAACTGCGACCTTGTCCTGGTCTTCTCTACTCACTTGCCATTTTTTGGCTACATTTTCAGCTGTAAAAGAAAAAGTAAATGAAGCAAAAACCCAAACATTTTTCAGTAACTGGCTTTTGGTAGCTCAAGTTTCTCACATGTAAACGAGCACTGACACCAGACACTAGAGGCTCACTGGTGGCTGAGACAGCGCTCGGTGGCGATCTTGCCTCCCACCTAATGTGGGAAAGTTGCAGTGATCCTTTTTTTTCACTTCACAAACAAGAATTTTATAAGTAAAACACTGATGAAGGAAATAGAGGATGATACAAAGAAATGGAAAGATACCGTGTGCTCTTGGATGGGAAGAATCAACATCATTAAAGTGGCCGTACTACCCAAAGCAACCTACAGGGTTTGCAGTGATTCTTAGGAAACCATATTCTTTATTTGCTTCTCTCTTTTCTATAAAATAAGAAACTTCCAGAAATTTCCTTCATGCAGCTTCACTAACTGCTTTTATTTTTGGCCCCATCTGCTTTCTCTTCTCTTTCTGAACCTTTGATGGAAGGTTGTAGGCATCATGCCCCTTTATCTCTAAATTTTAATTTCAGTGTATATTTCTGCCCCCCACCCCCAAAAGGCCATTTTCTTATATAACCACAGCTGCCAAAATCAGGAAATTTAACAGCAATACTATACTGTCTAATCCTTGGTTTATATTCAGTTTCACCTATTGTCCTAATGATGTCCTTTAGAGCTGATTTATTTGTTCAGTCCAGTATCATCCAAGCCAGGATCATGTACTGCATTTCACTGTCAATCCCTTTAGTTTCTCTTTACTTGGAACAGCTCCTTAGACCATCTTTGCGTTTCTTGAAGGGCTGGGGCCAGTTCTGTTATCAGATGTCCTCAATTCAGGTTTGTTTGACTGGTGTTTCCTAGAAATTAGCTGACGTGGGACAGCCCTGAATGGGGCTTGGTCTTCTCGTTCAGTCTCGTCGGGATGCCTGTGCTAGTTTATCTCAGGTGACGCTGGTCTTGCTCACTTGATTCAAGTGGCGTCCACCATATTTCCACGCTGTAAAGTTACTATTTTTCCATTTATAATTAATCGGTAATTTATGGGACATCATTTTGAGATTATAAAAATACCTCCTTAGCAAATTTCACCCACTGCTTCTAGCACTTATTCATTACTTTTTTAGTCCATTTACATTTTTATTTTTTCATTTATTACTTTCTAGCCCCAACATTCCTTCTGTACATACTAATTGACATTCTACTGTAGAGAACTCTTCCTTCTCTTTCCATCTACTATTACTTACATCAGCTAGGATCATGGATTTTTATTTCATTTAATATGTATAACCCACTATTATGATTATTTATTTTAACGCTCAGATGTGGGCGGTAGGAATCCTTTTGACGTGTCCCCATGTGCTTGCTCTAAGCACTTCACTTCCTTCTTTTTTTTTAAGCATTATTGTCCTAACCTTGGAATGAGCCATTTCTCTAAGGATCCCTAGTTCTTTTTTGTGGAGAAAGGTGTTTAGAAACAAAGATCTAGTTGTTGGCACTGCTCATTGCTACTAGCATGTCACTGTTTCTGTGTGTGCTCATTAGGACTTACGTACACATACAATTTACAGTTGAATATAAATACACACGGGGTATCTGAATGCAATCTAACGCAACTGCGTTCTTCCTTCTTTCCATACTTGAAACTCCCTTTGACAATGGTGAGACGCTTGGCTCCCATTATCCTCAATATATTCACTCATTTGCTCAAACCTACAATATACAGAAGGTAGTTTCAGAATTTGCTACCTGTATCACTGGAAAAGCAAACCTATTAACTAGAGTTCAGTATTTGTTTACAGCTTTTTTTCTTTTTTTAGGTAAAATGGAGTGAAATACAAAAATCTGAAGTGTATACTTCCATGGATGTTGACAAATTCACACAACTGTATATCCCAAATATGTAACATTTCCACCGCCCCAGAAAGTTCTGACATCCCTTACCCATCCCCCTTCCTTGAAGCAAATAATGTTCTGATTTCTATCACCATAAATTATAAATGCAATTCAGCATCTTCTGCTCAGCATTGGGTTTGTCGTATTCATGTAGCTGAGTTTATCACTGTTTGTTCCTTTTTATTGCTGAGTAGGTACTCCATGGTATGCATATACGACTATTATACATTCTCCTGTGGATGGACACCTGGACTGTTTCCAGTTATTGGCTAATATGAATACGGTTGCTAGGAACATACTTGTGCAAAGGTTTTAGTGATCAATGTTTTCATCTAGCTTGGGTAAAGAAACTATCGAATCTTTCTCCAAAATAGTCATACCATTTTATACTCATTCCTGCAAAGTATGAGAGTGGTAGTTCCTCCACATCCTTGCCAACATTTGGTGATATTTTCATTTCAGTCTTTCTAGTGGGTGTATAATGGTACCGTATTGTGGTTTTAATTGGCAATTCCCTCATAAGTAACGTTGAGCAACTTTTTATGTGGTTATTGGTCATTCATGGGTCACCCTTTGTAAAATACCTATCTGCCCAAATTTTTAGCTCATTTTTCAATTGGGTTTGTCTTTTTATTATTTTTATAGGAGTTCTTTGTATATTCTAGATGCAAATCCTTTGTCAAATACATGTATGCTGAATGTTTTCTCCCTATCTGTGACTTGCTTATTCACTTTCTTAACAGACCTCTGATGATGAGCAGAAGTTTTAATTTTTAGTAGTCTAATTTATGAAATTTTTCTTTTTCTTTTTTTTTAAATGGAGGTACTGGGGTTTGAATCTAGGGCCTTCTGCATGCTAAGCATTCACTCTACCACTGAGCTATTACCCTCCCTGTCTCAAATAAGCTATTCTCTTATGCTGACTTCTAGAAGCATTATAGCTTTAACTTTTATTTTTAGATCCATGATTTATCTCAAATTAGTATTTGTATATAGTGTGGGGTAGGAGTTGAGGGTCATTTTTTCTATATGAGTAATTTGTTATTCTAGCACCATACATTGAAAAAGCTTTCCCCATTTCATTCCATTGGTACCTTTGAGTCTATTTCTGAACTCCCTATTCTGTTCCCCTGGTCTACTTGCCTACCCTTATGCCAAAACTACACTGTCTTGATGACTGCAGCTTTACAGTAGCTTTACAGTAAGTGTTAAAATCAGATAGTGTGAATCCGTCTATATTCTGCTTTGTCAAAATTGTTTTGGCTATTCTACGTGCCTTCCACTTCCATGTAAATTTTAGAATCAACTTGTCAATTTCTAAGAAAAAGTCTGCTGCAATTATGATGGGACTACACTGGGGCCATAATTCTTTACATATTTTTTAGTGACTGTCCAGGAATTATAATATAGATCCTTAATTTATTACATTCTACTTATAGTTGATACAGGCATACCTTGGAGATATTCTGGGTTCACTTCTAGACCACCACAATAAAAGCAAATATCACAATAAAGTGAGTCACACAAGATTTTTGGTTTCCCAGAGCATATAAAGTTATGTTCATACTGCAGTGTAGTCTGTTAAGTGTGCAACAGCATTATGTCTAGAAAAGAAAAAGTACGTACCTTAACTAAAAAACACTTTAGCAAGCTGTAACATCAAAGATCCTTCTGTTTCATGGTTTGTCAAAACTGTTTTGGCTATTCAGATCACCATAACAAACATTATAATAATAATGAAAAATTTAAATATTGTGAAAATTACCAAAATGTGACACAGTGACATGAAGTGAGCAAATACTGTTGGAAAAATGGTGCTAACAGACTTGCTTGACACAGGGTGGCCACAAGCCTTCAATTTGTAAAAAATACAACATCTGTGAAGTACAGAAAAATGAGGTACACCTGTTCTGGGTCTCTTCACATAAAATTGAATAACCTTGTAACAGTATAGTTTTACTTCCCCTCTTCCTTAGTTCTATTACAACCATGTATGTTGTAAACTCTATAACAGTGCTGTGCTTTTCGCTTTAAACAGCCACATCCTTTTTAAAGATAAAGAGAAAAAAAGATACCCTTTCCTACTTACCGCACAGTTACAGTGGTGTTCTTCCTTCCTTTCTGTAGCCAAGCTTCCCTCTGGTGTCAATTCCCTCCCGTCTTTAGAACCCCCCTTAGTACTTCTTGTTACGTATGTGTGCTGACAGCAAATTTGTTTTACTTCATCTTTAAAAAAGGTCTTTATTTCACTAATTCTTGAAGAACACTTTTACTTGATGTTGGATTCCATTGTTTTTGATGAGTTATCTATCATTCATATTGTTGTTCCCTTGCACAAAAATATGTAGTTTTTCTCTGGTTGATTTCCTTTTTTTTTTTTTTTAATCTTTAGTTTTCATGTTCAGTGGTTTTACTACAGTTTACCTCAGTACAACTTTTTTCTTATCTTTCTTGGTGTTTGAACTTTGTTTTTCACCAAATTTGGGCATTTTTCAGCCATTTTTAAAAATTTTATTGAGTTATAGTCAGTTTAAAATGTTGTGTCAATTTCTGGTGTACAGCACAATTTTTCAGTCATACATGAATATACATATATTCATTTTCATACTGTTTTTTCACCGTGAGCTACAAGATCTTATATGTATTTCCCTGTGCTACACAGTATAAACTTGTTTATCTATTCTATATATGCCTGTCAGTATCTACAAATCTTGAACTCCCAGTCCGTCCCTTCCCACTCCCTCCCCTCTGGCAACCACAAGTTTGTATTCTATGTCTGTGAGTCTGTTTCTGCTTTATATTTAAGTTCATTTGTCATCTTTTATCAGCCATTATTTCTTCAATGTTTTTTTCTGCCTCATTCTCTCTCCTCTGAGACTCCTATTTCATGAATGTTAGTCCACTTTATTTTGTTCCATAGGTCATCGAGGCTCTGTTCATTTTTTTCTCAGTCTTTTTTCTTTGGGTTCTTCAGGTTGTATACATCGCTCTATCTTTAAATTCACTGACCCATTCTTCTGTCTCCAACTTCCTTCTAAGACCATCCAGTGAATTCTTTATTTCAGACTGTGAACTTTGAAGTTCTAATTTTCATTTGGTTCTTGTTTGTACTTTCTCATTTACTGCTAAGATTTCCCCCAGCTGTTCATCCATTATGATCATATTTTCCTTTATATCTTTAAACATGGGTAAAAGAGCACCTTTAAAGTCCTAATGCTGCTAATTCCAGTATCTATCACTATAAGGATCAGAGTCCATTAGCCGTCCACCTCCAAAGCCCCCTCCCAGCTACAGGCTACATATCCTACTTCTCTGAATGTCTAGAAATTTCTTATTGCATGCTGGACATTATAGCTGATTTATTGTTGAATGTCTGAATTTTATTACCTTTAGCGAGTATACTTTTATTCCCAAAGGCATTTAATACACTGGCAGACCATCTTGATCCTTTTGAAGTTTGTTTTTAAGCTTCCTGGTTTGGGTCTAGAGTAGCCCTTACCCTCGGCCCTACGCCTAAACCGTGGCCTTTCTGAGATGTCAATGGAGTGTCCATTGGGTTCAGGTTTCTACTCAGGTTGGTTAAAACCCCTATGTCTCTTAGCAATCTATGAAATATCCATTCAATTCACAGCTTCCTAGCAGCTGTTTCTACTAGGCCTTGTAGAGTGTTGCCCTGCACATACATAGCTAAGCATCTGACCAAAGGCTTAAGGGGACCCTTAGGCAGACTTCTGGAGTTCCTTCTCTTCATAGCTGCCTTCTCTCCATTCTGCCCCACGAACTCCAGCCATCTCAGTAGCTCCAAACTGCTCTCTGCCTCCTCAGTTCACTGGGGTCGCTGGTCCCCCAGACAGAAAGTTTAGAAAGCGCTCCAGGTTGAAACCTAGCGATAGCGGGCCTTTCCCTTTCAGGAATTCTGGGTCTCGCAAGATTGCTGGCGGGCATTTGAAAAGAGTTGTTTGATATGTTTTGCCCTGTTTTACACTTCTTTATAGTATAAGGTGTGGTCTTTACTAATAACTGTATCATGGCCTGAGCCATTATCTTTTTTTTAAGCAACAGAAATTTATTTTCTCACAATTGAGGAGGAAAGAAGTCCAAGATCGAGGTGCCGGCAGGTCTGCTTTCTCCTGAGGCCTCCCTCCTTGGCCGCCTTCTCACTGCGTCGTCACATGGTCTTCCTTCTGTGCTCACATCTCTGGTGTCTCTTCCTCTTCTTATAAGGACACCAGTCAGACTGGATGCTAAAGGCCTCATTTTAACTTAAATACTCCGTGAAAGACCCTAACTCCAAATACAGTCACATTCTGGGGTCCTGGGGGTTAGAACTTCAACATATGAGGTTTGGAAGAACAGAATTCAGTCTATAACACCTTAGAAAGGGCTTGGGAGCTGACTTTTTAATGACCGTCTCTGCTGAGGCAGTTAGCTGGAGTATCACACTTTGAGAAACTCTGGCCTAGACACTCTGGCAAGTTAGGCCCTGGTATGGCACACGCCACCTTGCACAGTCTTCCCACGAGCCCCAGCCTCCTCTGCTGTGGCTCTCACTCACACAGTGATGCAGATGCCTTGAGCTTCTCACTGTTCCCTATGTCTCCAAGTCCTTCCTTCCCTCCGTGCATTTGCACACACTGCTCCCTCTGCTTGGAATCTTGCCTTTTAATCCCTTACCTTTTTCATATGAGTACTTCTCATAGAATCAGAGTCATTGCCACACATATGAGCAAGGTGCTTAACCTCTCAGGGTTTGTTTCTTTACCTCTAAAATTAAAATATTCTTATGTTTTATACTTGTATGCAGTAAAGATATGAGTTCTTTTGATCTTCTAGCTGCTTTGCCAGTAAACCTAGACCACAGAAGCCTTCTAGATGGATGAAGACTTGACCGTGTAGTACAAAGAATATAGAGTTAGGTACCAGAAGTACTAGTTTATCTCTGATATTGCCTTTGCCACGAAACTACTATTTGTGAACCCTTGTTTCTTCATTTGGTAAAATGAGAGACTGATCCAGAAGAACTCTGAGGTACCTCCCACCTGTAAATTCCCTGACAGTCAAGGAGTCACAAAGGAGAGAGGAACTATTTCCCCACTTTGGTTCAACAAATGAAAACTATCCCTGTCACCAGGAATATAAAATGATTAGGACATGGGCCTCACATCTGCAAAGCTGGTGCTTATACAGTCTTGAAACTTTTCAGTTAGTATGTTTTCAGCCATGTCTGCCTTACCTGTGATGCCCATATGGTAGTTGTGAAATGCATCAGTAAGCCCATCACAGAGTATACTGTCAGTTAGTGCTGTTTCCCCAATCTTGACTCCTGTCCTCAAGTGAACCAAATGAGGAGCCTGGAAACAAGAAACACGAATGGATTAGGCTTAGTCATAACTAGTCCTCTTCTTAGGATCCCACTCAAAACTATCCAGTCATTCCTCAGTCTTCACCTAGTCTCCCTGGTGACACATCTCCCTAGTTCCAGCCCATCGTCCTGCTCACCCAGGGCCTGAAGACCCCTGGAATCAACAGACTACTCCACCCTACCTGCTCTTGGGAACCCATTACTCTCCTCCCTACCCATTTTCTTTTTCCATCAAACAAACTTATGCATTCTGTGTCCCATTTCCTTAAAAACCTCATTTATCCTTTCCAAACAGGCAACTACTTATCTGTTAAATGAAGAGCTCATCTAAGAGCTTAAGTGATGCTAACTATGTGTTACTTATTTAGATGCGAAATATAATGCCTATAGTGAGAATAATCAGGTTGCCCAGTTAACTGACGGGAAGAGATCTCTTTGTAGGGAGTCCTCTTAATCCCCACCAACTCAACAGCAGCTATCATAGAATGGGAAGTCTTAGAGTCAGAAGGTTTGTATTTGAATCTTGGCTCTGGGCCTAAGTTTCCTTACCTGAAAATTGGGAATAAAACCATCTAGCCTCTGCTAAGGGCTGTTATGACAGCATGTTTAAAAGTACCCCATAAAGTACTACACGGAAACTAGTACGGTTCCACCAGAATCACTCTGATTGTGTTTGCTACCTTCAGCCTACCTCCTCCTGAGCCTCAGCAGAGGCTGGGCTGAGCAGGCCTCTGCCTAGAAGATCCCCAGGTCAGACCTTGAATTACCTGCAGGAAGCAGGGAATTTACTTTTTCCTTTTCACGCTGTGCCAATTTAAGGGATGGATCTTGGTGAAACCAATCTCGTCCAGCAAGTCTATCAGAGAAGGGCACCACTCAGTGGTCCTCTTCTTCACATTCTACATTACACGAGGTCAACAAAATTTGGTCCCTGGATTATGAATAAATACATACAATTTTTATAAAGGAGTTAAGTGACAACATCTGTTTTTGAGTTCTCCTCACAATGAGAAAAAAATTTAAAATCAAGGATCAACTGCCTAATGTTATAGGTTTAATTCAGAAAATATTTTATCCTTCAGTAACATTTTAGAAAAAATATATTTGGATTTCCCAACCAATTTGAAGAGTAATTAATACTCAGGTAGGGATCAAGGCTGGATCCTTGTTTACTTGTTCCCTGTTTGGTTCCAGCTCTAATAAGTGTCTGTTTACTCTGCGTTGCCGTGAACATGAGTTAATCAGCTGGAGGTCAGTGAAAGCCATCTCTTCAGAGGCCTTACCTTGCTCATACTTTCCATGCCTCCTGCAACCACAATGCTGGAGTCTCCTATCCCTATTGACTGGGCTGCAAGGCACACTGCTTTTAGGCCTGATCCACAGAGCATTTGGCAGCTCCATGCTGGAACAGAGTAGGGGATTCCTGCACCCACACTGGCTTGTCGAACAGGATTCTGCCCACAACCTAGAAAAAGAAAAACAGAGGCCTCTCAGCAATCAAAGAGAAAGATGAAATGTTTGGGTGAAAGTGCATCAAAATCAGGATACTGCCAACTGGGTCTCCTGCCACTTCCCAGCCCAGCCAAGTCAAATTCCCGGCAGAGGGAGAGGCCTGTATGCACTTGGCACCTGTCACAATCTAGCCCTTGAATATGTGTTATCTTGTGGTGTTCTATAGATATTTCATGGATATCGGCTTTCTTCTCGACAAAGAAGTTATCAAGGAACTGTCTTCTTGATCCTTCGATAGGGCTTGAATAAGCACACATTCCCTTATAAACATAAGGGAGAACTTGGGCATTATTCATGCTTCTAACTAGGGCTATTTGCTTCCACGATCACAGCTTAAGATATCCTGGAGGATAAGAGGGTTATTTAAAAGAGAAAACCTCTGCTAGGAAGCACTTCTTTTCTTGCTTAATATTCATCACACCATGGTTAACTGGTTATGTAACAAGATATGTACGAAATCGGAATTGACAAATACTTTTCTATAATTCAGCTGTGGGTACTTCATTCAGGGGATGGGAAAAAATATATCACATACTTAAGTTAATCAAAGTAGCAGAGAAGGGGATGGAGCTGAAAGTTTCAAATATCTTCAGCCACTATTGTCTGCTATCAAATGGTGAATGTTCACACAGTGGTCACTGTATTGTAAATTTCAGATATACCCATACTAACACCTTTCCTTGGTGAGTTTGTTGGAAAAAATTAGCAAATAGGTCACTGAGAAAAATTTAGAGATTATATTCATCAGTGTTATTATGTAGGATTAGGCTGGAAGCCTAAAATTTGAGATTGAAAATAGACGCAGGAAAAATTGTTAAAAAAAAGTATCAAAATATTCTCTGAATTAAACTCATAGAACACTAGTTAAGAAAAAGATTAATCTTATTTAAGGCTCCTGCTTTTTAAGCTACAATGAATTCCATGTGTATTTAGGTAAATAACCCCTTTATAAAAATTGTATGTATTTATTCATAATCCCCATCTCCAGGTACTTAGAGTTAAGAAATGAGTACTAAATATAATTAATTAATGTTTTAGCATTTAACAAGAAAATGAGCCCCAAGAGGATGAGGGTTTCTATCTGATGTGAACACTGTTTATCCCCAGCTGACAGAATAGTGCCTGGAGCACAGCAGGTGCTCAGTATTAGTCACGTGATTACAGAGGGCACCTGGGCTTAAGAGGTAGGACAAGTGTGGGTGATGTGATCCTGGATAAGTCGCTCGACCCCTCAAAGTCTCATTTACTAATCTATAAAGTGGAGATGATGTGATCCGACGGACTTACCGAGAGGACTAAATGAGGAAATGAAAGGGAAGCACTAAGTACAGTGCTTTAAAGGCCCAGCACGTAGCAGGTCTTCAATAAACGCAGCTACTATTTTTATTGTGTGGAGATACCACAGAGGTGAGATGTGAAAGAGATAACAGAGAAACCAGGAGTGGAGGACCCCGTGGTAACTGAGTAAGTCTGAGCCGAGGGTCTGGGAAGGAGAGGGAGTAGCCCAAGGGTGAGCCACCTGAGGGTGTTACTCCTATATTTTAAGGCCTTGGAGAGTCATGAGAAACTGGTGTGCTTTGACTTTAAGGTCCACAAGGACAAGAAGGGAGAGGAGAATTAGGAAGAGGAACAACACAACTACAAAGTAAATACACAGAAAAATGGGCCAGGTCTCAGATAAGGTAAGGACAAAAGCCAGCTGTAAGTGAGTATGACCAGTTTCAGCAGGAGTAATCAGAATTTATGCTACGAGCCAACATGAAACTAGTTATGAAAAACCAATTAGGAGCTGTCAGTGGTCGCAGGTCTATAAACCCAGTGGGACTGAGAAGTGAAGGGGAGCACTCCGCTGACTCACCTGGAACAGCCCATCCAGGGGTGATGCGCCCCTCTCTGGGAGGAATAAGAAGTGCAACACACCTGGCCCCCTCAGAAGCGAGCCCTCAGGGGCAAGGACTGGCCTGCGTGGGTGGAGCCCTAGCCCCAGCATGCAGCACAGGTGCAGGGCACAGAGGAACTCACTACTTCTTTACTGAACATGTGACACTTTAGGGAAATGTGGAAAGCGGAGCATACTCTCCGATGCCTCCAGCCGACCCTGCTTCTAAAGAATGAAAGGGCAGTGGAGGACGGTGATCTGGGTTCATTCCGAAAAAGCATATTAAAGACGCTTAGTGTTCAGATGGGGAGAAGTTACCGAGGGGCTTGGCAGAGGGGCGACAGTAAGTATTCTACCAGAGGGAACTTCCTAAATAAATTTATGGAGGCAAGTTTCTGTATAGGGGCGGGGGCAGGGGCGGGGGTGGGGTGGGGTTAATGGGCTGCTTCCAATAAATCTGAACTTTGAATAGTTACCTGCTGCCAAAACATGTCCAAATATGACCTCTGACACCTCTTCGGGAGCCACAGCAGCCCTCTTCAGGACTTCTCTGATGACAGTTGAGCCCAGGTCATGGACAGGAACGGAGGACAGGGCACCATTGAAGGAGCCTAGAACAGAAGCAAAGGCGAGGGCGATGGAGAGGGCGCCCAGAGCAGCGGCGGGCCGGCGAACTGTGGGTCTGGAAAGAAGGAGGGAGTGGCCCAAGGGCAGCCACCTGAGGATGTTACTCCTATATTTTAAGGCCTTAGACAGTCATGAGAAAGTGGTGTGCTTCGACTTAAAGGTCCACAAGGGCAAGGTGAGGCCTGCACAGGCGCCCACCGCATCTCGTCTGGACACGGAGAGGAGAATGTGTGACTCGCAGAAGCCGAGCCCGGGGCAGTAGTCCCCGGCGCGCGGGAAAGACGTGGACCCGCGGGTAACCTGCCCATTCATTCCCCCTAGTCTGAGCGGATGGGCGCGGCCCACGCTTCCCCCAACAAAAGGGGTCGACACTCCCGCGCGTCCAGGCTCTTTGAAATCTACAGAGCACTAAGGACATTTGGGCAATTCTCAGTAAACGTCCGGTGACCAACTCGACCTGGGCCCAGCGCCGGGGTTCAAACCACCGAGCGGCCCCGCCCCTGAGACCATAGAACTGAGGTGGCGCCTCCTAGAGCTGGCCAATCAGGGGCCTCGCGCGAGAGAGCCTCTCCCCGTCAGCCAATGGGAGAGCCGGGAGGCGCGGTGGCCCTACCCAGGAAGCCAATAGGAGCACACGGAGCGAAGTGGCCCTCACAGCGCGAGGAGGGGGCGGGGAAGCCGGGCCAGCCGGGGAAGGCGCGAGGCACGGGGTTCCGAGAGTCCAAGAGGTTCCGGGGGTTCCTGCGACCGAGCCGGGAAGAGCCTGCAGCTCAAACCCCGCGCGCAGCCCGTCAACCACTCACCTATGGCGGTCCGCACCGCCGAGACAATGACCACGGGGTCCGAGCCTGCATTCATCCTGCCGCACAACCGCCGCTCGAGCTACTGTGGGCTCCGCGCAGCCAGCTAATGAGAAAAGTCCTGTCCTGTTGCTGACTAGCTGCGCCGGGGGGCGGGGCCTCAGGCAGCCCCGCCTACCGCCTCCGCGGGCGCCGGTGCGCAGGCGCGAGGGCGGAGCTGGGCGGGGCTCGGGGTTGCGGGGGGCGCGGCAGCGGCCAGGGCAGAGGGTTAACTGTGTACCCCAGAGCCAGAGGAGCGCTGATGAGCGCAGCCCACCGGCCGTTCAGACCCGCCTCTGAACAGCCGAGTGCTGTAGTTTCTGTCTTGACGTTTTTGTTTTGAGGTGGGAAGATTGTCTTTCTTGAACTTAATGTTTTTGGAGTCAGTGAAAAGTATGGTGACAGAAGAGGGTCACGCGTTCAGCCCAGGCTCTCAGTCTCGATGGCGAGAATTAGGTGTGAAATCTGCCAGCTACAGGCCTTGGGGCGGTTGTGACCTGTGCTTTTGCCCTTTTGGCGTCCAAAGTCCCTCTTTGTTTTGCTGATAATTAATTATCCCTTCAATTAAAGGTTAACTTGGTTCTCTGTGTAAACCGTAGGTGGACTTCATGCCCTTCTGTGGGGTTGGCACCACTTGCCTTTCTTCCTTTTATTTTATTTTATTGAAGTATAGTCGATTTACAGTCTTGTTAATATCTGGTGTACAGCATAGTGATTCATTTATACATGTATCTAATTCCTTTTGATATTTTTTTATTATAGGCCATTACAAGATATTGAATATATTTCCCTTTGCTGTACAGTAGGACCTTGTTGTTTATCTATTTTATGTATAGTAGTTAGTATCTACACGGCTTGCCTCTCTTATCCTGGAAGATCAGCTGTAGCGGTGAGTGTGTGAGGAACCGCAGTGTCCCGGTATCCCACAGATCAAAAGAATTTCCTCTGGTTGATAATATGGACAATAATGGACAATCTGGCAGGAGAGGAACCTGTGATAACCAGTTGAATCACTCTTCTGTTTAAAACCTTTGACAACATCCTATCCACTGTTGGGCAAAGTTCCAAATCTTTCAGAGCTCTCTAGAAACCTCAGTACCTGGCTCCCACTTAGCCAGCCTCAGCTCTGGCTGTTTTCCCCTGGACACAGCGCACAATCTAGTCTAGTCTCCCAGAGAGAACTTACTTTGTCTTATTCTCTCTAGCACTTAGAGCAGTGTTGGTCGCACACTAGGGATTTACTTAATACTTATCAAATAGATGTTAACGCATTTTCATGATATTATCTAAAAGCTTTAACTGTCCCCAAGAACTGCATGAAGCCCCATATAGAATGGTTAGAGTCTGCTACAGATTTAAAAGTATTTGAGTAATGATTAACATCGGACAATCATCAGTTGTTAATATTGGCAAGGGTGTTTGAGTAAAGGGTAAGTACTTGGTGGGGCAGTCAGTGATGGCTGGAATGTTAAAGCTATTTAGAATAGACTTGAATAGACTTGAAAAGAATAAAATAATGCCATTTACAGCAACATGGATGGACCTGGAGATTGTCATTCTAAGCGAAGTGAGCAATAAAGAGAAAGAAAAAGTACCATATGAAGTCACTTATATGTGGAATCTAAAAAAAAAACACACACAAATGAACTTATTTACAAAATAGAAACAGATATAGAAAACAAACTATGTTTACCAGGTGGAATGGGGGTGAGATGGGATAAAATGGGAATTCGAGATTTGCAGATACTACTATATATAAAATGGAAAAACAACAATTTTCTGCTGTATAGCACAGGGAACTATATTCAATATCTTAGTAACCTATAATGAAGAACAACATGAAAAGGAATGTATGTATGTATATGTATGGCTGAAACATTATGCTGTACACCAGAAATTGATGCAACATTGTAAACTGTATTTCAATAAATAAATAGAATAGACTTGGTGTTTTTCACCTCTTTCCATGAATCCAGTTATAGTGACTGATTCTCAACATTCATTTTACTCCAAATAATTGGTCTTAGTCCTGGCCAGTTGTTTCAGAACGGACATGCCACCCAATCTTGTCCGCAAAGTGTGAAGGGAAGCTTGCTGGGTGGCTCTGGGAAAGGTGTTCTCACTTCTGACAGATACAAAGATGAATCCTTCTTCTCTTTGGACATTGTAGTGTCTGGGTGTGATACCTGGAGCTGTGCACCCACTGTTTGAGCATGAGGGGACCCAGCATGACTTCAGGCCAACACACTGAGGACAGCAGAGCAGAGATAGAAAGAACTACCAGACTCTTCAGTACATCTGTGAGACGAACTCTAGAATCCACTCAGTCTCTGAAGTTGCAACTGTGTGAGACAGACTTTCCCAGTTTTAGCCAGCCTGGGTTAGGTAAACTGTAAACTGTTCTGGTACGTGTGTTTGAAATCATCCTGATTCATCTAGGCTGACTTCCTAGTAGGAAGTTAAGATTTTTAGATGTTCAGTAAATTAAAGAAGAATAGCCTAATGCGCTAAGAAGGAGTTTCTAGGCAGGCCGTGCAGCTTGTTGAGAACACTGGAGCAAGAGTACTTTGTTACAAAGTTGTGGAGGGAAAACTGTTGGCAAGACTGGGGAATTCTCCTGAAGAGCTTTCAAGTAGATTGAAAAGACATTAGGTCCTGAGAACCTACATTGAGCCTTTGGAGAAATATGTGGCTGGGCCGGAGAAACCAGTGAAGATAACCAGAGCAGAGGCCGCACAGGCGGGGCTAAAGGAAATGCTTGGATAACTGCGTTCAGGAGAAATCCTGAGGGTCTGGGATAGTGATGGAACCACGAAGTCTCCCTAAGAAATCAGCGACGTGCTCTAAGCTTCTGTCTGGAGTGTGTTCCCTGTCCCGAAACATGAGTCTCCAAGGAATTTAAGGAACCTGTCCTCGACTTCATGCTCTTTTCTACCCCGGTGTCCCCTTACATCTCTGGCCACGCTCCAGTCTCCTTTGCGGGCTTACTTTACCTCTTAATATATTCCCCATGGTTCTTACTTTGCACGGGCACCTTGAGTAGAACCAGTCACTCCATGGCTTCAGTTACCACCTCTGTGCTGACAGCTCGGAAGTCTCTCCCTAAGCTAGATGTCTCCTGAGCAGAAAGAGCCTCTCTATTAAAATTTCCCATCAGCACATCAAATTTAACACATCTAAACCAAACTCACTGTATCTACCTCTTCCAGCCTTTATTGTTTCTCTTCTGTTCAAATGCCAGTAAGCGTCTTCTGTTAACCAACCTACTGTGCAGCACTCCACTCCGACCTCTCTTCCTCCAGGAAGCCTCCCTATCTCCTGCATTTGGTGCCTCTTAGCATCTTCTACCTCGCTTTATACTTCCCATGTTAAAACTCCTAGTTTCACCTGTCTCCTCTACTAGACTATACACTTTGATCTTGTTTTACTGCCTTATGCACAGCTCCCAGCACATTATAGGCATTAAATATGAATGAATACCAATATGTTCTTTATGCCCAGTGCCTTACACATCTGAATGAATATATTCTTTTGGATGCAAGGGATGTATTCACTTGTTTCCTACCTGGAGGCTCTATCTAGAACCAACGGAAGAACAAACACTGAGAAGATGCTTGCTTTTGTTGAGTGGCCTCTCAGCCTGTGTCCTCAGGGGAGTCCTTGCTAGAGTTGCTCATCAGCATCTACTCAAAGGCACAGATGGGCCAGACAGGGACTAAGAATACTGAGTAGGTGAAAGAGGAATTCATTTTAAAAATCGCATCTCCCTCATGATGTGTTCCAAAGGTAATGAAATGACATTATCTGGGGTTGCAGGAAGTGTTCACTATAGTCATGGAATAAGTGAACTTCCAAGGAAGTGTCATCAGAGAAGAGCAGTAGGCTCTTGGGTACAGGGGACAAAACTACTAAGAATGAGAATTAAAGAACATCTGAGAGAAAATTGTCAGAAGGAATGGCTTTGCATTATGTTTGCAGAAGTGTCACAGAAACTGGAGTGGTCATTCGCATTGAGTACAGCTGACGGGCCAAGAGAACTAGGGACCAGTGAGCCCTGTATAACAGGCACTTTTACAGTTTGTCTCATTAGATCTTCCCAGCTGTCGTATCCACTAAATCTCATGTGAAGAGATGGTAGCTGGTACATCCTCCAATGCCAGACACTGTGGAAGTCTCAATCCTCTTGTCCACAAACTGCTATCACTTCCTTCAGTGGCTAAATTAACCAGTTCTAAGAGACAATTCTTAACTAAACTCTCTTACCTTAGCCAGCGTCTTGAATATACTTAGAATCTTTGTAACTTGCATTTTTTTCCGTCACTGCATTGCCATTTCTGGTGATTGTTTCCCACTTGTTTAATTCAGCACAGCAACCCTTTGGATGGCTTGTAAGATGTCATCCTTAGAAGCTCAGGTGCATTTCTACCTCCGTCTCGAGGATGAAGGGAGGATGAATGGCACAGCGTCCAGCATCAGCTCTTGGCCTCAGCCCTGGTTCAGCTGCTAGCTTTGAGGCGGGTACTGCCCAGGAAGCTTTAATGACAGCACCCTGGAGGGCATCTTAAACCTTTACCAACTCTGCTTTTTACTTCAGCGTTTTGAGCACATTTCTTATCCTGTATATGGGGATGTGGCAAAAATGATAATGCATAGAAAATGTAAGTACTCAACAGGTGTCAAAAAATGTTAAGGCATGTTTTACTACCTTCACAGTACAACTCTCTGAAATAATGCTTAAGTAGATATTGAAACTCATAATCTTGGACTTTATCCAAGTTGATTGCCCTTAAAATTACCCTTCTTTGGCAGTACTCAGCAAGCTTTTTGCCAAATGCAGGGTGTCTCCATTTCCAGGAGTCATCGAAGGAATAAAGCACTCGCACATGTCCGGCTTAAGAAGTTAACACACTTGTAACAGAGGACGGAAGTAAACAGGCAGCTTTTCACTTCTCCATCGAAGATCCAAAACCCATTCAATGAAAGCTACTCTTTTCTCTTGCTGTGAAAACTACCCAAACAATAAAATTTGTATTTGTAGTGTGATCAAGGGAGATGGTCCATTGATAGGACTGGAACTTTAAGATAACTGTAATGACAAACATTTACTGAGCAGTCACTACGTGCTTGGCACTGTTCATGTATTAACTCATTTGATGCTCTTTATGGGGAAAAAATTGAGCCACAGAGAGATAAAGTAGTTTGCCCAAGCCATGAAGTAGGACAATGGTAAAGCCAGCATTCAGACTCATTCAAGTCCAGAATTTTCTCAGCCTAGATGATGATTTACCATTTTATCCTAGTAATGCCAGCAAATAAAGCATCCAATTCCAGAACTGAAGAATGCTTACTCTGCACAATCTTAAGTTCTCCCTGCCCAAGTCATTTATCCACCAATGCAGATTCAACAGAAATGTGAAAACTGGTAAAATGACACATAACAGGTCTATTAAATTTAGTCACAAAATTTTATCACCAGTTGAAAAGTTAATTTCTTCTTGCACACCAGTGACTATGTTAACACCAAAAGAGAAATTCCATTTCTGTTTAAATTGAGCAAAAGGATGTACAAAACAAAAATTAAAGCCAAAGCCCACAGTATGTAATAATCCAAGGGAGTACGTAGTATTTTAGTACACACCAAAATGTTTATAAACAAATTTATTTAAAATTGTGGACTTTTTATTTACTTGAAGACTGCACAAAAGGTTAATCAAAAGATAGGAAGTGCAGTATTTTAAATACACCACAAAGATTTGTATGCCAGTTAAACAAGCAAAAACAGTTGTTTTCAAGTAAGTTGTACCTCAGTTTCAAATGTCATTAACTCCACTTCTGAGGTTCCCTGACTATATTACAAGTAATATCTAAAACAAGAAAATAATTTGCTTTCAGTAAAAATCATATTTTATCTCAACCAAGTCTGAAAAGCTAGTCTAAAGGATTCAATTCCACAGACCTCGATACTTAACGTTTAAAATATGACAGGAAACAAAAGCAAACTTTGTCTTACTTTAAAATATTTCACCGTCATGCGAACACCCCACACCCTTCCCGTGTAGTATTAGCAGCAAGTCAGCAGCAGTGGCCAATATTTTCAAACATCACTGACCACACAGATACCTAATTACCTGAAACCATTTCACAAAAATGAAGTCTACTCGTCAATTAAAACCTAACAAATACTTAGGTGACTATTTTCTTCTTTATACTTTTCTATATTTTCAATTATTTTAAAACAATTATTTTTACAAGTCAGGAGAAAACATTAAAGTGTAGTCCTAAACGCCAAGTTCACTTTGCAAAACAAGGCATACATTGTTTAAAAATTACTCTCACAATTAAATTTACGCATGGACTTAAAGCTTCACTTTTGTAGTACGCTGAAGAATAACGAGTAGACATTCAGCAATTCAATGAAAAGAAATGACAAATGCTAAACACGCATACAGAAACAAACAAAAACAACTAATGTAAGGAGTTACAATAAAAATCTTTATTTAGGTTTGGTCAGTACAGGTAAGATATACTGGAGTCACAGAGCAATATGCATTAACAGGATACAACAGTTCATAAAAACTGAGTAACTATGCACACAAATTTCTTAAACATTCAGTCATCTAAAGAGAAAATGCACAGATGTATGGTGGAAAAAACTGTATCTAACACTGAACTACTATAGGACTCCATCAAAAGTCCAACTTTTAGTGATAAAACTACTGTACTGGGCAAACTTGGCAGTCATAAACCCACATCTACTCTAACAAGTCTGAATGGTGCGTAAGTATAGTAACAGCAGGAGTAAGAATGCCCTCACACAGCACAGGATCTAGGGCAGACAGTTATACAGACATCATTGTGTTATACTTTAAGGAAAGATTTCCATTTACAACTTCACATTAACTCATACAAAAATAACTTGACCCTACACAAAATGTCCTTTTAGCAACATTCAAAGTAATTAACTGTTACAATTTCCAGAGTGGCAGAGATATTGAAGCAAAGAAAAAAAAAAAAAAAAAAAAAAAGGAAAGGAAAAAAACACACACCCACAAAAAAGGCAAATTGTGACGAAAGTATGCATTAATTTTCTGGACAGTATCCTCTCCCAAATTAAATGACACTGTATAAAAATTTGCTGGAAAAAATTTTACAAAATGGAACCCTGTACATTTACACTTGAGTCCAAGCCATTCTGAGCGTGGCGGGAACCCGCAGTTCGGTTACCTTTCCCACTCACTGTCTTTTCCTCTTGAGGGTCATGACTGGAGTCTGTGTCATTTGAGTGGTGTGTGAGAGAGTTTTCACTGCCCGTGGGAGAGTCTACACTTTCATACCCCGCACTGAGTTGGTTTACGTAACTACTACCTCCTCTGCCAGTTCTCTCCTCTGAGCTGCTGGAGGCCTTATTACCGTTCCCTGGAGAAGAAGGAAAGTCATCTTCGGTTGTGTCCCCCTCCCTGTGAAAGCCAGACCCAGACGTCCTCTGCCGGGAGGAACTGCCGTTGCTCGGTCCGTTGGCCAGACGACTGCAGTCTTTACCTGCGGCCTCCGCCTGTCCTACAGGCTCAGAAGACGCAGTCCTGCTGGTACTCGGGCCTGGGGCTTGAGACTGCTGCTGTTGGTACTGAGCCAACTGCTGGCGCGTCTCCTTCAGTTGCTGCTGAAGAACTAGAATGGTACTCTGCATACCCTCTACTTCTTCGTCAAGTTGAATGATGAAGTCATTCAGTTCTGTGCAAAGGAGAGTCAAACCTACTTTAATATCTCTGTAACACTTAAAAATATTTCTTAGTGCCTGCACAAAACCAGGCAGTAAATGTTTAAGTAAACAAATACAATTCTAAAATCACAAAAGAATATTTAAAAATTCTGCTTGGAATTTTAAAACAGCCGTTCAACAGAGTTTGCTTTGGGGGGAAAGGCAAAAGCTTAAAATAAATATACTAAAGCAACCAAGTTTAAATTGATTCAAACCATCTTGCCATATACAACTGGTTACAGCCCATAAAATCTGCTGCACACCTGTTTACCTGCGGGCCATGTCTGGCCCCTTACTCCTCACCCTCCTAGCCAGCATCTCCGCTCCATAGCAGCTTCGGCCCCTGGGCAAGTACGGGCCCTACTCTAATGCTCCAAAGAAGCCTATGCTATAACCAAGGATCATTCCACATGGAAGAACAAAATTCAAAGACAGTAACTCTTGAAAACTGATAAAAATACATGTCTATTGAGTTCTAAAAAGACTTTCGGGGAGGGGGTCCTTTACTACTATACAAAATCTCCTATTTATTGTTTTTACATATAGTAAGGGCTAAGAACTATTACTTTAAAAAAGCAATTTTAAAAATACTATTTGACTACTGACCTTCTTTGCAATTAACTGTCGGATACACAAATTCTCAGTTTAATCTTCAGAGATGGGACATCTACCTCACTATTAATTTTCCTCACAAAGGAGAAACAGCATGGACACAGCCATACTTGCCCAACATTAAAGGGATGGCAGCTGACAAGTTCTGTTGTCTTAGCAAACAACCATCACATCTTATTCACTAAACAGGATCTTAAAAGGTACAACCAATTTTATCTATTTTTAGATCACTGGAAATAGCCAAGTACTTCACTTACAGAAACTGGTTAAATGAAGATATATATTCTCCCCCTTTTAAGCACTAAATAAAAATTCTACAGTTATATAATGTAACAGGCTTTCTATCTTTTGCCAAATCCCACCCCCCCCCGAAAAAAACTTAAGAAATTTGCACAATAAACAATTAGGAGTGGGGGGTGGTTACTAAAATGAAATGGCTTTGTTTTCCTGCCTCAACTGGAAATACTTCAGTTAAAATTTTATAGAACCACTGGCAGAGATTAGCATATACATACTCTACTCTATAATATTCATGCCTGGCAGTACTTTAAAGCCAGTGCAAAGTTAACCAAACTTTTCAAAAAACCCCTTACCATCCTGACTGCTTTTAAGCTCCTCACTATATTTCTTCTGTAAAGCCAACTCTGCTTCAAGTTGTGCAATACGTCCCTGGGACAGCTGCCTTCCAAGTTCTTGATTCTCCTGGATAAGCATTCGACACTTCGCCATTAACTTTTTGCCTGTTTGGCTGCAAAGGAAAGAGCCATTCATCACAAAATGAAGACAAAACTCTCTACAACCTTCTTTGCTTGCAATTATTATAGCAACAGATATAACACGTACAGAACATAACTATGGCACAGCAGATGCCTCCCTATAATTACCATCTTCTTTTCCGGAGCATGTCCATCTTGTACACTTCAGTCTTTTGCCAATACAGCAACAAAAGTAAGATCTAAAGAAGTACCTAAATGGGCACTTTTTGTTTCTATTATGTTATTAATTGATTCCCTATTTTTAACCCAATATTATTTGAAATAGAAACAGGCCAATTAATTAACACACATTTCAGATATACCAGTATTAATAAAACACTAAAGTACTTAGCTTTATGGAACAGAGAGGTTCTTGAAAAGGTAAATGCAACATCAATCACAAATGCACAACTTCTTCAATACTTAAAATATGAAAAATCAGTACCTACAAATATATAAATGAATGAGAGTATATTCTTGCTAGATTAGATAAGATTGCCTCTTTTTTTGGGGGGGGGGAGATAGTTAGATTTACTTTTTATTTATATTTAGAGGTACTGGGGATTGAACCCAGGACCCTGTGTATGCTTGCACTCTACCACTTGAGCTATATACCCTCTCCCCTTTATAAGGTTGCCTCTTAATAGGTAGTTCTCACAAGAATGTTTATTGCACTGAGAGGCCTGTTCAGCAGTTGTTTTTAAAAAACCTTAAGACTATTTCTATTCATCAATCCCTTATTTAACTTCTTTATGTGATATGAATACTTTTGAGCTATCTTAAAACTACTTTTGAAAACTTAATATTCATATGTGATTTTATCCATGTTGTAAAAGATTATCCTTGGGACACAAAAAAGATCGGGGTTACTTATCACGAATAATGCAAACTTCTAAATATCTGCCAAATTAGGAGTGCCATAGTTTCAACAAATTACTTACTAACTGCTAGTGCTATGTACTGTATGCATATACACAGCAACTGCAAAAATGCAATCCAGGTTCATCCTATATATTACTATCAAGGATGAGATGAAAAATAAAGAAAAAAAAGGATGAGATGCATTCTGAAGTAATATATCAGGCAAATGAAAGCTCCATTAAGAGACTTAAAAAGAATAGAGTATGTCAGCAAAATTTTTAATAAGGTCATTCTGAATTTTACTCCATCACAAGAATATCAAACTATCCCTATCCAAGTCTCAAAGGTAGTATCACAATTTTATACTTAAATCAGAATCCTTTAAAAGTGACCATTTCTATTATTTCTGATGAGGCTAAAGAAAAGTAGTAGCTTTACTGAGACGCTGTTACTAGTGCTTTTGGTTTCATTTTTGCAAATGCTGCGCACACACTTTTTAAATGTTTTAAAGTGGGGGCACTTTCTAAGTGATTCTCATTCTCTGGCTCAGTGTTGCCAGTTTCTTCTACCAAAAGCACATGTTCTAGTCTAAAATGATTCAAGCAAATTTGTAATAGAAGTTTTCCTTACATAAATCCTGGGTTACTACTGCTCAAAGGAGACTCAGATGAAAACCACAAGTCAGCCTTGGTAAGGGTTTTATTCTGTATATAGCAACTGTATCAGCCTATATTCCTGTTCATGGCTATTATAGCTCCAGATAACCCCTAGCTCCTATGAGCACACTCAGACTTCAGATACTACTGAACAGGAGTTTAGAAATCAAATGAGGAATTAAGACACAGGCACCACTGTCAAAGACAGTGGTGTTCCTCCCACTTACGCTCCCACTTTTTTTTTTCCCCGAAGTGTATAGCATCACTGTTTACCAACTAACCTGAAAAACCTTTTATTATGAATTTAAAAAAGGAAACTAAAAAATCAGTAAATTAATTGTGACCTGATTTAAGCTCATATAAAATATCAAAAATTCTTTATTATTTTAATGGAGGTACAGGGGATTGAATCCAGGAACTTGTGCATGCTAAGCATGCACTCTACCACTGAGTTGTACCCCACCCTCTAATCACAAATTCTAATGCCAAAAATATTTCATTTATATTTTTATAAATGCCCATTCTAAAATAATCCTATCACTTCTAAAATTAGTGATTACTAAAACAAATCTTAACAAAACTGCTCTTTAAACATTCTGTAATTTTAAATCATTTTACTAACTGTCATGTAAAATATGTTGTTTATCACACCACAAAAAATGGTAAGAATAAATTACAATAACTTGTCTTTGGAATAATTTCTTTTAATTACAAAAAAAAAAAAATCCAACCCACTCCCCTAAATCAAATAACCCACAAAGAAAATGTAATAGGAAATAGTTTAAGAAAAGGACTTATAAAAGAGAATGGACACTGTACATTGCTCTGTTATCAAGGTGAAGGGAGGCAGGGTATTTGAAAGGTGTACACACCAGTACCTAAATGTTTAAATGCAAACTGAAAATTGTCAAAATATTGCAGTATATCCCTCTAAATGCTCTAAAATAGGTGCACTGTCACGTGTATGAAATATTTTAATTAAAGAGGACCACATAATTCAGGGCATCTTTCTCTCTCTCAAAATTAAAACAATAAAAAAGTGAAAAACAAAACAAAAAGCCCACAACCCATTCTATTTGAATTATTCCAGAGTATTGACTGAGCATTATTTGTTTCAAATTAATACTGGGTTTATAGTACCTGAGAAACTCTGGCTTATAGCTTAGTTTTACAAAACAAAAATCCATTTATAGGTAATTAAAATAAATTATGATTCATTAATACAATGGAGTAACCCTCACTTTTCACCTCCACCTTTCTTCACACTGTTTCAATTTTATACGTATGTTATCTTATTAATAAAACATAATTTAACAGTAAGAAGAAAAAAACCTACCTCAAAGTTACTGTTATTAAGTGGCAAAGAAAGACCCTGGCTAAATTTGAGTACATGTTAATAAATACATTTTATGAATTATTTCTTGACCTACTAAAAATACATATAGGCCTTTTCTACTGTGATCTTAAATGGCATAAAATATACACAAAAGCCTTAATTCAGGCACAATCAACTAATTTCAAACAGATTTGGTTACTTACCCTCCAACCCCCACAAATAGTGAGATTTTTAGAAGCGGATTTCTTGCTGTAAAGTCACACAAACCACTTCTTCATCCCACCCTCTGCCCCACAATCAGTTCCCTAAAGCACAGACATGTAAGATACTTACAATTGATTTGAATGATTAAGAGAACTTAAGTCACCCTTGTTAAAACTGCACTTAAACGTTGGGACAATCTGGAACATTTATCTTCCACTCATCTTAGACTCCATTATCACCAAGTGAAAATTCGAATTGGTGACTTAAAGAATGATCTGACGAAAAAAATTCACCTCCAGGATTGGATGGAAGCATGAAGAAAATAATGCCTCATTTATCTAAATGATCAAATGAATTTGCTAGAAATGATCACTATACCTTTTTTTTTCTTCCCCAATTCACAAAATGTCTCACTTAGGCCAGCCCACCGTTCCAATACATTCTGTCCCCAATCTTCTGGCAGGCACCCTGTGAAGCTGTCCCACATTACTTTCTACTGCAATATCCTGGGACAAGGTGTCAAAAAGTAACAAGTGTCAAGTCTCCTTGTCTTTTATGATACCAGCTGGAAAAAAGTAGGTCTTTAAAAAAAATGAGACACAGAGCCTTTTCCTTCACTTTGAAGAGCACAGCAACAATTTTTTCAAAATCAATCTGCTCTCCACAGCCCCCCCAAATCAAAACGTTAGAAGTACAACAAAATCATCATAGTAATCCTTGAACTTAAAAAAAAAAAAAAACCAACTATTTCAAGGCACATTTAATTTAATATCAAGAGTGCAATACAAAAGGCCCAAATACAATGAAGGAACACATTCCCCCATTAACACCAACGACAATGCTCTTTCAACATGTGCCTGTTGAATGGAACGGGGATTTAATAAATTTCACTACTGAAAAAAATTACGCAGTGAGTCTCATCACAGCCAATATCCTTATACAATCTAGTCGTGAAATGAGTGTTTATAATGCTTCAAACAGTTTAAATCTGAAGTTTGATACCACACCATGTTTGTACAGTCCTCAATAAGATTATCTACAGTATTAGCAACCATTCAAAGAACAAACCATTGAGTAAAACCACATTGATTTAAGGCTCAATCAAGTAATATAGAGCCCCAAACTAAATGGTTAAATATATGAACTACTTGTACTTATTTGATTCTCATGACTATTCAGTTGGTTCTTAGCAAATAAACCCTTTAAAGGCAAAATTCACCTTATTTGAGTTTTGACCCAGAAGTTCAACAACAATCACGAAGTCCACAGTCTTATTGGCAAAACTGATATACAGTGTCTCTAAGTCACTATGCTCAAGGTTAAGAGCGATGCATATTCCATCTTTACATTTTACTGAAATTTTACATGTTCAATTCATGATTTTAAATCTCTAGGTTTTCATTCCTCCAAACTGTCTGAAGACACAGTGTGCCACAGACTTAAGACTTCTGTTTCTCCCTCTATTTTCTTCAAACAGAAACATTTCTCAAGTGTCTACATGTTCTAGAAGGGGAATTTTTCGTAGGTGGCCACTTCTTCGGAATAGTCCGACGCCATCAGGCCTCTGAAGCAAGGGGAGGGGGAAGAGAAAAAAGCTGAAACACAAGGTTCATCTGGTAAGTTTTACATTAACCATTTACAAGCTGGATAGTATAAGAATGTGGCTTTTTTGGCTCAAAAAGTCTGAGTCTTGGTGTGGAAACGAGTACTTGGCTGTCCCACCACAGCTTTCTCGTAGTGGGACTGTCAGGGAAGTCTTGACTGGGGAGTATGATTTGTTTACCTATCAGGCGTAAACTTCCAGGCACTCAGTTCATTTTGGGCTTGTTCCAGTTTGTCTTTAGTCTGTTCCAGTTCACCTTTCATTTTTAGGAAAAACAAGTTGATCGCTGGGTCCACCATTGTTGATCTCAGTTGGGCAACGCTAGGCTGCTGGACTTGCTTGAGGTACTGGATTTGAGTCTGTGCAAAGCAAAAAAACCAATTACTACCAAATCAAAGGAAACATATACAAGATGGGATAGAATCTGTTTCATTCAAGTCCCTCTCCCACTTTGGTCTTAAAATCTTCTTAAAAACAACTATTTAAGGGTATCCATGTAGGAATGAATAAAGGCCATTTGATTGCATTCTGTATTGGGAAACTTTAAAGAGACACGTTCACGACCAAAATAGTACCCCCTTCATCAGTGTTCTATTTACTAAAAATGCTGATACCCACTGGAAAAAAAAGCCAAGTTTAAAATATTAATTATATAAGAGTACAGCAGTTTACTCATTCAAGTCTGTGCTTATGGGAAATTACTCTTTACAAGACCCCTAAAAATACACCAAATCCAAGATTATAATTTCTAATATATTTGCATTTCTAAATTTTAGAATATATAGTACTTACCTATTTACATGAGTTGACATTACAGCTTTATAAATAGCACCTTAACCCAAAGTTAAGCGTATATTCATTTTTTTTCCCCCTTCTAAGTACATTTGAATCACAGCTTTGTAAAGCTAGAAGGTAGCTGACCTGGTCCAAACTGCTTATTTTTGAGAGATTAAATAAGCCAATTGTCCAAGGATACAGTCAGTTCAGTGCCAGTACTAGAACTAGAATTTTAATTCTCAAGCCTCCTGACTCCCAATCTAGGATTTTTTTCACCACACCAAATCCCTCTACTTACATATGAAACCTTCAATTTCAACTTCAATTGTACTATTTACTAGCACACTAAAAATACATTTCTAAAATATGAAATAGAGTTTATTAGCATTAAATGCATCACTTTCTTCACACCCAAAGTAGATAGAGTTCAAGATCCTCCTCCACACTAAGCCTTGAATAGGATTAAAATGAACATTTCCTAGGCAGCTAATTCCTACCATAAATTTAGTAAAAGAGACAAATATACTAACCAGATTGGGAGTATATTTAATCACTATTTTTACTGAGCAAACAGAACTAATTTTTTTTTTAGCTTAAGGAGATTTTTTAAAGTACCTCATTTTAAATAAAGAAGTACTAATTTTAATTCACTGTAAAGCCAATTTTTAAGGTAATTTAACAGGAATAAAACATGTCACGCAGTATATATCATGTACTGCTATCACTAAAGAAAACACCGCGTAACACCAACACAGACATATTTAAGTTTACGAAGTGAACTACCCTCTCTGCTACCTATAATCTTGCCACTTCCTGTGGTTCTGTCCCTGCTGCCCTTCCTGCAAAATGTCACTGTGTGTTCTAACTGAAAGAACAGTGAGTTCTTCAGATGAAGAGGAGAATTGTAAAAAATGTGGCTGGAAAAAGTTAGGTTGTAGTTGAAAACAACCTTAAAATCTAGGTTAAGGTGACAAAAGGGTGATGAGGCATCACCAAAGGTTTTGATCAGGCATAATATGGTCAAAACTGCCAGTGTACATGGGACAGCTAAAGAATCACTGAGGTGAGTCAACAGCACATTCTGTCTATGCAAGTGTTAAGCAGTACCTGGACTAGGATGTCAAGAGTAGGACTCAAGAGAGAAAGAACTCAAGACACACTGGTGCTTTGAGACATCATCAGCACCATCCATTCACACTCTACCTACCAGGTGCCAGCCCTTTGAATAAATGGTAAAATTCAGAATCCTAAATATCACAAGAATTAAACAGTTTTTTGAGACCAGGCACCTGAGAGGTAGTACTCACACCATTAGATGTGAAAATGCCTAGAGAAAAAAAATTGTGGGGTGTGGGGAGGGAAGTGAGATAGATGTTACAGGAAAAAAAAAAAAAAAAAAAAAAAAAAAAACCCTTAAAAGATAAAATGTTGGTGAGACTTCTTAGAACCAAGAATCAAGGTTTTAAAAAAAAAGCCAAAGGTAGAAATGTGGGAATGGTCAACAGCTGAAATAGGGAAAATGAAAGCATACGAGGGGAGGCTACTCGTCAGCAAAGTAATAGGTAAAGAAGTCATTTTGAAAAAGTGAATGAAGAGAGACTAAAGACTTGTGCAAACGTGGACAATCTCTGCACAAAAAGTGTAAGGCCTGTGAGTGAGCCCTAAAGATCATTTTACTGGTGAGAGAAGAAACAGAACTAGAACTGTGCCCCATAGATTATTAGTCTCCAGAAACAAGAATATTGCCTTAATGCGTTACATTTTAATAAAGTTATCAAACGGAGAGTACACACAAAAATTCAAGAAAATTTTAGCTTTTAAGATTAAAAACAACAGGGATAGAGCTACCTCTATTTTATGTACTCTACATAAAAGAAAGGGCTAAGACTGTCAAAGACAGTGTAAAACTGAATCTAAATTCAACCAGAGCTAAATGATCAAATGTGTCACTAGATTTCTACACAGACATGGCAAATAGTATAAATGAAAGATGTCACAATTAAAAAGACATGGTAGAAACTGCTGATACTAAGAAAAATTGTTTTATGCAAAGAGTAAAGATAGCAGAGGAGAAACTAATTGAACAGCTTGCTTAGAGTAAATGCTCCTTACACTCTCAGATATCAAATTACTTAAACGTTATCAGAACCAATACACTGATTCTTATAAATCACGGAAATTTCAAAGAATAACTTAAAACTTTTGACTTCTTGGCCACAAGAAAATTATTTAAAATCTAATTATGAGAGGTTGTCTATCTAGTATTAAGTATATAAAATTAGCTTAATACTAATTAATACATGTAATAATGTGAACCCAAAACCCATTCCTCAGAAGACTTAAAACATTTGCAACACTTACAGTACACTCTTGCATCTCCTGCTCCTTGGTTGCTAGGCGCATTACAAGGATGTTTTCCCTGCGTGCAGATTCTTGCTGTTGCTGCTTTAGCTTTTCTTCAGACTCCCTTAAGCCAGTTACATCATTGGCTGATGATTAAAAGAAGAGAAAAAAAAAATCCCAGAACACTATGAAATAGTACTTCAAGATCAAACTGAACTAATTAGAAGTAAATTCTGATTGCCTTTGTCAAGGACAATAAAAACCACTAACTACTTTTATTAACAAGGGAATTTGTTTCTGATCCTGAGTGCTCTTTTGGGGAGGGAGTGGTGTTACAGTGGTTCACAACCATCTATTGGTAGACAGAATCATGTCGTTATAATCTAATCTGTTCCCAACAGAACACAGGAAACTTAACTATTTGCATTTGTTATACTATACAGTACTCACAAAGTCCTGATTAATATTGTTTTTAACCTATTCAAAATAAAAATGCCCATAACTGCATGGGTAATTATTACTTTAAGCTTCCATAATGTTAACTTCTATGGATTATAACAATGTCATATAATAATTGAAATTTTAGGATATTAAGCTTTCTGAACTTGGAAAACTGTACTGGTTTTTATACTTACAAAAATAGTACATTAACTCTAACTCAGTGAAAAGTGACAGACTAGAATGGTTTGAAATTATATACTTTACTGAATTATTTTCAGCAGATTTTGAAGAATCCACAAATACACTGCTATGTCCTACTATTAAAATATAAGCTATCATAAATTTATCACTGGTTGCTTCTACATTCCTCCCTTCCAGACTAATAATTCATGCTTCACTTCAAACTTCTCTATGGAAGGGACAGATCAAGAGAAGTTTCAAGCAGTTGTCAGTTTCCCTGTCTATGCTCTCTCAGAACCTTGTACATAATTCAGTTAAAACAGTCATGCCATTACAGGACGACTGCATGTCGATCTTCTCCAATGACTGGGAACTCCTCAGAAGAGAGATCATGTCTCATTCACCTTTCTATTCCTTAACAGCCAACACAGCACCTGGACATAATTCTTTAATAAAATGCTTGAATAAAAATTACTTAGTAAAATCAATTATCCTGTGTTTACAACAACAATCTAAAAGGAAATATTCATATAGTCTTTAGGAAGCTAAAACTCAAACTTACAGTTAAGATCTGTGTATTTGCCCTCCAAAGCTTGCACGTATGCTTCATACTGCTTCCACCTAGAACAGAAATAAATCCATTAGTTCTTACGTTGAAATTGCTTTTATTACATACAAGAAAATCACTTTAAATAATACTGAGAATTCCACTGCATGAATTTTAAGGCCTCTTCCATTTTGAGATTATAAATCTAGTTTAACTTATAATAAATTAGTCACTTCAAAATTATTCCTTCTCAACTTACAGGAATTAGCTAAGAGGAAATAGAGAAAAGTGTTCTCTGCTGAGAATATACTGTCGCTCCCCTGGGTCAGATCACACACCATATAGGACTTTGTATCACTGGCGGTCAGCACAATGCATGGATTACAGAAGATGACTGAAAAACTTACTACTACCTTCAGATATGCTGGCCACCTCAAACAAAAGGCATTTCAAAAACATACCTAATTATAAGGGACTGAAGGTTTTCTCGGCTCTTCTGTGAAAATACTATGTGACTCTCTCCAAGTAAAAAAAGGGGAGAGAATATACTATTTTTTAAACCATACCTAACTGGCAGAAACAACTTGCATAAATGCCATATGCTATTAGAGTATGAGGGGACCTTTCTTCCGTTATATTCCTCTACCCTCAAAATATAGGCCATGTTAGCTACTCCTGGCAATTACTGCAGTTAACAAACTTTTCCCAGTCTTATGCTCCTGGAGAGCAGCCTGTATGCTATCTTGCTTACTGAAGAGCCATATTTTCAAGCTGCTCTTCAGTTAGAGCTAATCAAAATTTACTTGGATTTTAAAATATACTTTTATAATCTTAAAACCTTAAAAACTTTGACAAGTTTGCCATGAGATTTATTAATATTACAATATACCGAACAAAAAAAATTCCATAATGTCACGTTAATCCATTCTATATAAAGACTAGGCCAAGCGCATGCTTATTTTCGGCCTCTTACAACCTAGGACACAAACAGAAGTTCATTCAATGTTTGGGAATGAATAAAGGTGTTTTGTGGAGGCTATTTACTTATTTTAGAGGAACGGAGAAATATGAAAGTTTAACCAAAAACATCCTATCAAGAAGACAGGAAAAAAAAAAGACCAATTAAATAAGCAGCAGTTAAAAATCACCAGGAGAATTAATGAGGAAACAACTCACTTAAAAATCATAAATGAGAAGTCCTTAAAGAAGTTAAACTGACCTCAAGAATATAAACTGCACCTGATTTTGAAAACTTAAAGGTAATTTAACATCAAAAATTGATTTTTAAATTAAGATTGTAGTACTGATTCTGCCCCCCTGCAGTTAAATCAGGGGAAAAGACTTCCCATAATAACTGGAGGAATTATCTAAGAAAGGGTAATAGGCAAGGAGTGTACCGTATCAGAGGTACAGAGAACACAACACATCAGCGGTAGTATATCACAAGTGTTTACCTCTGCAGGAAAGGGCAAGACTATTTTAAAATACTAAGTATTTAGGGGAGGGTATAGCTCAAGTGGTAAAGCGCATGCTTATTAGCATGCAGGAGGTCCTGGGTTCATTCCCCAGTACCTCCTCCAACTGCAAATAAATAAACCTAATTACCTCTCCTTCATAAAAACAAAAACAAAAACAAAGCCAAAACACAAACAAAAAAGAAACCTAAGTATTTAAATTTTATGTGCAGGAAAATAAGGGAATGCAACAGAAAAACTGTCCTATGCATGAGATTAGGGCAAGTAACAGAAAGCATGCCTGCAGCAGAGCAAGAAGCAGGAGGCTGGGAAACTACAGACCCGACAAAACAGTGGAGCATGTCTTCTGTGCTTCTCTGTCTTACAAACCACCTTTTCTCGCCCCCATTTCCAATCTGCTAAATTTACTCAGTTCTTGAAGTAAAAATTCCTTGAAATTTCTAGAGGAAAAAGTTCAGTGACCTTGGCAAAGGTATACAAAAGACATTCATTTTATTTTTATCTAAAAGTTATCTCATAAAAAACTTAACCATAGTGATAAAATGTAGAAATAATATATTTAAATTGTAAAACACAAAACGTGTGATCCCATCTTCTGATTTCTTATATTTAAAAAATGAATAATATAATGCTGTACTTAATCTGCTTTAGTAAGACATAACAGAAACTCAGAACTGGAAATAATCTTTTAAAATAATTTAATCCAACTCCTCTAACCTAAGAAAAGAAAATGAAGGATATAAAGTTAATGAGCTGACCAAGGTCCTAGTTATGAGAAAGACTAACTTTGCTTCATCAGTAAATAATGTATTTCTTCCATGAGAAGTGTATCCTTAAGGACTGCAACTTTTTCACATGTTAAACAGGAAAAAAAAAAAAAAAAAAACCCACATCAAAACAAGTCTATTATTTGTTAAACTGAAAGCTGACAGTAAGGTCTTTCCCCATAGCAAGTTAAACACATGAAGTACAAATGCTTTTCAAGTTGAAGTTCTGAATATTTTTCCTCTACAAGAAAAAAATTCAGGTTACTTGTCAGTCTAGAAGTCACCCAAGCTAGTGCTTTTAGCTCTTTAATGTATCATGCTTTCCTCAATGTTTATATGATGAAGAAACAGGCCATAGGAAAGAGGTTCAAAAAATACATTAAATAATTTGAGGTTGTATTAGCATTAAAAACAAACAATATCTGACATAAAGATTAACAGTATAGAATCACAACATAACGTCCTATAGGAAGACCTTTGTATTTTTGTTAAAAGAACATTTTACCTTAAAATTAATTCATCTCGTGCCATAACTTTGAAGTCTGTTTCACTCAGCCGAACCTATAAAGAGAATTAAGATACAAACTAAGTGCTCCTTCCAAAAATTTTAAATATTAAATACCACTGGCACCTACATTCTTATTTTTATGAAGATAGGATCATAACTTTTAATCCCTCACCTGCTGGTTTCTGTTATTAGGAATTCCTTTATTACTGAAGACACACAAAGTCCCTCCTAAAAGGAACTCTGTACTGATATATGGAACACTTCCATAGTCTGAAACTTAAATGGCTCACTCAGTACATATTATGATTAAAAAACTCACTTGTTTAAAAAAGATAGACTATTTGTTATCTTTAAAGTGGGCATCATTATTAGGGAAATGCAAATTAAAACCCAGTGACTATATTACACCCCTACTAGAATGGCTAAATAAAAAACTGTGGTAACACTAAATGTTGGATGAAGATGGAGAGAAACTGAGAATGCATACACTCCTGGTGAGAAAGTAAAACGGTACAGCTGCTCTGAAGAAGTTTGATGGTTCGTTTTTAAAACAAAAAAATGGATGTGTCATACAACCAAACAGTTGTACTCTTAAGCACATATTCCAAAGAAATGATAATTCAATTTTCACACAGAAACTTGTACACAAATGTTCAAAGCAGCTTTACTTGTACTAGCCAAAAATTGGAAACTACTGAAATGTCTTTCAACAGGTCAAACTATGATACATCCATACCATGAAATACTATTCAGCAATAAAGAGAAAAACTATTGCTATATGCAACAACTTGGATAAAGCTCAAGCAAATAATGCTATGTGAAAAAAAAAATCTCAAAGGATACTTAATACGGCACAATTTCATGTATACGACTTTTGTGAAATGGCCTAATTATAGAAACGAAGAAGTGATTAGTGGTTGCCTGGGGATAAGGACAGAGTGGGAGGGGACGGATGTGACTATAAAGGAGTGGCATAAGAGAGGCTTGCAGTAATGGTTTAGGTAACTATTTTGGTTATAATGGTGTTTACATTAAGTTATAAGTGATAAAACTGCACAGAGCTACATACATGCAGAATGCACGTATAACCAGCGAAGTCTGAGTAAGCTCACTAGATTGTACTAATGTCAAGTTCCTGGTTTGATACTGACGTTATGCAAGATGTTAACATTCAAGGAGGCTGCGTGAAGAGTACAAAGTCCTCATACGTTTCTTTGCAACTTCCTACGAATCAATAATTACTTCAAAATAAAAAGTTTTTAAAAATGGGCGTAATATTCTAGTGAGATGAAATTGCTTTGTAAATTGAGAAATATTAAGTGTTTTTTCTATACCAAAAGATTGTAAAGCTGAAGCACCTCTCCTACTTTAATACAAAATTAAAGCTTTATTAATTTCTCTTGTAAGATATTAAAACACTTTTTCTTTATAAAAATATTTCAAATTGCAGTATATATCAGTAACATGGTATTATCAGGAAATAGAAGAGGGAAAATCATTATACCAAAATATATTTTAAAAGGCTAACAAAGCACCCAGAAATTCTCAAATTAAATCAGTTTAACTCCTTATTTTCATGAATAACTGACTTCAAAACCTACTTGTGACAAATTTCCACAACATTTATTATCTAACTGTCGTGGGAGCTACATGTCATTATGCATCTGTCAAAACCCATAGAATATACAACATCAAGAGTGAACCCCAATGTAAACTATGGACTTTGGTTGATTAATAGTGTGCCCATGTTGGTTCACTGATTGTACCACATATGCCACACTGATGAGGGATGTTGAGGGTAGGGGAGTATATATGTGTAGGTGGGGAAGGCTTATGTGCAAACTCTGTATTTTCTGCTCAGTTCTGTTGTGAACCTGAAACTGCTCTAAAAGAATAAAGTCTACTTAAAATATATATATTAAAAAAAACCAAAAATAATTATTAAATTGTTCACTTATTCACTGGTTAGTAAGCACATATCCCTGCTTTCCCAAATGAATTATAAATTCCTCTTAAAAACTGTTACATCTTTTGACTTCTTTTGTGTGTCATACTGACTAAACTGAATTAAGGTAGGAATTCAGAACAGGAAAAATGAGACTAGAAAATAAAACTTCAGAGTAAAAGGTAGAATCTAAGAACCAATTAGCTGTAAACCTTATTTGAAAAAATAAAATCGCTTTTGCATCACAACCAAAGGGATTTAAATTAGGAAAAAAAAAACAAGTTAACTTGTAATCTCCTGTTTTTGACATTATTTGTAGTTACATAGCTGGAAATATTCATATGAAAAGGCTACAAGATCATGTGGATATTACTGTAATGGAAGTTTTCTAAAAGCTGAAAATATTCTAAAAATGTTACATATTAGTTACAATGTCTAACATTATATACTTACAATGCTATTACTGGTACAAAGCAAGGGAGTAAATAAGCAAATAATATGGGTAGTCCTTTCAACTCTGTACTTCCAAAAAAAAAAAAAAGTGCTTAAAAACTACTTAAAAACAGAACAAAACAAAAAACCAAACCTTTTTGGGAAGAGGTTCCTCGTTGGTCATCTTGAATCCTAGAAAAAGGAATAGAAGAGATTCAGCTTATTTTCTTCCAGTTAAGGTAGGGAACAAAAAACACTGGCTTTTTCAAACCAATTTATTACTGAACTCAGTTACGACTGAATCATTAGGTTTTTTTTTTTAAATTAAAATACACCTTTTAGACTAGTTTTAGATTTACAGAAAGGTTGCAAAGATATTACAGGGTTCCTGTATACTCCATACCCAGTTTCTCCTTTGTCAACACCTTACATTATGGTTGTTAATGGGTTTTTTAAAAAAAATTCTTATAAAAAAAGCTGATTATTCTTTTTTAATATTACCATAAAAACTTGAGAGAGATATAATTTTTCAATGCATTCTTACAAGAGCCCTGTGAAAGACAAATCTTGCAGCAGAATTGATAGGTTTGTGCTTAAGTCAGATGCCGGCATCTTGCTGAAAGGATAATACCAGTTGCTACTAAGCCTTTCCTTTTACAGAATGATACTGTTATAAGGTTGAATCTATCATCATGATGAAAATTCACCACTATATAATGCATACATATATGTATAAAAAGAAATGTCATTTACACATTAATAAAAATATTCCTGCATTATTTAACTTCATATTACGGAATAATCTGTAACTCAAAATTAGCCTCTTATAAATTTACATAATTTCACTTAGTCCTGTTGAAAACAACAGGTTGATGACAGAAATAGTCATTTACTTTATTATGCTTACTGAAAACACTTCTGTTACTTCCTAAATTCAAATTTAACAAAGAGACAAGCTAATTTAAAGTCATTCCTAGGTATCATTTCTAATAGCATAGTCACCATTATTCCCTCATATCTTATTTTAGTTTATGTTACTTACCCATACTTATTACAAACTCCAAACTATTAAAAATTTAACCAAAGAGAAATAAGTAAGTCATGGATATGTAATGTACAGCTTGGTGACTACAGTTAATACTGTATTATATACATTTGAAAGCTGCCAAGAGTCAATCTTAAAAATCTTCATCACAAGAGAAAAAGAAAATTTTTTTAAATATGTATGGTGACGGATTGTAACTAGATTTATGTGGTGATCATCTCACAATGTATAAAAATACCAAATCATTATGTTGTATACCTGAAATTAATGTTATATGTCAGTTATACCTCAATAAAAAAATTACTTGACCAAAGAATTTATAGCATAAAACTGAATTTTAAAAGCTACTTGATTTTATTTCCCCTTTAACAGAGGCACTGGGGATTGAACCCAGGACCTCATGCACTCCAAGCACATGCTCTACCACTGAGCTATATTCCCCACCCCTCTATTTGACTTCTTAGCAACTGAGATTCCTCACAAGGAGATGATCTTCCAATACAATTTTTTATATTTCATACAATTCCACCTCTACAAGTCAAACACTCTAATCATACTGTCATTAAACCCCGATTTTCAGATTAGGTACACTGAGTTGAAGTAATCAGTACATATTAGGGGAAAAGTTATATATCATATCACAAATTACTGGCTTAATTCTTCCCTCTTTGGTAATCTTATCATTGGCTGTAACAACAAAAACTTGAGTATATATTATTTGTTTTTGAGCTGATGGAACTGATCAAGTTTCTCTGACCAGTCAACACCTATGAAGACATTATCCTATTTCTACAATTTAAAAATCTGTATTTTATTTTCTTTAAACTGGTCCCTGCCTACTTGAAGCCCCTTATTACCCAGTTTATAATCTCTGTTGCAAGTTACAGATAGCTGCTTAGTGACTATCCTAACATGACAGTTGTGAATCCAATCATTTGAGAAACAAACCGTCACCATGTTTACCTCCACAGAAGCCTGACTACTTCTCTGTTAGCATGGTTTTAATGTGCACCCACTCTACTAGACTGCAACCTCTTGGAATCCACAAATCAAGTTAACATTTCCTTAGGCCTTCCCATTTGTCCAGAGCTGAACATAGTAGGTACATGTCAATGTATCTGATTAAAAAAAAACTACTAGAAAAATACTTGAACTTTTAGACATACTTAACTAGTATATAAATGTGTACCTATGTGTGTCACTATTCTGATTAAATTCTTCTAAAGGCTTCCCATCTCACTCAAAATCGTGCATGCCAATCCCTTGCTAACCCCTCATTTAGGCTTTTTCTTCTCAATTCTTATCACCACCTGACACTTTATACACTTACCTGTTTCTTCTAGTTAAAACATAAGCTCCACGAAAGAACTGTTTCATTCACTGCTGATGCCTCGGTAGGCATCCAAACATGATAAATGAAAGTATGAACAAATGGATTTGCTTCAGTTACTGTAAAATTTTGAGAATAAATTCAATATAACATGTACTGTGTTAGAATTCTATGAGTGACAGTTTGAAAACAGCTAAATTTACCACTCTGGATACGTAGTCCACCTGTTACCTGATTCCTAGGCACCTTAGCTAAGGATTTTGGCCATAAAACTTAAATATCATGGATGATGTTCAATTTAAATTCCAGTTTTTTTTAAACTAGTACATGCTTCTACAACCTAACACTTCCCCGGTTTATTTGTTCATGCTTTTCTTAATACATAGTTATTCAGATTCTTAACGGAACATTAAAATAAACTTAATTGCAAGCTTAATTAGTAACAAGCTAAACTGTTTTTAAAGGTCATTTAAAGGGCTGAGAAACACATGAAGGAAGTTCTAATAACTTGGCTTTTCCAGAAGAGGATGGCAAACTTTGAAAACAAACAAAAAAAGCAGCCTTTGAGCCTCAGTTTCCCCATCTCAAAAAGGATTACCACCACCAAGGCTCAAAATTACTGAGCTATTTTTGAAGATAAGCAGTATTTAGCATAGTGACTGACACAAGGTAAGCATTTTTATTAGTTTCCTTCTTCTGGGGTTTGGGGGGAGGCGCCTCCCACCACAAAAAAAGACTTTCAATCATTACTTCTCAAAGAATCTGAAGAGAGAATTCACAGGTTGAGGATAACGATCATAACATGTTCCTGTTTTTGTTTCTAAGACCTGCTGCATAATTCTTGGCGACCTCCAATTTTTAGAATTATGAACAGCGAGTTATTCCCATTTCTAACACTGGCTTATGCTTTTTCCCTTTTAAAAAGTTTGATGACGGGTAGATTTTAATTACACATTGCTTAGAGGGTATCTGGATTTTCTTTATAAAATAAATGTCTAAATTTGTAATGAAAGTCAAGAATAAATACAAGTTTTGTATATATGTTCGCTTTTCACACATTATGGAATGTGTGACTTGAAAATCAAAGCATAAGCACTTAGAAAGAAATCCTCCCTTATGAAAAATCAATCTTTGGTTGAGATATGACTTAACAGTTGAATGGACACTGGCAAAAGGCAAATTAGAACAGGCTTAAAATTTGAAAAGCATCAACAATTCAAATATATAATCAAAATAGAACCTGGTTCTCAATTCTGACTTTCACATTCTACATGTGCTATGAAATGTATTACTTCCCAAAGCACAACCGACAAGCACAATAACCATCTAAAGTCAATTCTAAATTCATAAAGACAATGGAGATTTGAGGTTCTTAGAACAATCTATTCTCATATCAAGAAAAAAGAATGAAGTATCATTTGGAGTTGAACCTTGACTCTTAAAAGGAAAAAATGAATATATACCCAGTGCTATGAATCACTTATTCAATAACCACAACTTTTCAAAGTCAAAGTTAGTCCCTATTTTCCAGATGATGAAAAGGGTTATGAGCCATTAGGTGATTAGCTCAGATTAAAACAACCATTAATTTAAAAATGGGGGGGGGGTTTTAGGACCCCAAATTCAGTGCCTCTCAAAAGTTGGTAACCCATGAAGATGGATAATTCTCCCACTCCTGCATCCTCAATGATGATTAAGCTTAACTACCTAAGGTAGAGAACACAGAAAAGCAAAATAGAAAAAATTTAAATCGGCCAATTTGGCTACATTTTAGCAAGAAGATTGGTTAAAACATGATTTTGTGTTTTGTGTAAAGATTCGTTATCCACATGGATAATTCAGAGCTAATACACCTCTTAAGCTTAGAGTATCAGAACCACCATCTACTCTTGATGCCTTTACACTGAGAAACAGCTTTTGATGGAGAGTTCAGTTTTGATTGGCTAGGTGCCTAGCATCCCAGATCCTAGTACCTTCCGGGCTCTTAGCAGTATGATCTTGAGTCACACAACTCCAGGTCTCCTTTAACATATTGATCGCCACGTCAACCAAATCTGGGTGACAGTTGTGTTTCCTCACGGGCACCCCATCCAGAGTGGGAGATCAACATGTTAACAGAGAGGCAAGCAACAGCCAACACAATTTCAGTAAGAAAAACATGTACCTCCCTGAAGCTAATCATAACTAAACCCAAGAAACTAATAATCTGACATGGTACTACCCATGGCACTATAGTAGAAAGCGTACTAGTTAGGAATTGGAAGATAAACTTTTCTTAACTTTGTTAATCGTGGGATCTTGAGCAAGTCACTTTCTCTGGACTGCAGTCTCCAAACAGCAAAGAGAGGATTCCAATTCTGCCTGCCTCACAAAGTGCTGCAAGTCTCAATGCTTTAAGTGCCATAAAAATGCTATACAAGCAAAAGGTTATTTCAAGTAAAATACTAGCATTAACATAAAAAAGAGTTTTAGTGTGTATTTAGGAAAGATTAAAGTAAACTTCACCAACTACACTGTCCAGAGTTCAGAATGTTTGTTTATAGCATAGAGTTCTAGCCTGATGCTCCACCATTATATCCAACGGGATATTCTGTTAAGAATATTGAAGTTTTCCTCTGATAATCTTAGTAACAGAAAACACTTAGAAACAGAAAAGTGAGAGACAATGAAAAAAAAAAAAAGACAAGAATAAAGCCAAATACTAGCTAAATCTTGTGTTGCTAAAGGATCTAACAGAAAACTTTTAAGAGCAAGAAAAGCTTTTTTTTTCAAGAGCAAGATAATGTACAATTACATGAAAATGATCAAGACTTCTAAAGAGTATATTCAAGGGTATTCTATACTACATACATACAAGACTATATATAAGAGACTCGGAAAGCTGTAGTGTACAGTGCAAATGTAATTATTACAACTCTCATCTTCATACTATGAGACTACTATGGATTTTCTGTATCATATATATCAACTCATTTCTGACAAATACTCAGAATTCAATTAGAAAAGCTAAATATGATGAAGTTCTATAAATAAGCTAAGAAAAAATACCAGGGACACACTTTTATTTTTAATGTTGCCCTTTGGGACTTGGAAATTTAGGTAGTTTGCCTAAGTTCCACCATTGTGAAGTGAAAATACTGATCACTTAGCTATAGCTATCTGCTTAAGATAATGTAACATCTGAACACAGCCACCCAAACCCTTAAAATCTAACCTCATTTTTATCACAAGCCGCAATGTCTTTCCCAATTTCTAATGTAATTTCTTTCCCTAACATTCCTAATCAGATGCTACTGAATGACATATAATTAAGTAAAATTAAGCATCCTGGAAAGATTTTTGCAGTAGTTTTTTACAGGGGTTTAAATGTCTACAGTATGTTTATCTGCCACAGAAACCTTAAAGGTCAAAATTTTAAAATAAAAAAACCCTGTAGATTATCACTTTGCCCTACACCTGAAGCTAACACAACATTTTAAACCCCCAATACTTCAAATAAAAAAAAAGTGGGCGGGAAAAAAACCCAGCAGAACTGTGGTGACAGACCTTTGGCTTCCACTTACCTTCCTCAGCAAAGAAATTAAATAAATTCTGAGATGGAAAACTAGATGGACAACTCAGAACTATAATACGCTCATTGAAATACTTCTCTGTCTCGGGCAAAAAAAAATCATTTCTTACTTTAAAAACACGGTTATTTAGGATTTTAACATAGTCCTTTGGGATCAAATATCCAACCTGACTTCATCAAAACAAGAACTTGGACTTTTCCACTATGTGTTCCATACTGACTCATGAAATATGGTTTAAAAAATTACTAAGTCTTACAGGGATCCAAGGAGAGATTTTAAAATTTCACGAGAATCTCGAGTTCAATAAATATACATACATATTTTGGCCAATATGCATGCATTTAGAAATGGAAGTCTACAAGGGAACGCAACTGCAGTAACAGCCTACTGCGCGATGAGAAATTTGGTCAAAGAACGTTGCTTCCCGTCCCTTGCTGAGCTAGTTGGTGCCGCCAGTCCTCGGGATCCGGCCAAGAGGGGTGGGAGCCGGGGACACCGAGGCGGGGACAGGACGCGCACCGAGGGGGCGGCCTCCTGGTGTCGCCGGCCCTCGGGAGCGCCCACCTCGCTCCGGGGCCGCAGACACTGAGGTAAAATGGCCTCGGGGCGGCGGAAGTATCCTCACAGGCGGGAAGGTGGCGCGGCTAACGGGAGGCCGGCGGGTCCGGGGACCCCGAGTCGTTCTCCGTGTCCTGTTCGCCCCTTCCCGGCCGGGCGGCCGCGCCTCAACCCTGGGGACCCCGAGGTCCTCGCCGCCGCTCTGGTCGGCGGCCCGCACCTACCTCTCCAGACGGAGGCCGCGCGGGCGCCGTCCAGTCACATAGGCCGACCCTGCACCGCCCGCTCGCTGCCCGGCCGCGCTGCCGCCGGCCCCGGGCTCCTCCTCCCGCCGCAGCCCCGGCGCTCCCCTTTATTTGAGGGTCTCGCTGCCACAAAATGGCGCTGAGGGAGGAAGCGAGGCCCCGTTGCCCCACCCCCTTCCCGCTCCTCCCACCGCCCCGCCCCGCCTCGCCCCGCCCCGCGCCGCCCGGCCCGAACGCGCGGCCGCCAGCGCCCGCCCGCTTCTCCGCCCCGCCATGTTCGCGCCCGGCCCACTCACCGACGAGCCGCCTCCCGGACGCGGCTGCAGCCACCCGCCCGCCAGGCCCCGCCGCGGGAAGGAAAGGCGAACGGAGGGCGCCTGATGGAGGCCTCGAGGCGCCAAGGGAGGAGCTACGCCTGGTGGCACTCCCTGCGGCCGCCGGAGCGCTGCAAGCTCGGCGGGGGCGGGGAGGGAAGCCGGCCGCAAGGAGGGGTGAGCCGCGAGGTCGCAGGTCAGCCGCGGGGCATCACGGGAAGGGCGGCGGGGGTCGCGATTGGCCGCGCTGGGCGAACGCGCTCGCCGGCCACCTGCGGCTGCGGCGCGGCCTCTGGCGGAGGGATCTGGGCAAAGGCGGCGCGTGATTGGTCGGCTGAGGTACCGCGCTCATCTGTGATGCTTCCGCGCGCTGGCGGGCCAGGTGCGACCTCAGGAGCGGGGCCGTGGATCGGAGTCCAGTCAATTTAGGCTGTGAGCACCCTCACCGTTTTAAGTTTTGAGAGTTTAGAAACCGACGCTTTCTCTTTCCATCGGCAAGTGCGGCCTCCTGGACGCTTGGTTTGTCCCTGCCTTGACATCTCGAGGCGAAACCGGGCCGCTATTGTCTAGCAGACGGAGGTTGTGACTGTATGAGCAGCCCTAGGGGCACCTTGCTAGCTCAGAAACGAGAGGAAGGCGAACCTAGTGCAGCTTTAATGAACCATATAATACAAGTTTTTAAATTCGAATATACTCATTTACGCAAGACTGTGTGTGAGCAGGACTATTGCATAAGAACGATCGTGTTACCTGATAGACGTGAAACAGTCTCTTGCGCTTATTACGGGAGTCTCGTAATTCTTTTGGCCTTTATCCAGCTTTACCAAAACCCCAAAGGAGGTGTCCTGGAATGAGGTGATTTATAAGGATAAGATTGAAGTATACTCAAGATGGTCAGGGACCAAAATGCAAAGAGAAAAATGGGCAAGGACATGAATAATGTCCTTACTTATAATGGAAATACACATTGAAATTACAAGGCTGTGGAGAAACAATGCTCAGATTTTCTGATGGGAATGAGAAAATTATTCAAGCCCTGTGGAGTACTAATATTTTATATTCACTTATCCTTATGCCTTGCAATTCTGCTTTTAACCCCTACCTTATTCTGAAGATACACTTTCACATATAGAAAAACATGTAGGCAAGGTTACTTGTAATGTCATAACAAAAGTTTGGAAAAAGCCCAAATGTCCATTAACAGGAAGCTGATTGGACATGATATATCCACACAGTGGAATACAATGCAATCAGAAAAAAGAATGGGAATGATACTCATATGTTGCTTTGAAATGCATCCCAGGCTATATGGAAAACTGGAAGCATATCCTAGAAACAAGAAAAATGGTTACCCATAGAGAGTGGTGGGGAAAGGTGGAGGAGAAGAAATAGAAGCAAGACTTCTTTGACTTTGAACATTTGAAGTTTTATATAGCCAAAAAGTAAATTAAAAAGGAAACAAACCCCAAAATTGATAGCAAATTGAAATAAAGAACCAGTAAGTCAAATTGGTAACATAACTGTATTGTTACACAGAGAAAATAATTATTTCCCCAGGGCTTCTGGAAATTGTACTCTAGTTAAATTATCTGTGATGGGGTGTATGCTAAGGATGAGAACACACTGCAAAGGAATCTTCAGCTTCACTCAGAGGTTTATAATTATTGGTACTATTGTTGCTGTGGTCTTGAAACTATATCATAGGATAATACAAATGTTATAATGTACAAGACTTTGAATGTAAGAGAAAATGAGATACAAATACAAGATCAAAGAACCTGTAATACATTTAAATGGGATATATCAGTTTGATCACATGATTTAAAAAATAAATTTACTCGTTCTATGCACCAAAAGGACCTAGAAGCACTAGGGTGATAACCAATTGTCACAGTTTTCTAGGGACTGAGAGGATTTCCCCTGGATGCTAGACTTTGTGTTAAAACTAAGTGTCCAAGGAAAACTAGGATGGGTGTTCATCTTACAGTTAGCAGTCAGCACACTTGCCATTCAGATCATGGTTTCTAAATTCCATTCCCACTAAATAGATCCAGAGCTCCTCAGAGAATTGGCTGATTCCAGTTCTAGGGCAGGGAAAGTACAAGATGAGTCAGACATTTTGTTGTGCCTGAATGCAAAGGAAATGCTTAGGATAATGAAAATGTGTCTATAGGACTGAGGAGAACAGGCAAAACTAACCTATAGGGATAGAAGTGAAATCTGCTTGGCTAGGAGTGTAAAAGGGCAGGAATCAACTGGAAAGGAACATGGGGGCACTTTTGGGGGTGATGAAAATATTCTACACCAGGATTAGAGTTGTGGTTACCCAGTATACACCTTTGTCAGTATTCATTAAGGTGTACCACTAAAATGAGTGTGCTTAATGTAAATTATACCCCATATATATTATACATTTATTATACCTTATCTGAATTTTACCCTCATTTATGTAAATTACACCTCAGTAAAGTGTGCAAATAAATGAAGACCGACCACATGAGAAAAGAAAGTCTGTTTTGTCAGAGCTTGCGTGCAAGAGAGTCCACCACCAACAGTTGCATTTTGGCAGAGACTCAAAGGCAAGCTTCATAGTGGAAGAAAGAACAGCTTCAGGTGTGCGTGGTTGGAGGCTATTAGCCCAGAGAAGCTGGAGGCAGCTAACTGGAAGCAGGCCTTCCTATGGGACTGGTTGGCGATGCATATTTGGCTTTCTCAGGGTGATTCTAAATTGGAGATGGGGACAAAAATTAGAGAAGCTATCAGTTTTTAATCGAGTCCTGGCCATTTTGAGCCTATTGTTACAAATTATTGTTTATCTTCCTGGATCGTTACTTGTGGTAGCAACCTGACTTCCCCCAGGTCTGACCTACAGCAGGCTGGCTTCCGGGGCTGGAGGAGGCCATTGGTTTCCTGGGCAGGTTGCTGCAGGTTGTGGGTCAGGGTTCTTTTTCTACATGTGGTCTGGATGTGTATCTATATGTTTGTATATTCAGTCTTCAAAAGTAAATTTTAAAAGCCAGTTTGAAGGATCTCCCACGGACTGAATTTAGGGCAATTTTAGCATCAAAAAAAGAAAATGAGTACAATTGATTGTAAATACTGAACAGATAAAAATCTATGACTCTACAGTTTGAGAGACAAAGGGGATAGGGGACTATTTTTCCATCATTGCAAATGACTACGAAACCAGCTTCTTACTATGAAAATCAGTTATTAAAAGGAAAAATAGTATTTGTCCTGCCTTTTTTAAAAAAGGAGAATTGTGGTTCACTCTGGGCAGATGAGGAAAAACTCTTCTTTACAATAGGGTGCTAGCACATAAATATAGACTAAATGCCGGAGTTAGAAAAATATCCAAAGGGAAAAGGTGGGGGAGGGGTAAGTTAGGAGTTTGGAGTTTGCAGATACACACTACTATGTGTGAAATAAATAGAGTCCTACTGTATAGCACAGGGAACTATATTCTGTATCTTGTAATGATCTACAATGAGAAAGAATATGAAAAAGAATACATATATAAATGTATAACTGAATCACTCTACACCAGAAACTAACACAGTGTTGTAAATCAACTATACTTGAGTTAAAAGAAAACTATTATGCAGAAATAATTTTATATTACAAGTTAAATATTATAAAGAATTCATTGATTCAGCAAGGATTCTAACGGACTTAAAAACCTTTAGATGACAGAATTCTGGGAAATGGGGGTTTTCATGCGGTTAGTTAAAGAAAATACACTTGTATAGTGGCGCCATCCAGTGGTCACCACAGGTTATTTATCTCCACAGGTTATTTAAAGAGAATACACTTGTATAGTTGCGCCATCTAGTGGTCACCACCTGAACCAAACGGTCAAATTTAGAATCTGAGCTAGTGGGACAACCTCCACTTTACAGAAAATACAGGAGAAAAGGTAGTAGTGCAAATCTAGTAATACTCTCAAAATTAATTATTCTCTTCAAAACTTTGCGAAACTATGAACAATAAATACTGAGTTAGGCCTGCTACTGCAGTGCTCAGCTCCATCCACCCAGCTTCAAGCTACAGTTTCAAATCAGATAACCAAAGTATGAAAGTTACTTACGTATTACTGTTTAAATAGCACATACTGTTGAGTTAGGTTGATTTAAGTAAATCGACAATTTCTTTCCTATCAGCCTGCTACTTAGCCTCTAACCTGTATTCCTACTACTTTGCTTTAGGAACCACCTAATAAAATATTACAAGGGAGACCAGAGGAAGAAGGAAAAGGCATTGGCTGTAAGTCTGGCTTTTGTCATTGGCACCCAAGAAGTCTCGGGAGCCTGGAGATGGGCAGAATTGGTGGTAGAGAAGCAGCAGTGATTCGTGGATGCTCTCCTGAGCCCAGAGCTGGTGTGACCGTGACCCTGAGCCCACCATGCTCTTCGATGAGTCAGTACCTTTGCTCTGGCCATTCTTCCTGCCTGCAGTGCTCTTTCCACTCTTCCTTACCAGGTTGTCTGCCATTCCTCATTAGCAGTTAGCTTTAGAGACATTATTTCTTTAGCTTATTTTGTGTCAAATACAGAGATTTGTAATTTTATAGATACAGGAGCTAAACCAAGCTTTGTAGACTAATTTTCTCTTTCTAAGCTAGTGGGTTCTACACTGACTTTCTTCCAACATTCTTCTGTGAGCAGCAATGCGGTATGCCAACCCAATGTATCTAATCTTTCAGATTTAGCTAATACTTAAATTGTGTAATGTGAACAAAAATACTGCAATGTGAATAAAAATACTGCAACCATATCAGTAAACAAAGAATGCTGAAACCAAGTCATCAGGGGCTGCCGCCACCCCCCCAGCGAGGACAGGCCTGCAGCCAGCCTCTGCAGCCACTCACAAGAAAGGACAGGATACTGGCCCTAGATAGCCAGGTGCTTGTCAAAGGAATGAATTCAATGAGCCCAAATGTTTGCTTCCTCCCATACATAGAAAAGCACTAAATTCTTTAACTTGAGATGCCTGGTTTTCTTTAGATAACAAGTAATCTTTTATTGTTCCAACTACCTGGTCTTTGTTGTAAAGCTCCTATATATCCTAGCTCCTCCCCTACCTCTTTGGAGCAGTGCCTCAGAGCGATCTGAGAGGCTGTCATCCCGGCTCGAGTCCTCCCACCAAATAAAACATAACTCTTAAGTTTTAGGCTGCGCATTTATTTCAGTCGACAGTAACTACCATTGAAGCTAATAACGCTTAGTCTTCATTTTGTTTGCAGACCACAAAGAACTCCACTGGTACTCTAAAAATTAAATATATATATAAAATTAGATTTCTATCATAATTTTTACTAGTACTGTTTTTTAAATGCTCTTTCATTATACCTATCTCCCTGAACATAACGCTGAATACTCTTCTAGGCTTTGTTTCCTTGTATTATTTTGAATCAACATACACCTAAGAAATATTTATTAGATAACCTGTGACATTGTACTAAGTACAGTCTTTAAAGGAAACTGTCTCCCAAATAGTGGCTGTAGAGTTGGGTTTTAATCATTCTGAGACAGGAAGGGGGCAGGACACAGCCATTCAAGGAATAACACAGCAAGTAACACCAGAGTGGCGAATGATTCAACCCCCTGTAGGCCTTGAGGCTCAAGATGGTGGGAGATTTGACTTCTTGTAGACCTTGAGCTTCATTATACACCCATTTTAATATATTAACATGGTGAATAACGTGCCCACAGGCGCCATGGCAGTCCCAAGGCTAGCCACAAAAGGTCAAAGACAGGGAAATGGCCAACTTCCTGGGAATCCCAGCCCCTTACCCAGGCTGGTTAGACTGGTCCTCCCACTTATTAGCATATGAAGCCACTGAGCCCATAAAAACTGGCAACATGGCGCCTATGGCCGCCCCCTCTGAGACGGCCCGCTCTCTGTCTATGGATTGTGTACCTACTTTTACTCTAATCTGAGCACCCAACCCCCATACCTCGTGGCCTTTCTCTTGCCTTTTGATGTATCTCTAAATAAATCTACGTTTACTCAACAGTGGCTCGCTCTTGAATTCTTTCCTGCGCGAAGCCAAGGACCCACACTTGGCGGGGCACGTCCCAGGGGCTCAACTGAAGCCTGGGACACGACCCTCCTCACGCCCCGGACCCTCCTCACGCCCCGCATGCGTTTTTCCTGCATCAATTCTGAATCCTTGGTGGGTGCAGGGAGCAGAGATAATAGAGGTGTGGGAAACTCAGAGCCACTTGTTCTTGAAAATACACTTGTCCAGTTACTAGGAAATCCCTTCATTAGGAAACATAAAGGCACCCCTTGGAGATAATTTCCCTATCTTGATTTCTACGTATTTTTCCATGCCACCCATTCAGTGCAAATAACAGTGATTTCTTACTTATTATTTGTTTGTTATTTTTTTAAATAGAAATACTGGAGATAGAACCCAGGACCTCGTGCATGCTAAGCATGCGCTCTACCACTTAGCTACACCCTCCCTGCAATTACAGTGCTTTCTGAAAAGGATTCAGTGTGGCAGCATGACTAAGCATCGCTGTCCTCCATCCGACTTCCACCAGGGTACCACGGTACCACTGCTGGGAGCCATGCTCCTCCTCTTGCTGCTGGTCCCGTGACTTTTTGAGTCATACTATCTTCAGCCCATGGGATGAATTATGGCAGGTATGAGCCAATGTTTCTTAACAGAGGTGCGATTGGTATCCTGAGCAGGACAAGTCTTTGTGTGGGCGTGTAAGGGTTCTGTGCGTTTTAGGGCATGAGCACCCCTAGGCTACCTCACTAAACCCCAGCAGCACCTCTTGTGTGTGACAACAGAAAACGCGCCTTCTGTGTTTCCAGTCCCCCTGGATGGGCAGGATGCCCCTGATGAGAGCTGTGGTCAGTTGAGGGTGTCATCATCTTCTTTACCAAGGAGTGATGCCCAGTCTTCTTGCAGGCAGAGCTGGCCAGTTGACCGGTTCTGGCCAGGACCGGAGGACCTCTCCTGGGACTTGTAAGAATAGTTTTCCTCCACAAGAGAGCTGTGCATGAGGAGAAAGTGCTTTTTCTCCCTCCCTTCCTTGTCTCTCAACAGGCTGGGAGAGGCTGCGATGCTTACATCTGTTGTAACCATCTTATGACCATGAGACACCAAGTGGGAAAACAGAAGCCAGCCTGCTGAGAATTCAGAGCAGAGGGTGGAAAGTCCCTGGATCCTGAATGACATCGTTAAGCTTCCAAACTAACCCAGGGGCTGCCAGTTACTGGGATTTTTATGAAGTAAAATAGAAATGTCCTTGTTGTTTTAAACCACTGTCCACCAGGATTCCTGTTACCTATTGTGAAACACATTCTGACTTACACAGTTAGAGAAAAGGGGTATTCACATGATACACAAGTTAAAGAAAATGGAAAAGTACCAACAAAGCTAGCTTTTTCTCAGGACAAAAAAAAAAATACACACACACACACACACACACACACACACACACACAATAAAGGAATTCACCTGCAGAGAGTTGAATGTTCAAAGTCTTAAGATACGAACTGTGTTTCCTTTACTGAATCCATGCATCAAAATAATTGTTCCTCCTGCAGCATTTTGCTTTATGGGGGCTGTTTTGACATCATGACTTCAGCCCTCATTTGTTCAGCGGTGTGATGAAGCAGACATTTAAATTCCACTATTGACTTCCAGAAAATTGAAACTTTATGAGACACTGCCCTAGGGTAAATTAAAAATATAAGGGGCTTGGAGAACCTTATTTTCAGAATTTTTCAAAATACAGTTCTGTTTGCTCTAATGCTCTCGCTAACTGTGTTTAACCTGTGGAAGCAACAGGCAAATTCTGCTGGGTCAAACACTCAGTGAAACTTTTTCTAATATTTAAAAAGGACAGCTCTTTATTTCCCATAAATTACAGACCCACTAGCTCAGGAGACAGTCCATCTGGAAACTGTGCGCCTGATTCCCCTGGACAAATTGCAGATCTGCCAGAGAAGCGCGTTGGACTTTAGGCAGTTGTTCTGCTATTGACTGTGCTGGCCACCTGCTACAGATGTCTGTGAGGAACAATATCATATTTATTTTCATTGCTCCTTTCTGCCTTTTTTAACTTCCTATCTTCCTCTGTTCCACTCATCTGTGTCCGGTGCTGCCAGCCAAGTCCAGGCTTCATCTTTCCTCGTGAACGATCGCAACAGCCCCCACTTGGTTCCCTGCCGCCCATCAAAACCACCTGGCACTCAGCAAGCCAGCCCTTCCTAGAGTCACTGAGCGAGGGCTCGTATGGCCACCATGCAGAAAGCCAGGCTTTGACGGTGTGTGCTGCAAAGCAAGGGTTTATTTGCAGGGTATTAAGCAAGGAAGTGGGAGACACGCCTCAGATCTACTCCATCTTGGTCTTTGAGTGAGGGGTGTTTTAAAGGGGAAGAACAAAGAAACTGGGGTTAACCATCGCCTTGTGGCATTTCTCGGTTGTGGTTTGGAGAGTCAGGATGTCTCTGATTTACGATTCTCTGGCCAGGTGGTCCATGGCTCCAGGGCCTGTGAGCTCGTCTTGCCTGGAGAAACAACCAGAGTTTGTATATTAATGATGATATTTACAACAGCAACTTTAGCACATTAATGTTATCAACAACAGCAGTCTCCATCATCTGACTCCAGTTAGCACAGGATTGAGATCAGGGTGGATAAGAAAGGGATTGAGGTCAGAGGAGACAAGCAAGAGAATGAAGTTTTGGATAGAGATTTATCATAAACTCAGCAGGGAAGCTCAGTTTTAGGAAGCCTCGGTTTCACTAATACAATTCTGGGAGATTTCCACCTCTGGGGAAACGAAGCAGACGTACTTTTCCACGTTCCTCTCGCAAAGCACAACTAAAACTCCCAGACATTGCATGCGATACAACCACAGCAAGGCACGTTGGCCGGGGACCTCAGGACTCTAGGCTCTCTTTTTGCTTCATAAACCCCAGAAACAGGCAGTCTGGCAATACCAACAGGTACAGACAACACATGCCCCCCAACAAAAGCCTGCTCCCTGTAACCAAAGAACCAGGAAGACAGAACAATTTTAGACTGCAACCACTCTCTACACCAACACCACCATTTTCTCCTGCTCGGGCTTCTGAGCAAGACCCCGGCAAGCCTGGATGTGGTTAATTGGAGAGACACTAGGGCAGGGTTACCCCACAACCTGAGTACTGGAATCAGAGTCATTTGATACAATTTTTCAACAAATTGCAAAACAGGAAGTGCCTTATAGTATTCTGGGAAAGAGCATCACCTAGTGATGAACCAAAAGCAAAAGGTGTAAATACTGTGCTTCCAAGCCCTAGGTCAAAGACAAGTTCCTGTGGGCTCTTAGATCACTACACAGGCTCTGCCAGGGGAGGCAGGCAGGGGTGTGTGGTCAGAAGACACTGATGAAGCCCAAATGGAATGTGCTAGTATGTTCCAGTTCAAAGCTGGCTCACCCCATCTAGGGAGGGAAAAGCCTGAATGAGGTGTGTCATTCTGGGAAATCCAAGGTGTTGCCGGGTTTCTGGAGAGGAAAGAATACGGAAAGAGGTGTAGACAGGAAAAGAGGTGGGACACAGTGGCTACCATTTTGCTGAATGTTTACATACATTCCTTCATAGTCCTCAGCATCAGGCCCCTGGGAAGTAGGGATGGTATTGGTCCTGCTTGACAGGTGGGACAGCTGAGGCACAGAGATTAAATCACAGCACAGATAAGAAGGGGTGATCAGCTTGGATGAAGTTAAGCCGATTTCAGAGTCCACTCTTAAACACACTACAGGCTTCCCTGAGGGACGCATGCAAAAATAGAAACCTTGAGCAAGATAACAGTCCAGCTACTGCAGGGAATGTGACTGATACTGGGATAAAGTGTCCCCTGTTTGGAACATCCTTACTTTCTGCCTGGAGACCCTTGAACTGAACAACACATCTCCCTCTCAGCAGGAGAAACCTTAGACACAGAGGGAAGGGAGTTTGCTTCTGTTCCCTAGGAAACAAATGCTTAATATAACCAAACAATCCGCTAAGTCTGAGCGGCGCTCGTGCCCCAGATGGAGGCATAGCCAAACGCTCGTGCGTGCAGGCTGGGTAGGAGGCAAGCCAAGAGGGGCTGCAGTGGTCCCAGAGCCCTTTCTTGAAAAAGAAGACTGGGCTGTCCAAGGCCACGGCCAGAAGCATGGAAAACTTGGATGTGTTTAGGCAAACAAGTGTTTCCAGGGCTCAGCAGTGAGGGAGGCCGGAGGTGGAAGCGGACGCAGGTCTGAGCCGGGGGCCAAGTGGCGGCAGCTGCCGGTACTCTCCCAAGCAGGACCCCAGGCGGAAGCCCCGATGCAGAGAAGGAGACCAAGCCGCTGGAAGAGGGGCCGGGCGAGGGCCAGGAAGTGTGTGGGCCTCACACACTGAAAACAGGGAATAAGCAATAAATCCAGGATAAAGGCCAGCCAATACATGAGCTTGTTCTGTATAGAAATTTATTAGAAGGCATTAAGAAGAGGCAAATATTTAATAAGTTTTTAAAGGATAAACTATGGTATGGCTTTGCCCTAAGTATTTTTCTAAACTTTGCACTACGTCATACATGGCTTCAGCCTTGGCCTTTGGAAAATTAGAGTCAAGTGCTTTCTTGAGTGTCGTTTGGGCCGTCTCTGCCCATGTGAGTGATTGTGTAACAGCTCAGGTCACTGCCATGTTCAGCTGGGCTAATAACCTAAGTGTAATAACATAGGTCACACAGTCAAGGCATATTGTTCAGATTAATTTCAATATCTAGTGTGGCGTGGGGTGAAAATCTTCTTAGGGTCTGTGTTCACTGAAATTCTATCAGTTAATTGTATAAATGTATATTCATTATATGAGAACTTTAAAGGAGCTAAATACACCTCCCTTATTCTGTCTAATATCATTATTTAAATTCTTAGAAACATTTATGGACTCAAAAGAATAGACCTGTCTTACCTACCTAATATTTAATATTCTTATTAACTTTCAACCTGTCCTCAAATGTATTTAGCTCTTTTAAAGTTCTTAATCATTATCTTTGGTGGGGAGGGTATAGCTCAGTGGTGGAGTGCATGCCTAGCGTGCATGAGGTTCTGGGTTCAATCCCCAGTACTTCCATGAAAAATAAATAAATAAACCTAATTACTCCCCCCGAAAAAAACCAAACAAAAATTATTTTTGTACATAAAACCCATTATTAAAATTAACTTTTAAATATTCTGGGATTTAACCCTTGCAATAATAAGTACACAATTACACTTTGACAACAACACTTGCCATCAGGCATAGCCGTGACCTCAGCAGTAATCCAGCAGCTGATGTGCTGAAAAATTAGTATAATATCAATTATTTAAAATTAATTTAAATTTAAACTACTAAATGTTTTCTTAAGAGAATAATTTTATTCATTTTGAATGAAAATTCAGATTTATTCTTGAATTTCAAATGTTCATTCTGTGATGGGGCTATTTGTCTTTGACCAAACACTGATCATAACAACTGGCCACCAGCCGTTCAACCAGAGTGCATTTATTGCATTTCTAAATGTTTTAGAAAGTGACTGGTGGAATTAGCATCGTATTTCTTGGTATCCTGTGAATAATAATTTACATCTTAATATATCTTACAATGACCAGTGGTGGAATCCTTAATGTATCTACTTTTGCATGTGAAGGACACTGGTAAGTACTCACCAAGCCCACTCCTCTTCTTCCTGGTCACAGACGTGAGCTACATGGTCCTGCTTCTCTTACAGTCGGGTCTGGCCACGTGGCTGAGTTCCAGATAATGGTATGTGGGCAGAGGGGATGTATTTCCAGGCTGGGCCCATTGCACCCTTCTCATCCTCTCTCCCATTCAGGCCGGGAACACGCACACTGCACTGTGTAATGTAAACATTTTCTGTTTATCTGTCGGAGGAGGTAGTGCCACACTTACTAACACGCTTGTAAAAGAACTTCAAGAAACATTTAAAACCAACCCAGGAGGCCATAAAATGCCTAGAAGAATCTAAGTTGTATCTTTACACACAACTTTTTAAATTTAAAGGTCACATTTGGGCTGACTGGGCATGGGTGCTCTAAGGCAAGCTGGTGGCATGAGCAAATGTTCTCTAAAATCCTCACCGAAATGACTCATGGGACAGACTCGTGGGGAAAAAAATCCACATTATTGCTGAAAATCTGGAGGTCACTCAAAGACCAGAAATACGGGAGGATTTCTGGTGGCTCTAGCGATGGTAATTACATTGCGCAACAGTGACTCACAGTGTGCGGTCATAAAGTGGCTTCCTTTCTGTCCTCGAGTGTGTCATTACACCGGCCTTGTGGGCTTGTTTTTTTCTTTGCCCCTGGACCAAAATGCTGGCCCTGTGACCTTTTAAAAAATACATTCTTAGGTAATAGAAAGTCATATAACTCCTTTAAGTCGGAACACAGGCATAATATTAAATGCCCAGTCCCACGCCATGAAACTCTGACTTAAAGTTGGGACATCCCCTACTTCAGCACGAGCCTGTAGGAAGTTAGCAGCCCGCCGAGGGAGAAGGAGGTGGGAAGCTGGCTGATGTTCAGTTCCCCACCTTTCCCTTCTGCTAGCTAACTGCTAACCGAGGTTTCGGGCTTCTCCAGGGATGGAGCTGTGCTGCGGTGGGGTTGGGAGACGCGCGGGGACCTGACTTGACTACCACTGTCTTGCTCAGCAGTTGTTTAAAGCTGACTCTTCCTCTCTTGGATTTGGAGACCACCCGTCACTGAGGATGTCTCACCTGAAGTTCAGTCTAAAAACTGAGGGACTGTATCCTGTTCCAGGAAAACTTAAGAAAAGAAACCCAGATTTCTGCCTTGGACTTGAAAAGTTAAAGCTGAACCTAAAAGAAAACCAGGCCAATGGAAAGCCAGATTTTACAAAAATGGACATTATGTCCCAAAGACCAGGCATTTCAACACAACTTCCAAAGCACGCTCAAAGAGATACTTGTTCTTTAGTTAGCACTAAGAGATGGAAGTCTTCTGTGTGCTCAAAACAGCTGGAGTCAGAATGAAACATCACACACTTTTAAACAATGCATTTCAAATTAAAGCATGCAAATGCATATTCATTCAATACTTTTCATATGAAGAGCCAGAACTAATGATGCATGGCCTATGATTTCCATTCTCAATTCTCTAAAGTGGGAACTTAGACGTTTAAACAGCAATCAGATCCTTCAACCATTTAATGGTTTTCCCATTGTTGTATGTTTGTTTTGCCCACATCTAACTGAACAGTGATGATTTCTAGTGGCTCACCTTTATTGAGTCTTCACAAAGCATTCAATTTAGTTTTCATTAAAATAACTTCCTTTTCACACTCATATTTTATCACTGTACTTAGTACTTAATTAATTTACATAATTTCAATAACTGGTAAATAAGTAAAACGAGGCATGAACCTGTTTTGGGAGGAAATACACCTGACTCTCGGCAAGCATCCGACTCAGCTGTTGGGGACAATGGTGAGTGATCTGGCCCTGATCACTCGTGGGCTCTCTGGGCATCTGTCACAATGCTCTACAGAGGGAGGGGAGAACGTGTTAATCTGGAAAGTTGTTGAAGTGGGTTGTGTATTAAAAATCTTCTACCTTATTTATTCTGCCCGAAACAGCCTGGTGTAGTGGAAAAATCATGGACCTTGGGGTCAAACAGACCTAGGTTTAAAATTTTGTATTGTTTGTTTACAGTTCAGGGACTGTGGGAAAATTACTTAATCTTTCTGAATCTCAGTTTCCTTATTTTAAAAGTTGATAAACTATTCATGAGAGTTAAACAAAATCAGTTAGTAAAGATCCTGGTACAAAGGTGCTCAGTAAACAATAGTTGTTACTATTACTCTTCTGTGTGGTGGCTTCCCCGTTGCTGTCCTGCTCATTGAACATCTGGTTCACCAACCTGTTTCCCCATGTTGCCCAGCGTCCCAATGTGTTGCTCACAGCTGCTCAAGTAATGCCTCCCAGAGGGCACTAGTAATTGCTCACTACTGTGTTTACCCCTGTGACTCACACTTGTGGGCAGTGATGTAAGGATCTTTTTCCTTTTGCAGGTTCAAGAGTTCTTTCCCAGGTTGTTGTCATCATTTGGCCTAAGTTTGCTCCAATTTATTGGTTTTCTCCCATTTTAGTTTTTCTTTAAAAAATTTTTCTTTATTTATTTTTCTTCAAGTAAGTTGATTTACAAGGTTGTGTTCGTTTCAGGTGTATAGCAAAGTGAATAACTGAATATATATATGTATATTCTTTTCCAACTATTTTTTCTTACAACAGTTAAGAACTTCTTTAATCTCCCTGAGAGGTAATCTGTCTTGCTACTAATCGTAAACTCATCAGAGCAAGCTTCAATGCAGTACTGTATGGAGGCTGGGAAGACTTGAACACAGAGGAGCTGGGGTACCATCACACACAGTGAGCAAACTGTGCCTCATGCATCAACAGCCTGGCGCCTGGACATCTCTGATCTTCTTTTGAGCCCCTCTTGGACCCTCATTCTCCTCCTAAACTTTGCCTCCTGACTCACTCACTTGGTTTGATGTTTTGTAATAGTTTTACCTTTGGGACAGTGGTTCTCAGCTGGGGGTGATATGGCACCCAGGAAACATTTGGGACATTTTTGGTTGACACAACTGGAGGTGGGTGAGTGCTACTGGCATCTGGTAGGTAGTGGCCGGGGAGGCAGATAAATACCCTACAATATAGGACAGTCCCACAACGGACAGTTGTCTGGTCCAAAATGTCAACAGTGCCAAGGTTGAGGTTGAACCCCCTGCTGTCTGGGTTCTGGCTTTGACCCCAGACTCCAGCCTTTGGGTAGCCTCAGGCCTTCCCATCAGCACCCCCAGACACCAGTACCCTTCCTGGGGAATAGGCTCTGCAGGACTATGACAAAACTCCTGAGGGTGGGGATGATGGCTGGTTCTACACCCAGCTCACAACAGGCTTAGCACCCAGAGGACAGTCAATGCAGGGTTGTTTAGTAAGTAAGAATAGAACATGAAGGTTAAAGCACCGATTGAAGTCCTTTCTCATCCGCCCTCCAACTCCAACTAAGAGTCAGTTGCTACTGAAAGCAAGATTATGAATTTCCCAAAGCCTGGACCAAAGGTGGAGAGGCCCATGTTCTGGGCAGGCTGTGCAGGTTTGGCAGCTTTTCCCATCAGGAAATATAGAAGTGGTGGGGGGAGGGTATAGCATGCATGAAGTCCTGGGTTCAATCCCCGGCACCTCCATTAAAAATAAATATATAAATATATTACTTCCCCCCAAACAAACAAACAAAATTTTAAAAAGGAAATACAGAGTGGGGGTTGGAGCAAAATTAGAGCTGTCTCAGGCTTTAACAGTGTTGGGCTCCATCTTTCCCCACTTTGCTCCACCCTCATGCCCTTGGAGGAAGGCGGTGGTGGGACACACGCACCCTGTGCACTAAGGGTGAACTTGGACACCAGAGCCCACTTTTCATCAGGACATTCGGAAGGTGGGAGTACCAGCTGGTCTCAAAGGGCCCATGGCAAGGAAGCATGGACCAGGCTACGCCGGAGGCTGCAAGGCCGATCAAAGGAACATTCATCCAGAAAAGGGGAAGGGGGGCCAAACAGCAGCATGATCACCCCTGGGCACATGCCGGGGAAATGTGACAGAAAGCCACTCGGGGTGGAGCCGAACCAGATGTGTCTCCTTTACCAAAACTCCAACATGTAGGGGGCCATTAAAATGAAGTTGAGCCAGACCAAGAGGGAACACACGTCTTCCCTGTCAGCCCCTGACTGTGGGTGGAGCTGGCATCACTAGTACCTGGGGCCAGATGACACCAAAGTGGGAGCCAGCTGAGAAGGGCCGTCCCTCCTGAACACAGACACCCCCTCCCCTTTCTGCGATGGGAGCTGGCAAGGCTCTGAAGAAGCAGCGCAGGGAGGAGAGGGGAGTGCTGCGGGGGAAGTCTCTGCGGGGGAGGCGGGGAAGGAGACCCTGTGATTCCGATGATGAACTCCACAGTGGCTGACAGTTTGATACCAGATAGGATTACAGAAATCACTGAACCGCTGAATTACTTTGCTTGGGTTGCGGTAACAAAATACCACAGACTGGGTGGTTTAAACAACAGAAAGTTATTTCCTGACAGTTCTGGAGGCTGGGAGTCTGCCACCAAGGTGTTGGCAGGACAGGTTTCTCCTTAGGTCTCTCTTCCTGGCTTGCAGATGGTCACCTGCCTACCGTGTCCTCCCATGGCCACCCCTTGGCCTGTGCGTCTATGTCCTCAACCCCTTTCTTATAAGGACCCCAGTCCCACTAGTTTAGCGCCCACCCTAATGCTCTCCCTTTTAAAGGCTCTATCTCCAAATACAGTCACACTGTGAGATACTGGAAGTTAGGACTTCAACATATGAATTTGGAGGGATACAATAAAGCCCATGACAACTGAATTAAATTCTAAACTGGTCTGGGACAAAACTAAGATGTCTGATCAAGGGGAACTGGAATATTCAGGGCCAAGGCTGGGGTTAAGAGAGCCTCCAGATAATATATCACTGAGAGGAAACTCTTCAAATTCAATGCAGGAGTAATCCATCAACCTTCTCATAATTAACCAGAGCATCTTGTACCAATATAGCTGACTAGTTCCTTAAATTAATATTCTTAGGGTAAAACTATTGGTTTATTTTACATGATTTTATTTAATTTCCTACCAAAGGGCCAGTGCAGATGTAAGCCAGCACCAGAGTAGGGTGATGCTGGCCAGGATGGCTAGAGTTCTGGGACACGCCTGAGATGGGACCCAGTGTCTGTACTGTTGTCAGTGGACCAAGTTCTAGCGTGAACCTCCCTGGTATATGAGGCCACGCCTCCTGCATACCGACTGTGGTCTCTCAGAGTGGACCTCATGGTGGGGGTGCAGTCCCTGTCATTTGCTGGCCAGGAGATGTAGTTGGCCTGATCTCCTTATGCTCGGTCATTGCCCTCAGTGGTCAAGGTCAATTCATCATGGGTAGCTCTTGAGAGTTATTCTTAGAACTGAATTCCATCTCACTCCATGATAAATCCTGGGCTTTTAATTGGAATTCAGTGGTGTAATGACTAACAAATCTCCCCACCCTTTACATGGAATGCATTGCCCATGTTGTTTTTTACCTGGTGCGATGGTTAGTTTTAGGTGTCAACTTGGAGGGTATTTTGGATGAGATTAACATTTAAATCGGTGAATTTCTTGGTAAAGCAGGCTGTCCTCCATACTGTGGGTGGGCCTCATCCAATCAGTTGAAGGCTTAAAGAGAATAAAAACTGAACTCCCTCCAGCAAGACAGCGTTCTCCAGCAGATGCCTTCACACGGAACTGCACCGTTGGCTCTCCTGGGTCTCTGGCCTGCCGGTTCACACTACAGATTTTGGACTTGCCAGCCTCCAAAATCGCATGAGCCAGTTCCCTACAATACGTCTCTTTCTCTCTATGCACACATCTTACTGGTTCTGTTGCTCTGGAGAACCTGGACTAATTGACCTGATGGAATGATGGTGGAAATTCATCCCCCTGAAGGGGCAGACGTGGCAGAGTTTTCATGCAGGGATCTTATGGAGGCACCTCCTGGACTCTAAATATGGGAAAACCTTTCTCTTCACTCTTCCTCCATTCTGTTCTGTTTTCCCAGGTTCACAGCCAGCCAGTCTGATTCTCTCCACAGACAAGGGTGGGAAGAGTCAGTCAGGTGGGTTGGTGCCAAGGGGTGCACCAGGAAGCTGGGTCTTTACTGCAGCTAAGAAGCAAATAGGATTGAAGGCGCAAATGACCCAAGGGACCAGAGGACCAGTTCAAACTTCAGGTCCAAGAGCTATGACCTAAGTTATGCAAGAGATGAGGCCACAGATCAATCAGGAGTTGAGGAGACAGGAATAAGTTGGGAAAAGGCACAGGAGGTGGTTTCAAACATTGGGCTGCAAACAAGAAAAGAGCTGGGCTCAATTTTATTGGGGGCAAGGAATGCGGCAGAGGGCGTGGTGGCTGCTTAAAGGCACAGGCACGCCAGTGCTGAGAGCGGAGAGAATATTCAAAGCCCAGCTCTGCTAGCTGTTAGCTCTGTGTGTGACCTTGGTCAAGTCACTTACCATCTTAGTGCAAAAGAGTAATAAGAAGCCAATTTACAGAGGTGTTGTGTGAATTAGGAGATGATATGGAGCATTGGACCTGGTACCTAGCACACACTGAGGATCTTCTCAGTCACCTCAGCTCCCTTCTCCCTTCACGGACACGTCAATCGACCACATGTTCAATAAAACACTTCTGTTCTGAGCCAGCCTTCCCCTTTCCCTTTTAGTAGTTAATGTGTTCGAGGATGCAGTCTATAATCAGCCTGATGAGGCAGGGAAAAAAAGCTCACTTGGAAATCTTTATTAATGATACTATATCTCTACCATCATCTTCTCTTTCAGCCTAGATCATTGATTTCATTTTAGCAATTTAAGTACTACTCTTGGTCCTATTAGCAATCCCAGTTATGCAAAGGGAAAGTTGGTACAGCAATTTTCACTTAGATTCCTGCCTGGGTAAGATTTGTGATACAAGGGGTGAAAAGAAAAAAGAGAGAGACAGACAGAGACAGAAACAGAGAGAGGGAAAGGGTGTAGTTGAAGTTAACCCATCAGCAGCCAGAGTTCACAGCCAAGCATAGAAAAAACGCCCTGCAGAAGGATATGTGGCATGGACTGCTGTTTTCCAATCCACTACTCATTTCCCCTTCGGTTAAAGAATTCCATATCGTTTCAGACTGGAAATTTACACAGCTGAATGATCACATCTCCCAGCCTCTTGTGTAGCTAGGTTCAGCCTCCTAACTAAATTCTGAGTGGAATTTCTTGGGTGAATCTATCACAAAGGGTCCTTAAAAGGGAGCCAGCTGGGGCCCACCTTTTGTCCTTCCCTCTGCATGGACAGGAGGTGAGATGGCTGGTGCTCTAGAAGCTGTCAAGGACCACAAGGCAACTCTGAGGACAGAGGAGCCTGGTTCCTTGAAGACTTCATGACACTGTCATCCCAGCCCTGGACTACCTACTCCAGATCTCTCTTACATGAAGGAATACACTCTTCTGTGTTTGAGGCACTGTGACTGCGTCTCTGTCACTAGGATATGAATGCAATTAATAACTAACTCAAAATGATTTCATCTCAATCCACATTTTGCCTTCTCCAGACAACATGTTGGTCTAGACTGTAATGAATCTGAGGATGGCTGGGAAGTAACCTCGGTAAGTTTACTGAGGGGAAATCCATAATTATGGTGCCCTGATGTAGCAGGTGACATCCTGAGCTGGCAGGAGGAATTTAGGACAGACCCCAGCCAACTGTAATCTAACTCCTTCTTACAGTGGTCAGCTAAGAAAGAAAAAGAGGACTGTTTATTGAGTGTAAGAAAATCCCCATTACTTCTTGTACCCCCCAAACCCTTGGTCTCAATCCTGGTCACTTTCACAGTTGGAGTAATCTGGAAGGATGTGGCTGATGACAGCTATGATGTTAGAGACACTTTTATTTGACTACTAATGTCACTTCCCCACAGCGCAATCTTTGTTGCTTGTCCAAAGGGGGAGGAGTTCAATTTATATCTCAAAGTATCATCAGCTGGAGGAGGTGGGTATAGCTCAAGGTGGTAGAGTGCATGCTTAGCATGCATGAGGTCCCGGGTTCAATCCCCAGTACCTCCTCTTAAAAAAGTAAATAAATAAATAAACCTAATTATCCCCCCCCAAAAGTATCACCATCTGTATAAACAAGAAGTACATCAGTGCAGCCTGGCTGGGCTCAGTCTCCTTACGGTGATGTGATGTTTTGTTTTCACTAGAGCAAGTCCTTGTATTAGTGACTGATCTGTCACTGAATTCAGTTGATTCATCCTTAAAAATGCCCTTTTCTTCCAGATCCCATAGCGAGTACCTTAAACCGGCTCTTGTAACTCATGCTAGGATTCCTGCAACAGCTTTCCAACTAGCCTGCACCTCCAATCAGTGCCAGACTCTCTTGCCTGAAAAACTACTTTCCATGTCCCCCACTTCAGCTGAAATGCTTCTCAATTTCCCATTATCCTATGATTGAGTTTTAAGGACACCCAGAACCTAGTCCCAACCTGAATTTCCTCCTTCCTCTGGTCACATTCTGCTGACTGTCAGCAAGCCCTGCCTTCTTGCTGGGAAGCAGTGCTGGGTGGTTCTCCTTTGCTGTGCCCCTAGTCATCCCAAAGCCTAGTCATCTTTGGGCAGGGGTGGGGTAAGGGCTGTGAAGGGCCTGGGAGGGAGTAACAGAAACTATTCAACACCTACTATCTGCTTCCTTTTCCATAATTCTATTCAGTAAAGGTCCCACTCAGGCCATGAAGTGTAAAGCTTCCCTAACTTCTATACAGGGAGAATTTTACACAATTCAGCATTGGTTTTTCAATTGTTAAGAAAGCAGTTGATACTTCCAGTTTATTAGATATAAGACACTGCAGGAAAGAATTTTCTGTTGTACTTCTTTTATGTTCTCCCAACAAGCACTCAAGACTTGGCCGCTAAAGCTCGGTAATCAACAAAGTATGAACTTCGGGTCCTAATCCCAAATCTTTCACTTATTAACTGTGAGACCAGGGCAACCTGCTTAACCTCACTGTGCTCAAGAACTGTCTCCTGAAATCAGCGATACCTACCCTAGGGGTGAAATAAGGATAAATGTATGTAAACCCTGCAGCGCAGTCCTTTTACATCGTGGGGGTTCAGTAACACTACTATCAGGCCTGGCGGAGGTCCCAAGGTCAGCTCACTAGGAAAGGTCACTCCGGGCAGCTGTTGGAGGGGCACTGGGCCTACATCTTATCAGCAGCGCCAGGGCCTCACCAGCCCGCTGGGGCGCTCCGAGGCAGGGAAGGAAACTCGAGGCTTTCCTTAGTGGAGGTCGCAGGACCCCGTGGCTGCCCAACACACCGCAGCAGGAAAGGGGCGGGAACCAACCGGCCGGCTAATCCCCAGCTCGCCGTGGTGGGTAGAGCCCTGCACCTCGACCCCGTAGGGCGGGTCCCTCGCGGGGCGGGACAGAGGGACGTACCATCTCAGGCCAAGCGCGGGGGGGGGCCCTCTGCGGCCTTCCCTCTCGGCGACAAGTCCAGAAGCGCGGAAGCGGGCATCCTGGTTCGAGCAGACGCTGGAGAAAGTGCAGGATTCCCTTTTATCGCGTGCCCTGGTCTCAGAGCGTGGGCGGGGGCCGGCAGCGTAGACCCTCGGACCTCGCACCCCCCGCGCCTCCCTGGGGTGGGAGCGGCGAGCGCAGGGGGCGGGGCTGCGGCAGGCTCAGGGGGCGGGGCCGAGGCCGGCGGCAGTGTCCTTGTGGCGCGGCCCAGGACGCTGGCCCAAACGCGGCTGTCAGCGCGGCGCGGCGGCTTGATCTTCAAGAGACCTGCGGGCGGCGTCCACCATGTTGTGCCGGGCGGCGTGCAGGTGAGGCGCCGGGCGGCGGGCGCAGTGGGGATGCAGCCCTGGCCCCGCGAGCGAAGGCCCCCGCTGCCTCCGCTGCCTCCGACTCTGCCTCCGGCCCGGGCCCACCCGCGGGGTCCAGGCCACCTTCGGGGTCCCGGCGTCGCGGGGCGGGGCTGGGAGGGCGGCCCGGCCTGACTCAGGTGTCGACCAAGCGCGTCCAGGTGCCGGCCGGGTGCGGGACCGCAGCGTTGGTTTAATGCTTCAAAGACTGGACGGCTAAAGAGCTAACGATAGAAAGCCCCCGGTGCGCAGGTGCCTCTAGCCCGGTCTGCTGAGACCGGCACGCGGGTTAAAGGGAGCTGCCCACGTAAGCGGATCGGTTTGTGTGTGCTCTCTTTGCAGCGCGAGCAGGAAGCTGGTGCCGGCTTTGGGGTCGCTGGGTTCCAGGCAGAAGCACAGCCTCCCCGACCTGCCCTACGACTATGGCGCCCTGGAGCCTCATATCAACGCCGAGATCATGCAGCTGCACCACAGCAAGCACCACGCGGCCTACGTGAATAACCTGAATGTCGCCGAGGAGAAGTATCAGGAGGCGCTGGAGAAGGGTAGGTGCCGGGCGGCCTGACATTGAGAAACTGGCTTCAGGGAAAAGTGGCAGCGAGGCGTGTCTCGGTAAAGACATGACCCTCCCTCCATTCAGTAGAACCGCTTCACGTGTTCGTGCATTGACTTAGGGGGCAGAATTCACATGGAGAATATCCGTTTTCTGGGGAACTGAGACAGGCTTGTATTTATCTGCTGATATTTGAGATTCAATGAAAATGTACTATGGAGTTAGTTTTTTTTCTTTCAAAAAAGAGCTCAGTTGACAAAACAGTAGTGCGTGGACCTTTTTGTGTTTTGCGTCTGGGGGTGTGTATGGGAATACTGTGTTTTAATGTTTCTATACAAAATAGTATTACACTTTCAATCTATTAGTTGATCAATGGTTTGCCCGAGGGAAGTAATTGACAGTCATGTTTCCAGACTGTACGTGTGGCATAAGCTATGCAGTTAAAAGCGTGTTTTTCTTAAGTGTATTTTTATTGAATTTCAGTCCTGTGACTTGTGTTGAGTAAGTTTTGGACAGTGATATCTTGTTGACTGGGGGCATCTAGTGGGAAAATGTAGTATTTCAGTCTGATTGTGTAAGAGGTAATAAGCAAAACAAAAAGAAGAGGAAGTTGCCACATTCTGGAAGCTTACTTGTGAAATCAGAAGAACTACAAATAGGGGGAAGAAAAAGTCTCCCAGTACGGGAAAAAGTTCTATGATTTAGGGAAAAACAAATGCGGGAAGTATGTGGTCATGATGAGAGGCTGGGGCAAATCCCAGTTGTGAAAGTATTTCCTGCAGGACATCTGACACCCATGGACCTTTCTCATAAGTGTGTTAAATATTGCTTAGCTTCAGCCCTTTTCTTGTGCAGTTGAAGCTTTACTTGCTTAATGAAAGCCATTGGGAAAAAAGCTTTACTATATTAAATTTACTATATTAATAAGTATTTGCAGAGCACTCCTTTATTTAAAAAATATTTTAGAAATCATTAAGGAGTTAATTTTTTTTCCTTTTTTTTTTGGTGGGTGGAGGTAATTAGGTTTATTTATCTTAATGGAGGTGCTGGGGATTGAACCTAGGACCTCGTGCATGATAAGCATACGCTCTACCACTGTGCTATACACTTCCCCAAGGAGTTAAATTTTGTTTGAAAATTTGGGGAAAAAGAAGAGTATAAGGAAAATAACGTCATTGATCTTATCACATCTAAGTATCGTAAATACTTTTCAAAGAAAAGTACTTTTATCATGTTTAACAGTGGAAAAAAAAACATTGAACTTCAGAAGAGTGTTCTTGAAAGCAGATATTAACTTCCACAACTTTATATTAAAATTTAAAAATGATTAAACTTTAAAAGATAGTGATTAAACACGTTCTCAATAAGCATGTTTCTTTCGCACTTGAAATATTTAGTTATTGCTGACTTATTAAAAAACAATATAAAGTTACATCTATTATTTTAGGGTGATTCTCCAAGAAAAATGAATAAGGGAAACACTGATCAGTGAGAACATTATTTTGTAAACATGACAACAACGACGAAAAGCTGACGTCTTAAACAACTCTCAGAGATTGTATTTAGATATCACCGGTCCTCCCCGCCTTACTGAATGGCTAAAAAGCTGGATGTTTCCTGTTTGAGAAAGCGGCAGTCCTTCCGTGTCTGAGCATGCGCTCACCGTGGGACTCAAAGGCTTGCGGTTATGTAAACGCCCCGGGGCGGAGCTCGCTGTGGTTGCTGGCGTCCTTCACTTTGCCTCTGGGTGTCTTGTGAACCCCGAGCGCCTCATATGTATTGAACAAGGGAATTCCCATTTTTCCTAATAGTTAAGTGAACCTGTGGCTTCACGAAGACATAGGAAAAAATATTTTATTTTGCCTACTTGTTGAGCAAGGCAGGAAAAAACGGCTTCAAACATGATACTCTTTTTAAGTATAGCTGTCAGAGGGTTTTTTTCCCCCATGGAAACTACACTCAGTATTCAAGAGTGCGTGCTACTTATGAGGCAGTATGTTGGGCGGCCGGGAGAGGGCAGTGCGCGAGAGTCCTTGTCCTCCCTGGGGCTCTCCTTCCAGCAGGGAGGCAGGTGACCAAGTACATATGGAGAATGCTGGGGCTTGTCAGTCCCATCGGGAAAAACAGCAGGGGAAGTGGTCTGGGAGAGGGTGGGGTTTGCCCATTTTATATTGTGCTTGGTGACCCTTATGATGAGGTTGACGGTTCAGAGGAGACTTGATGGAGAAGCGGGGGAGTGAACCACGAGGCTGCCTCCAGGAAGACTGTTCCCGCACAGTCAGTGGAAGCCCTAAGCTGGGAACATGCCAGGCTTATCATGTGAGCGCCAGGAGGCCGTTGTGACTGGAGCTGGGCCGGTGAGGAGATGGAGAGTGTCGGCTGATGTGCACCTCTGTACCGATTGTGAGGACTTGGGGTTCACTCTGGAAAGAGCAGCCTTTGGAGGGGTTTGCCTGGAGATGTGCCATGATGAGTTCGGGGTCTAGAGGAGCCCTCTGGCCACTGTGTTGAGAATAGACTGTGGGGGGGCAGAGGTGGTAGCAGAATACCACTGAGAGACGGTGGCCTGCGAGCCCGGAGGGGGGGGGAGATGCTGCTGGTTGCATCAGAAGAAGGAGGAAGGGATGAGGTTCTGCACGTGTTTTAAAGGTGGAGCTGGCTATGCTGGTGGATGTGCTGCTGTTTTGGAGATGGGGTGTGAGAGAAGCAGCTGGCACTTCCTGAGATGGGGAAGGCCATTGGAGGAGTAAGTTTGGGGTTGCAAGTCAGTTCAGTTTTGAATCAGTTGAGTTGTTTTGTAACATTGAAATATTTCCCAGCGAATAGTTGTCTATTTAAACACTTTCCGTATCATCTGTATAATAGGGGCCATATATTTTATAGCATTCTATTATTTCTCTTTGTTCTCTCCGTAATTTCATTTACTGAAATCTTTTATAACCAAGAAAACTGAGTTCTTTGAAGCCCAGGAGTGAATTTTCTACTAGCGTTGCTCCTCTGCTGACTTCTCAGTAGTTGTTTGGCACGTTATTAGTTGCACTGAGAATCCACTGAGACATATATTTTTGGGAAGGTTATTTGTTTTTTTGAGAGGGTAGAATCTTGAAATTATGGAATTTTGAGACCAAGAGGGATGTTACAGATAAGCTGGTCCAATTATCTGACATTTTACGAAGAAATAGTGTATAGAATGGTTGAAAAGTAAGAATTAAAAAAAAAATGTGTTTGTGTTTTAACCTTTCAGGTGACATTACAGCTCAGGTAGCTCTGCAGCCGGCAATAAAGTTCAACGGTGGAGGCCATGTCAATCATTCCATTTTCTGGACAAACCTGAGTCCTAATGGTGGAGGAGAACCCAAAGGTCGGTTTCTACTAGGGCAACCTTAGCCCGTTTTGTGCACTATAGGAATGACGGTTGAATTCTTTAAGTTACCTGGCTTGTCCCTGAGATATTTTAATGGCATGTCTTTCACAGCAAGGAAGAACAGAAAGCTGTAACTTTCAAAGGGCACACAAGCGAGTGGAGAAGCCATTCAGGGAGTTACAGCATCAGATTTTATACACACACATACACACATAATGGCACGTATGCTGTCACCCTTTGGTTGAAATGTACTGTACTTCCCAGTAAGGACAGACTGAGAAACTTAGTTTTTAGAAAAGACGAGCCTTGACTTACCAGCCTAGGCCTTGGGGGAGGTGCTTAATCCTTCTGCGCCTCACTTTCTTCATCTGTATGATACGGGGAGAATGGGGCTGTTTTGAGAGTTAAGTAAGTTATTATAAAATAATGCCTCTTGTTATTCTTTTACTACTCTACCTAATTGATAAAAAGTCAGTTGTCCCAGAAGATGAGGTTTTCCAGGACAACCGCAGGTAACGAGGGAGTACAGAGCTGATGGTCTTGTTCGCTCTACTTGTTTACTTGACTTCTTGTGTCGCACGTGGAGGCCCAGGTGACTTTCATCATCCTCCCCACCCCAGGGAAGGCATGGGGCGTACATCTAGCTCTCCTTTGTATCTGGGCTCCTGACATGTACCCTAAGTTTCTGGGTGGTTTTTTGTTTGTTTGTGTATAATTATGTTATAGAAGGCATCTTATGCACTTAAAATAAGCAGTTTCATTTGGAAGTAAGGATGGATGGAGTAAGTATGGGAAACTGGATAGTTTATTTTTTCTGAATTAGGGCTTCAGACCGTGACTTAATACTTTTGAGGCTTTGTGAGTTACCAGAATATCAGATGCACCTGTATTCAGCTAACAGGTTTTGGTACTCCTGCCATTTTGTGTTATCTCTACCACTTTGTACTATCATTTCTTTCTTTTTTTCTTTTTTAATTTTTTGGGGGGCTTAATTAGGTTTACTTATTTATTTATTTTTAGAGGAGGTACTGGGGATTGAACCCAGGACCTTGTGTATGCTAAGCATGCGCTCTACCACTTGATCTATATACCCTCCCCCTATACTGTCATTTCTGCTTGTAATAGATGATTACTTTTAAACCAGATAGAGTAAGAGAAGTGATATTTTTGGCTTGGTTCATTTAGTTATGTGCTCAATCTAGAATTATATTCTATATTGCTACAGAATAAAAAGGGAGATAGCTATTAAGGTGTGCCCATAGTGCACTGATAGAAGGTAGAATCACTCTTTAAAATAATATAATTGAGATAGGAAGGATCTGGGCTGCCTTGGAGAAGAAGCAGATAACAACCATAACGTTTTCTTCCCACACTGAGATAGAGCAGGTAGGGGAGAAGTCAAAGTAAAATTTTCTATTGAAGGGGGGAAAAAAAAGCTAATGAAAAATGTTATTTCTTTCCTTGTTGAAATAGAGTGAGTGAAGAAATCTCTCTTGTAATATGTTTCAGTAACAAACATGTGAGTTAAAATTGTGGGACCTTAATGACATTGGTGTCAGGGCAGGAGTAACACTGTTCTGTAGGCTCACTGGGTTGTGTAATATTTTCTGTATGTTGTCTGGTTGTATCTTGGGCCATATGATAGGAATGTTTGAATATGTATAATAGAATATTTTATTGTAATTGGTGCGATCTGTTGATTTGTGGATGTTTTTGGATTTTCTTTTAAATAGGGGAATTACTGGAAGCCATCAACCGTGACTTTGGTTCCTTCAGCAAATTTAAGGAGAAGTTGACCGCTGTATCCGTTGGCGTCCAAGGCTCGGGTTGGGGTTGGCTTGGTTTCAATAAGGAACAGGGACGCTTACAGATTGCTGCTTGTTCTAACCAGGATCCCTTGCAAGGAACAACAGGTTAGGTTTGAGAATTGTTACACATTTATTCAGAAGAGATGGTTCACTATAAAGTGTTTACCTTAAAATAAGGAAGACTAGTGCTGTTTAAACCTGTTTTGAGCAATATGAATCTGAGCATATCTTCACATGGGATTCCCAGAGTCTTGTGTGAGCAAAAATGCTGTGTAAGTCCTTGATGCTTTGTAAAATTCCACATGTAATACATTAACAAAAATGTTTGAAACATAAACTCTACTTCATTTGACAGAGAATTAGTTTCAGCTTACGTAATTAATTACATGCACTAAAATAAAAAACTAAAATTAGATAAACAACATGAAGGAGGAAAAGACGTATAGGCTGAATCTGACTCAGACCTTGGACCCTCATCCCCTCTGCTGAGCACTTGTGGTGAAACTGGAACCAGAGCTCCGGTTTTCAGACCTCTGCCTTTATGAAGCTGTTTGATATAGGAACAGATTTGGCTCAGACACTGCAAGCTGGGCTCACCAGATCCTTTTTTTATGTTGAGCCACATTGAAATAGAAGCTCTTTAGGAAACAGTCATGAGGCAAGTTAGCTGCAACTAACTTAACAAGTCATAAAGCAAGTTGGCTGGAACTTTGATGTAAGGTGGTGTCTTAACATCAATCAGCAGTGGGTCTCAGTCATATTGCTGCCTCTGCACATGTTAGGAGACTTGCCTACGTGACTCACTACCCTGGATGTTTTCAGGTTTAGCCAGAATCTCAATTTCTAAAAGCAACCAAAGATTTGTGAGCACAGTGCTATAGAGAGCCTGGTACCTGGCTGGAAGGGCTGTCATTGGCAGGTGAATCCTAGCTACACCTTGAAGAAAGCTCACTAGCATAGAAGTGAGTGAGAATTGTGGCAATTTATTTATGGGAAAAATCATTTATTAAGTTTGGGTACTTTAATTATTAATAATAAATTATTAGTGACATACTTCACAACTGATTAAGACATAGTGGTTGATGATTGTTTTCCAAGAGGAGAGCTTTCAGTTTGTGCGATTTTTTAAATGAATGTTTTATAGATATAACTCATTGTTCATGTACACAATTCAATTTTGGGAAACTGTATCTTTTTCTTTAGTCCTATTCAGTTTCCCTTGTTAACTTATTCTTTCTGTTAGTGTCTTTATAAATGCTCTGTATTCTCTACGACTAACATCAGCCCAGGGGAGGCGGGCAGGTGTCTCATACACCAGCCTCCCCTCCCGCCCTTGACCCAATGAGGACAGCTGAGAACTGGCTCTTGGATAAATCTGTTGTTTTTTTTGAGGGGTGGGGGGAATTAGGTAATTTAATTATTTGTTTTTGAGGGGTGGGGGAAGCAATTATGTTTATTTATTTTATTTTTAGTGGAGGTACTGGGGATTGAACCCAGGACCTTGTGCATGCTAAGCATGTGCTCTACCACTGAGCTATACCCTCCCCCTTATTTATCTGTTTTTAATGGAGGTAGTGGGGACTGAACCCAGGACCTTGTGCATGCTAGGCACACACTCTACTGCTGAGCTATACTTTCCCCCTAAATCTGTTGATATTTTAAGAACAGCATTTAAAATACTGTGGCTAATTGATTTTTCCTGTCTGTTTTAATTATTTTTTTTTTTACTATTTATCACATTTTCTTCCAAAGAGTAAAGTTTAAAATCTTTTGATAGGATCTTTATTCTTATGCTGATTTCTGATTTATACAACAAACGGGAAAATGGATGAGAACATTGTAAAGGGTAATTATTTTGTGTGTGTAGGATAATTAAAGTTTAAAGCGAGAAGACAGTGTTTTAGATTGAAACTCACCGTTTTTGCTTCTTTTCCCTTCTTTTCTTTCCCATAGGTCTTATTCCATTGCTGGGAATTGATGTGTGGGAGCACGCTTACTACCTTCAGTATAAAAATGTTAGACCTGATTACCTGAAAGCTATTTGGAATGTAATCAGCTGGGAGAATGTAACTCAGAGATACCTGGCGTGCAAAAAGTAGAGCGTCAGCCTTACCCTGAGTACACGGAGCTCCTTATGACTATAGTAGTGCAGAGTCCCGCGGTATACCAGTAAGCTGCTCTGTTGTAGCGTTTCTGAATGTAGCTTATTCAGATAACTGATAAAAATAATTTACTGCTAGGAGCAATTTCCTTTAAAATGTTGTTTTTAGGCAACTCTTTGAAAATGTTAAATGCTTTGTGTGATTTAGTCTTTCGATTGAGCAGCATTTTTTTCAGAGAGCTAAAGTAGCTAGGAGGTTATAATTGCCATCGTAAAACCATCAAAAATATTTCATCCTGGTATTGTTGGGGCCTCCAAGAAAGCCTTTCTAATACTGTCCTATTGCAGTTACAGAAAACCTAGTTTTTTTTTGCCCTAGTTGTTTAATAATAAAATACTACATTTATTTCCCAAGGGAAATACTCAGTTTTCTATTGAAAATTGACCTTTTTGTAAGTAATCCTCTGTCCGGTATTACTTCTGGCAGGTATCACCCAGTGGTCTTGAGTTATTTATGATCACATGTTACACAAGGTTAACACTAACCATTTTGTCATTAAAATAACTTGATTTTCAATTGAGAATTACTTGATTAGGAGAAGGAATTTTTCTGCAGAGAGAAAAACAAAAGCTTGTGAAATTTTGTCCTCAAACAGATGTGTTTCGTCTAAGTGCTCAAAATGGCTCAATTAGGATCTAGTTGATAAAATCAAGGAGGCCACGGGACACGTGGTCGGGCACTTGCCCCTCCTCTTTCAGGCCTGTCCATGAAGCGTCCTGCTCAGGAGAACCAGGCCAGGGTCAAGTCCTGCCTCCCCAAGTGGTAAGAGAAAAATTGGTTTCTGGATGCTGTCAGGAGCATGGCTCCCTCAGGAACATTTATTTTTCAAAGACTTGTTTTTGAGTTATTTTATCCATTTTGATGTTGTTCTTTTCCTCTAGAAAATGTACAGTCAGTATAGAAGTTTTATTAGTTTTTCCAGTAAAGGGAACACTATACCCGTAATACAAGGACGCAGCAGCCAAACTCTGTTCCTTTTTCGTTTTTGCAAATGGAGCTGTTAAACGCAGCAGGGGTCCTTTTTGTGTTTGGCTTAACATTGTCAGGCGTTCCATGTTCTTCCATCATCTTCCTCCTTATCTTCAGTGGCTGGATAATATTTTGTCAATTGGACATTTCCTAATATATTTCACAGTTCTGTTACTGAAGATGTCATTTGTTTCCAGTTGTTACTATTACCAACAATGCTGTTCTGAGCAGCCCTCCAAAGGTTTTACCTTCTATTGGAATATTTTCTCTATAGGTTTTTTTTCTTAAGCCTATTTAGTAACAGGATGTTTTCGCAAGTTTATTTTTATATGTAAAAATTTTCCCCCTAACTTTATTTTCGGTTTTTTTTTTAATGGAAAAATGGAGTAACTTAGCAGTTTCAATATTGAAGACTGAAGTTTTAAAAAAAATTTAAATTCAAGGTACTTTTAGAACTCAATTAGAAAAGTATTTAGGCTTTCTGAACGTCAACAGTATTGATGAGGATACTGGTAACTGTGTATGTGTTTATGCCCATAGATTGAAAGCACCAGGGAGACCGATTGCCTTCCTTATAAACCACAGTAAATGACTGTCCTGGAGCCCACCTGGGGGTCATGTGACTGCTGCTGACATATATTCTATATACACCCATATGTGTGCCTATATCCATAGACAAGGCAGTGGGCTCTGTAGATCATCGAGAAAAGTAGGACCTTTCTGCAAGATGGGCTTTTGAATACAAGTAGTCTTCTAGATCATGGTTTGTGTTGAACTAACAATGATATGCAGAGCCTACTGGTTTATGTAGAGCTTTTGGGCTTTTATTAAGCTTTAAGCTTTAAAAAAATTCAATGTTGAAATTTCTACGGGGCTCTATTTTTGCTTTGACTGTATGTTCTGAGAACAAGGGAAAGCGCACTGTCCTTCCCTAAGGTTTGGTTTTTCCTCCCCGTTGGATAGATTTTTAAGAGACCAACATACAGAGTGAAGATTTTAATCATCTAGCAGGAGGATCTAAGATCCTATTCAGCCCTGTTTTTCATCACAGAAAAGAAATAGGAAAGGTAAAACAGCCGTTTCTTCTGGAAAGAACAAGTATTGTTCATCCAGGAAGGTTTTTTGTTGCTGAATCCGCAGTGTCTGCTCTAGTCGTAAATGTGCTTCAGAAACTTTAGCGAGATTAGCGCTGCAGGGAAACAGGATGCAAAACAAACACTGAGATAGTATGTATTGCTTGAACTGCCCTGTAGTAATTAAGCTCTGATACTGAGAAGTTACAACTTCACTGCACACCTCAGATTCATGGTTCTAGAAGGAGATTTGATTATCTGTTGAGTACCTTTAAAAAGTAACACCAAAATCATAAAATTAAGATTGATGCGTGCTGTCATTATTTCCTGTTTTAATTTCAGGGGAATTCCTGTTTGGGAAAGTTATTACATGATTGTTTTATAAATTGGTGTCATTTTCAGGCTTACCCTAATGATCCCAGCAAGCTAATGTCCTGTCTCCTAAGATATGCATGGTACCTACTAAAAATCCTGTAAGTTCCTGGATAGTTTTCACTAATTATTCATTAAAGAAGCATTTATTTTCATATTGTGTGACTTCTTTGACTGTTAATAAAAGAATCTTCATTATCAAAAGGGGCCTGTACTAAGCACGTGTTTTTAAACGTTTATAATCCTACAATGCTTTATCATTTTTACTGTAGGAAAGAAATAATAAATGCTAGGGGGTGGAAATTTTACTCGTAAAACCCAGAAGGCATGTGAATTGTACCTCCGGTCACATCTGTAGTAACATCATCTGATAATGTCACAAGGTAGAATTTTACATGCTAAATTAGGAAGTTATCATAACATCTTAGAACATTAACCAAACATAGAATATTGCCTTACCTCTGGAGAAGAAAGAAGGAATTTGATTTTATTGCAAGTTGTATTTTCCATAAAGTTCCCGACTGGTGGTGTTTTATTCACTCTGGTGTTGGGGAGTAGGAGGTTAGCTGTGCCACTGTCCCTGGGCCGCTGTGGCAGCCGACCCTTGAACAACGCTGGGGGCGGGGAGATAGGGGCACTAACCCTCTGCACAGTCAAAAATCTGCATATAACTTACGGTTGGCCTCTGACCAGCTGCGGCTTGTGTAGTACTGTATGTGTTTATTGAAAAAAAATCTGCGTATAAGTGGGCCTATGTAGTTCAAACATGTACTCGAGGGTCAACTATATATTCTTGGGAAGCAAAGGGAGGTTCGCCTGTGTTTGGTAGTCTGTCTGCTCCTCCACTTGTGCTTATAATAGTAATGAATGCTTTTCTCAAGATGCTTTTGGAACATTTCTTGAAAAAAAATAAGATGTCCTGACATAGTTTGAAAGGGAGGGAGAACGAATGCCTTTGACTTCCTGCTTTTCATCAGCCGCTTCGCTTGGAGCATGTCCTGTTGCTGCACCCAGTGCTTCACGCACAACGTGGCTGTAATTCCATGCTTCCTCTGCTCCCGTTAAAACGTGAGCTGAGCTCCAGAAAGGCCCAGGACAGAAAATTCTTTATCATTTGCATGTCTTTGGTATGGAGCATACAGTTCTGGGCCTATACTCAGACATTTTTATTAAATAATGTGATTTAATAGAGCATTATAATACTGTAAATACAGGTATCCCCAAGGCTCAGAAGTTAATGTACCAAAACCCACAAAGCTGTCTGACACCACAGTGCGAGGGCCTTTGCCTGTGCGGGGAAGGAGCAGTGGGTTGGTACTGGGGGGCCTGGGCCCTGGTCCTGGCGCTTCCACTCAGCACCTGTGTGATGCCCGTCAGCATTCCTGATTCTGGTTCTTTTCCTTTCGTGGAAAGTGTTGGGTTTGGCGAGATGATCTCAGGTGGCCAACTCTAGTATTTTATGGATTTATTTGTGTTATGAATAAAATTATGGTGCCAAATGGACACTGATGATATTAAATGGTCATGTCATTTACAAAAGGCGTTCACTTTTTATCCTTTAAACAAAGGTTCTCCAACCAATAGCATACTTGCTGGTAATGCTCTCAGCTGGTTCCATCTTTCACTGGGGCTCAAGGAGGAAGTTGGGAGGAAAAAAACCACGTAAGTCTTTAGCTCCCAGCCCCCATCACACAGAAGGAACACCAACAGCAGTGGTTCACACTAACGCTCGTGCTGGCAGGGAGTGGCACAGCACAGGTGTGCCCGGGCTGCCTGGGTTTACCCCAGTTCCATCACTGTGCTTTTAGGGTAAATGCTGGTTGCTGTACTGAGAACCCCTAAATGAATACATTCTAGATGTCATTTCTCTCATATGAAGCTCCAAGCACTTGATCTGGTTGATGGTCCACTCTCCTATTAGTGACTCACATACCCAGGCTTCTAGGGAGCCCCCCCGCCCCCCATTTTCAATATATGGTGTGGGTTCGTCACCAGTTGTGGGTTCTGGCCAGCAGAAGTCCCACCGAGACGGAATGATTTACTCAAGACTCTGGAAAAAGTCAAGAGAGCGAGAGGGAGTCGGGAGCCAACTCCAGGAGCCTCTCAAATCTCCCATATTTATTGAGTACAGTCAAAGGAGGAATGCAAGAATTTAGGGAAGGACAGGGTGGGATCACAATGAGTACAAAGGCTTTGTTTATTGTTGGTGTTTGGCTCAAGGTCAGAAGACCCTTTTTGGTGAATCATGTTCGTGTTGAGCCTTTGAGCTTATCAGGGCGGAACGTGTGAGAATCAGCTGCTTAACAGCTTGGACTCAGGCGGCTGTGCCTGTCTTAGGTGGCCCCCTCAGGGGGGCTTACCCGTCCTCGGCTAACCAGCCTTCTCACCTCTGAGTCTGCAGCTTTTTATAAGTTGTTTACCATTCCAGCCCAAGGCTGTTTTGGGGATAGAAGACTAACAGCAGGCACGCCCAGCGTTTATAGCCGGGGGCCTGGGTCATTGCTAAAACCTCAAGGCAGTTACTAAGCACAGCTTCTTTAAGGAGATAAGCGCCTGGGATCTGTTACAATTTGTTAACCCAATCATGGGCTCCCACAATATGGCTTCCAGGGTTCCTGTGCATGTCAGCAGCAAGCTGGCGGTGGGGGAGAGGCGAGGAGAGTTGCTCACATGTCGCTGGCTGCAATCTAATCATAGAGCATGCAGGGGACGCTGGTGGGAAACGCAGTCCTGTGTGTCCAGGACAAAGAACCCGGCTGTGCTGAGCAGGTCACCTGGCTCAGCACGGTGTGCCTTCTGGACCCCAAATCTGTGTTTCATTCTCGTTTTTAGAATCCTTATCCCCTTTCTGAGGGAAGCAACCCGAAGTCTACATCTCTCGTCTCTCGCTGTTTGGGATTTGGAAGTAGTCAGCTTTCCCAGCCCCTGAGGCTCCACATTTCTGAACTATGTTCCCTTTCATTTCTGTTTGCAGACCGAGTCATTCTTTTGTTAAGGCTCCCGTAACATCTCGCTAAAGGAGGAGACAGTTGACTACACACAGTGTCAGTCTGGTTCTTCCCGAACGCTCCAGAGCCACGGCGGCCCTGCCTCTCCCGTTACTGCAGGGAACAGCTCTGCCCCGTGATTTGTGGCCGGGAGACACAGCTTTCCATCTTTTCAGCTCCTGATACCGATTTTCTCACTGCCCACTAACGTCACGTAGTTTGAATTTTCTGCTGGGCCATCACCTACTTCAAGGTCTTAATATTTGAATTAATTCGGCAACCAACAAACTGTCGCTTTGACAACAACCCCCTAATATATAACGGCTCAAATACAGTAGATTATTTTCCACTCATGTTAAATTTGTAAGTGTTTCAGGTTTGCAGGGAGCTTTCCTCCAGGTGGTGATTTGAGGATCCAGGCTCTTTGGCTCTTACTGCTTGGCTGGCTCAGTAAGTGCCATCCAAGGCAGCTCTTGTCGCTGTCACTGGGCCCGTGGAGTGTGAACCAGTGTGAGGAGGGCACGTGTGAGGTTTTATGGGCCAGGCCTGGATGGTGGATGTGTTCTGCTCAGTTTCACTGGTGACCACAGTGTGCTAACTGCAAGGGAGGCTGCGGCTGGAGTCTAGCTCCGCTCCTGTGCCCGGGAAGGAGAGGAAACAGCCGTCTCTCTACTGCTTTGGGACTTGGAGTAACTTATGTGACATCTCTGTTCCTCCGTTTCCTCAGCTGGCAGTAATGCGTTTCTGTGAGCTTACACGGTCAGGCATGAACTGGGCACTGTGAGCCGCAGATATAATAGCAGAGGTTTCACACGTCTTTCCAATTTTTGTCTTGTCCAATTCAGCCACCCTGCGGAGAAGGCAGAGGGAATGCACCCTCAGGGACAGATTCGTACGTCGCAGGCCCGGCCTCAAATGGCCCCTTCTGGGATCCCCTGGTGTTCTTCCCACAACAGTGCGTGATGTTCCGAAAGAATACCTTTATTTGTACGTTCTAAGTCGGAGCCAGGGAGACGCTTCTTCATTTAGGAAAAAGCTGAAATTCCCTGATCTAATAAAGTAATTCCACCAATGTTTTGATTTCCTTTTCCACCTACATGTTTAAAATATATCCTTCCATTTTCTTCCCGGGTACAAAGCATATAATTACTTACAAAGCAATTTTTTCCTCTAAAAAGCTTATTTTTATTAGTTGTCTTTCTATGAGAATGTCTGGGAGAAGCCAAAAGTGAAAACCCCCTATTTCTCCCCCCCCCAAAACAGAGCAGGTGGGAAAGGGTGTGTGGCTTTAATTTTTAATTTTTCAGACTTACCACCGAATAGTTAAGGAATAAGATGACTTACATGGTTAGTGTAAGCAAATGGATATTTCTTTTGGGTTGAAAGTGAGCTATTTCAGACAAGATGAGATATTCTGGCCTGTGCGTGGTGTGTACTCTGACCCGTTTTCTCACGCTGGGCATCCCAACCTCCTCTCACATAGCAACAGCCCTTCTCCAGGGCTTTCTCCATCAGCTGTGCCTTCTTTTCCTTCACTCATCAACCCAGATCTAGGAATGGACTCATGGTGCTCTTCCTTCCAAGACAAACTCCTGAAAGCAGTTGTCTCAGTGCTTTGTCGCCCCCTATCCTCACGTCACACCGCCACATTCAGAGTTCTGCCGTTAGTGATCCAGCATCACAGCCAGTGTGTGCTGGACATTGTGGTGAACATTTATAGCTTCACCAGAAACGTTCATCACAGACTCATCTGTCCAGCGACGGTCCGAGGGTAGGTATAGCTCAGTAGTGGGGTGCATGCCTAGCATGCATGAGGTTATGGGTTCAATCCCCAGTACCTCCAGTTAAATAAAAAAAGTAATAATAAATAAGTAAACTAATTACCTCCCCCAGGAAAAATAAAAAAAAAAAAACAACAAGCAAATAAGAATACAATGTCCAGCGACGGTCCGCGTTCTAGTGATGGTCCCCTGTCCCAGCGTGAGTGGATCAGGGTTCTTCTCTCCAATTTTTTTTTTAGCTAATGTTTGGTGATTTATTTATTTAATTTTTTTGGTGGGGGGCGTAATTAGCTTTATTTATTTATTGAAGTATAGTCAGTTTACAATGTTGTATCAATTTCTGGTTACAGCATAATGTTTTAGTCATACATACACATACACATATTCTCTTCCATGTTCTTTTTCATTATAGGTTACTACAAGTATTTATTTATTTTAATTTTATTTCTTTTAGTGGAGGTACTGGAGATTGAACCCAGGACCTCGTGCGTGTTAAGCATGTGCTCTACCACTGAGCTACACCCTCGCCCCCTCTTCTCTCCAGTTTTTAAGATTAGAATTTTAAAAAATAGTTGGTTCTACTCTTCATTGCTTGAAACTATAAAATGTCTTTCCTTTGTTTAACCAAATCCATCTCAGTCCTGTCTTGCTCATTCGTGTCATCTTAGAGAAACTTTACACAAGTAATGATGCCAAAGTACCACCCACGAAAGACTGATTCAAATGGTCAAAGCATGAGTATAGTTTAAAAAAATTTTCCAGGTGACTGGTGACTGTAATGTGCACTGAGGGTCGAAAACGCTGAACAGAGCCCGCTTGTGACAGAAAAAGACCAGCCTAGAGAAGCAGAGACTGGAGTAAATATGTATGTGTTTAGCCTTTTGTCCTGGTGCAGGGCTGCTGGAGATGGGTGTCTGCGGCCTCTGCGTCTCTGCACCCACGCAGGGCCACCTCTGCCCGCGGGAGGGTGCGCTCCCCGCCAAGGCCTAGAGCTATTGCTGGGAAGTGGCCTCTCAGCCAGGCACTACTTTCCAAGCCTCCCTTACATCTAGAAGGGGCCTCATGGCTGGGTCCGTGCTGTGAGCAGAGATGGATGAGGAGGGTAAGCCTTCTTAACCTCTTCGTGCCCCTTCCACTGGCTCGCTGGGCAGGAGCACTACTGTTTGGAAACCACTTTTAAAAAACATGGCACAGGCATGAAGAGAAGAAATTCATATCCTCGAATCACTGCTTTGAAGAGAGCTTCAAGATCAAGGACACCCAGATTATGCCAGCAAGAAATAACATTTAAGATATAAAAGGCATAGAAATGTGGGCATTTGTTGCAGCAACTGACATTACTCTAATAGCCCAGTGGCCTTCCTCTGTTGTCTGATACACCATACTACCCTGTTCATCTGGGGGAACAACTTCTCTTCACCCCATAGGGCTTGGTTGGTCTGTCTATTCCTGTGCTCTGCCCCCTCCCCTCCCTACTTTGGTCCAAAGGTGGGCTCATGAACCAGACTAGTCAAGTTCTCCATTTTTAGGGGTGCATGAAAAGTCCACAGTTTACATTAAAGTTCACTCTTGGTTTTGTATGATCTACAGGTTTGGACAAATGTGCAATGATGAACCCGTCATTATAGTATCATACAAAATAGAGTCACTGCCCTAGAAGTCCTATTCATCTCCTCCCTGCAATCCCCTGGCAGCCACTGATTGTTTTTTTTTTTTTTTTAACTCTCTCCATAGTTTTGCCTTTTCCAGAATGTCATAGTGTTGGAATCATACAGTAGGTAGCATTTTCAGATCAGCTTCTTTCACATAGTAAAGTGCATTTAAGTTTCCTCCATGTCTTCTCATGACTTGATAGCTCATTTCTTTTTAGCTCTGAAATAATAGTCTATTGTCTGGATGGACCACAGTTTATTCATCTATTCATCTACTGAATGCTTCTGAATTTTGGCGATTATAAACAGTGCTGCTATAAACATCTTCGTGCAGGTTTTTGTGTGGATGTAGATTTTCAACTCAGTGCTTGCTGGATCATATAGAAAGAGCACGTTTAGTTTTGTAGAAAAGGAGTTAAAAAATGAAAAAAAAAAAGCTTTTAGAAGGTTAAATGTTCACCCTACCATAGGGAGAATCCTACCAGTAACCAGGGCCTCTGCATATGATCGGCAAGCTGTGTCCTTGTCCAGGAGGGTGTGTGCTGGGCTGAAATGCAGCCTTTCTCCTGCCCGGTGGGCAACTGCATCAGCTTGGCTCCCACAAAGCTGTCCTAGGAGCTGGCTTAGGTCTTGTTAGCAGTCTTCTCTCTCCTTGGGGCCTGGCCTGGTACCCTATTCTTGGAGCCAGATCTCTCATTTTTTCTCTTGCCTAGAAAAATTCTTCTTCTCCAAGGCTGCAGGGGGTGAAATGGGGGATTGAAGAGTTTTTGTACCACTTAAGTGTATCCCTGTTACCAAGTTCAAACTCATTCTGCTCGCTGCACGACAGGCCAATAAGTCTGGAGACGAGGTGTTGGGGGAAGGAATAATGACTTTATTCAGAAAGCCAGAAGACCGAGAAGATGTGGGACCAATGCTCTAGAGAATCATCTTTCCCAAGCCAGAATTCATGCTCTTTTTATACAAAAAGGGAAGGGGGTGTGGTTGGTTGGTGCAAACTTTTTGGTGTTGGAATCCTTTGTCCTTGCAGCTGGCCTGTAGGCTAGGTCATGATGCTCCTATAAACCCCCAACAAGACAAATGTTATTCTCTGTTCTGCAACTTTTTATCTCTATATGAATGGAAAAGTGTTCTACCATTAAAGGTTAGAGCTTTGACTGTGGTCCACCCTGTATATTTCAGGCTATAAGCAACGTTCTTTTACAAAAGGTGCAGAACGAACACGACTAAGCACAGGAAACAGAGCATGGGGTTAGAGCTAGAGGAAGATCTCATATGGAGTCAATTTGTTCTTTCCTATTACATCTTTTCCTCTTAAATTTTCCATTCACCCTGGACTCATCTGTAACCCAAAGAGCCATCTGCCTGCTCTGAGTCTCAGATTTAATTCGTATGCAGCCCTCTCTCAAGGTTAAAGGGCCTGTTTCCCTTGCTCTCCAACAGCCTTTAAAAGTCAATCCCCTTTAAAAGATTTATTCCTCCCCTGTCCAAGGGAAACCTCAGGATTTTTCTTTTCTTTTCTTATTACCCTAAATATACATCCTCTAAGCCAGCAGGTGGCAGTATTTCTATGCTTTTCTCCTCTCCAAGCACCGCTAAAAACAGGATTTGTTTATATTAACCAGAGTGGGTTGGAACAGTATTAAAGGTTTCCCCTGCCTTCCTCCACCCGAAAGAAGCACATTACCTTGTCGGTTCTGTCCACTTGAGAACAGATAATTTTCACTTTTTTTATTTTCAACGTTTAAAATCTTTTGATTTTGAAACCATCTCAAATTTGCATAAAAATTGCAATTATAATACAAGAACTTTAGCTTTTTCAGGATATTTTGAGAGTAAGTTGTTAACGTGAAGCCCCATCACTACCGAAGACTTTATATGTATTTCTTGCAAACAAGGGCATTCTCCTACATAGGCACTAGATGGCCTTCCATGTCAGAACGTTAACAATTACACGGTCCTATCCTGCAATATTCAGACACGATTCAAGTTTCACTCCTTGTCCCAATAATGCCTTTTATAGCAAAAGGATTTAGTCCAGAATCACCATCGTATTTAGACATCATGTCTTCTGCCTTAGATGCTGCTATGGTGTAGATGGACAGTCCTCATGTCACAGATCCTGTGCAAAGGGTGACACAGGGAAGAACACTCCTTTCTTAGTTTTGTACATCTGATCCATTTGGATAGGGTCTGTGGCCTACATGTATGGTCTTGTACAGGCTCCAAATAGGAAGCTTCTAAATTTGCCAGAGGTGAGTTCCTATGGTATGTCGATTTCAGTCACTATTATCACCTCTCTTTCTTACTCACCTGAAAAATAATTCCCTTCAGGCAAGAGCTTGTGCTGCATATTTTTTCCTTTCTCCCCTCAAATCCTTTGTTCTGATTTATTTAAGATCCTGGAATGCCACATTCAGTTTTCAGACATTTTCCCCGACTGCAGTTGAAGAAAACCATGTGTGGGTGTCAACTGTGATGTTGCTTTATTTAAAAAATAATGAAGTATAGTTGATTTACAGTTTCAGGGTGTACAGCAAAGTGGTTCAGTTTTTTTATGTGTGTATATATATTCTTTTTCAGATTCTTTTTGGTTATAGTTTATTACAAGATATTGTATATAGTTCCCTATGCTATATAGTAGATCCTTGTTGTTTATCTATTTTATATATAGTAGTGTGTATCTGCTAACCCCAAACTCTTAATTTATCTCTCCCTCCCCATTTCTCCTTTGGTAACCATAGTTCGTTTTCTATGTATGTGAGTCTGTTTTGCAAATAAGTTCATTTGCATCATTTTTGTAGATTCCTCATACAAGTGATATTATATGATATTTGTCTTTCTCTGTCTGACTTACTTCACTTAGTATGATCATCTCTAGGTCAATCCATGTTGCTGAAACTGGCATTATTTCTTTCTTTTTAATGGATGAGTAATATTCCACTGTATGTATACACCACATCTTCTTTATCCATCCGTCTGTTGGTGGACACTTAGGTGTGATGTTGCTTTTTGATTTGGTTTCCTCCACTTCCTGCCAAGGAGTTTTTTCCCATGAGAAGGTAATCAGATTTGTGTAGGTTCTATGTCTCAATTCTTATTTCTTTAAATATTTCACTTCTTTCTTCCATCCATTTCTCTTCTTGGGAAAATACACTTATTCTCTAAGATTTGGTGTAATGGTACCTATTCTTGACACCCTACGTCAAATTGGTCATTCTTCTGCACTCTACCTGCCTCTCTCTCTGTCCTGGTACTGACTGGTCTATGTGTAACAATTTGCTTCTAGATCCGTCCTTTCCACAGTGCTTGGCATTTCTCCAGGGTGGGAATTGGTCTCTGTTCATTTTGTATCCCTAATGCTTATGACAGGGCTTGACACCTAGCACATGGTCAACTTAAACCACTCTTTCTTCTAGACATTTTCTTGTCATATTTTATTTTATTTTAAAAAAATTTTATTATTTAAAAAATTGAAGTATAATCAGTTTATAATGTTGTGTCAATTTCTGGTGAACAGCATGATGTTCCTCTTCTCATAGTTTAGTCCAACATTTTTCTAAACTAGATGGCATATGTTTTTAGTTGTGAAAAGTGGAGTAGCAAGTATTATCCCATATGCTGAGGACATGGTTTTTTTTTTTATCAATAACTAGGAGCTGTCTTAATAGGCATCTAATTATTGTCAGTGAACATAAGCTAGTCTCTTCAAAAACTCAAACTGTCATTTAAAAGGCATGTTGCTAACCACTCTACATAGTTCAATTTATTTAAGTTTCTTGAATGCTAAAATGTTTCAAGACATTTCTGGCTTTTCACTAAGATTTTAAAAAATGGCTGCAAATAGTGTTTGGTAAGTTTCATTAAAAATACTTGCCTGGTGAGAATTATCGGGAGTGTCCATGGCCTACAACTTGACTTTGAGCATCCACCTGTCTGTATGTTGAAGTAGACCTAGAACTGTCCTCTGGGAGGACGATGGCCCTCCTCCTGCCGCCTCCCGGGCTGCCTCCTTGTGGCGTGAACCTTGTAGTTTATCTACAAACCCCACCTCAACCCAACTGACAAGACGAAGGAGTGTGGACCTGCCTGTAATGTGTGATATGGAATGTGCGCTACAGATAGTTGTCAGAGTAAAACCCCAGACTCTGCTGACCAATATTTATAAAAACCAAGACATAATATTTATAGATATTTGTCTGAAGCATAACTGCTCGGTACATCACTTGGAAATTCTTCACATGTGATGAGCTCTGCTCCCTCACCGTCATTCTCGTCTGCTTCCTCCTCCTTGTTATTACCACAGTAAAGGTGATGCAGTCCCTCGTTTCTCGAGATGTTGCTAGGTCCTCTAGCAGTCATTCTTGGGCTAGGCGGACATTGGATTGCTATCCACACACACTGCGTTACTTTGGTGATTTGTAGAACTCCATTTCCTGAACGGGAAAGCAGTGTAAGGCAGTGGTGGAGAGCTTGGCTTTCGGAGACAGACATTTCTGATTTGAATCCGGCTCTAATCCTGTTCATTCCTCTTGCCACCTGTGGGACCCACCTGATCTCTCTAAGTCTCCGTTTTCCCATCTGTAACACAAGGTAAGAAGACCCTTGATGGGGTTGCGGCACCAATTAAACAAATAATTGACATACAGCATTTAGCACAGTGCCTGGCCTCTAGCAATTAGTCAATATTAAAAAAATTATTTAAACATAATTATTGGCTTCACGTTGGTGTGTTATCCTTGGCCTGCATGGGGTAGCATTATAAGACAGATGGCCCTTGTGGTATTGCAGTAGTGATTTGCCAAGATAGTTATTTATTTATTTATTTAAATTTTTTATTGATTTATAATCATTTTACAATGTTGTGTCAAATTCCAGTGTAGAGCACAATTTTTCAGTGATACATGAACATATATATATTCATTGTCACATATTCATTCATTTATTGAACAATAAGTTGCTGTTTATTATTGCCAGGCACAATTGTGGTTCCTGGTGATAGAGAATGAACAAAACATTAAATAGTCCCTGCCCTCAAGGAGCTGATATTCCATTGCTGGTGGGTGGGGGAGGCAAAAGTCTAAAAAAGAGGAAAATGATTTAATATAGGGGAAGGTGAGAGTGCTATGGAAGTAGAGGTAAAGCAAGATAGCGGGGGCAGAGGGTGCACTTTAAGGATGTGGTCACGGTGGGTCTCCCTGTGAGGATGCTGTTTAAGCCAATGCTTGGAGGAAATAGGGGTGGGGAGGTGCAGATATGTCAGGGAAGGTCACCCCACTAAAACCTTGGGGCGGGATGAGTTCCTGGTATGCTCCTGGACTAGCCAGGAGACCAATGTGGCTGGAGAGCAAGGGAGTGGGCGGGGGTGGGGTGGGTAGTTCACTTAGGCCTGTTGGTCTCTGGGAGGACGTTGGCTTTTGCTCTGAATGAGATGGGAGCCAACGGAAAGTGTGGGTGAGGGGCATATTTAACTTGTATCTTACAGTTTTCTCCTCTCCCTTCTTCCTTCCTTCCTCCCCTCTTCTCTCTCTGTTCCTTTCCTTCCTTCCTTCCTTTCTTTCTTGCTTTCTTTCTTTCTTTCTCTTTCTCTCCCTCTCTCTCCTTCCTTCCTTCTTTCCTTTTCTCTTCTTTCTCCCTTTTCCCTTCTTCTCTTTCCTCTTACTCTTCCTCCTTCTGGTAGATCAACGGGAAACTTTTGTTCAATTTGCAATATTAGGTCAACTATCTCCCTGAACATGGTTGGTTTCCAGAAATATTATGGAATTGTGACTTTTCAGGTTGTATTCTTTGTGTTGACAGCCGGAAAGCTAGTCTACATCAATTTTCATATCAAAGCAAGAGCCCCTTTTTGGCAATGGACTACTGGGTTGATGAAACCTGACTTTTGGTTGTCTGTACAGCATCCTTATAGCAGGAGGTGACTTCAGAACACATACCGTAGTTGGTTATTACTTTCTTGGCTGCATGATTGCTTGGTTACTAATTTCCTCCACTAGCCATAAGCTCCATGAAGGCAGAGGCCACGAAGTTGTTTTAAAAATTGGCACTGCCTCCCCAGAACCCACTACACTACCCCGTGTGCTTAATGAGTAATGGTTGAATGAATGAATACATTGACTCAGTGTGATAATTTTTATTTTTTTATTGCTATAATGCTGGAGCCAAACATCATGAAACTTTTGTTCAGAGAGTCACAGCCAATTATATTGTTGGACAAAAATCTATTTAAGAATACATTGCAAGACTCACATTTCATGCCAGCAAGTCGTGGGCCACGGGGCCCAGCTTTGGTCATGATTCAGCAATCATCTGAAATGTTCCTGCTATGCCAATTTACTGGGAAGTCAGACAAGAAGATTCCAGAGGGATGGTAGGAGTTGATAAGAAACCCATTTTTCTGTGTGTGTTTGTAAATGAAAGAATTCAGGAGTCTCAGTTGAGTTTTTTTTTTTTAAATTTAAATGGTTTTTTATTATATTTAATATGAATATCTAAAAATATACATCTATATAAAAATCTCATTTTTTACACATCTTATGCAATTATAAAATCAAATAAACGTATCACCTGGTACAAACACAGACATGAAGGCAGCGTGATTCAGGTGACCAGCATCGGCACCTGGATCATGCCTCCTAGTGTGGACATCGCACAGCCTGCCCCCACCGCTGGGTTTCCCTTGCAAGGTTCCACATCGTTCCCCGAGACAGTGCAGTTCTCCCAACACTCTCCTTTGCTCAAACTATTGCAAAATATATACTCCTTCTGCTGTCTGCAGCGCACTTGACCTTTTACCTTTACTGGGTTAAAATTGCCTCATTTATCTCTTAAGTCTGCTTCTGCGGAACTCACCAGACTTGAAGTGCAGTTACTTGATGGCCATGTGATCAACAAACACAGCTGTCTTGCCATCCTCAGGCGCAGAGCAGACCTCCAAACAGCCCAGAACGCGCTCACATTATCATCGCTGACATTACTACTAAAATGAAGGAAAAAAATGACCAATTGTGTTAAATCACCTGAGCATATCCAAAAATGTAACAGAGGATTAGCCTGAAAACGTTGGGCTAAATAGTTACTTATTGCCTATTTATTCAGACCCACAAATCAATTTGGTATTTTTTTCTCTATTTGTGTATGTGTGTTGGGGAGGGGAGAGGGGTGTGTGTGTGTTTGTGAAAAAGAGAGCTGCGAGGGGGGCTAGTCTTTAAATACAATTGTTTAAGCTGCCTTTAAATTTTGATGGTTACATAATCGCTTATAGAGATCTTTGAGGAGAATCAGGCAGAATGTTTGCCTCTGGTTATTTTCAAGATTTTTAGTATTTAATTGGAATTCCTGAGATGAAGGTTATTGTCTAGTTCTAGTAAATAAACACAAGAATTTGAGAATGTATGTCCTGGGCAAATGCCAAGACTATTGTTTTATATTTTCCACTTAAGTCAAATATTTTACAATTTTGTTTGGAGATGGTGTTATATTCTAGACTATTCATTAGATAGTTTATTTAAACCTTCCTGGTGTTTATTTAGATTAGAATAAACAGGTTAGTTATCTGCTTTCAGTCTTTCGTAATTGCCATGAGGCAGACTTTCGTTACAGTGTCGAGCTAACTTTTTTCTTGACTGCACAAACATTTTCTGAGGGGTTCTGTGACTTCTTCCAAAATACAGTATGTACTTTACTACTGCTAAAGAATGTGTGTCTTCAATCTGAGTTTTTGAACTCTCACATCTGTGAACATTTGAAATGCATTTTTGTGTCGAAATCAAATTTCAAAATTAATGTGGAATCTGTATCTTGCAAACGTATGAAAGCCTCAATATATAGATGACCATATTAACAAGAAGTGTAGGGACTTTGAATTCAATTTTGTGTTTTCTTTTCCAGCTCTTTTGATAGAGCAATTCTAGTGGTTTATGAATAAAATATGTTAGCTTTTAGTTAGCAAAATACACAGATGTTAAAATTTAGTTTTTAAATTTAATTGAGTTTGGTAAAGAGCAAAGCTGTATTACAGTTTGACTATGGAATAAAACCTTTTGCATGTGAAGTTCTATTTCCTATTCCAAATCCACGGCTATTTGGAGACACCCATTATTATTTAATTATTTTTAGTTCTCAGCCAGATGTTTGGCGTTATGTACCCCTGGCTGTCGTGTAGCTAATAGACATACTTATCGTATGCAGTGTTTGGCATTGTGATGTCCTCAGTGCGATGCCTGTTTATCCCAAGTTTTGCTCACTATTTTTATTAGGTCCTAACAGTTATTACAATGGATTTTTAAAATCTCATCCTCAGACTTAACCCGAAAGCATTTAAGATTCACCACCACAGAGACATACTGTTCAAGTAATTTTGGTTAAGTGTCATCATTCCCCTGACACTGATTTTTTCCCTCTGGTTAAGATGATGCTAAATAGGCTTTATCTGTGTGTGTGTGTGAGTACTTGCAGTTATACAATGTTTGATTGTGAATATCACTATTTAATTTGTTGACATATTGCAAAGTACAAAAGTACAAACTTAAAATATTATATTATTTGGGAGAGATCAAGATGGAGGAGTAGGAAGACCCTGAGCTCACCCCCGTCACGAACACATTAAAACCACAGCTACACACAGAGCAACTCTTGCTGAGAACGACCTGAAGACTAGCAGATGGCGCTTCTGCAATCAAGGCTGTAAAGAAAGAACTGCCCAGGGTCTGGTAGGAGGTGGGGAGTGAGGAGAAGCAACTTAGTTGGGACCCACACCCTTAGTAGGTGGCCCAGGAGAGGAGGGGGATATCACAGGCTTGGGGATCCTCCCTAAGGAGTGAGGGCTGCAAGCTCCATATTAGGCACCCAGCCCTGGGGTCTGACACTGGGAGCTCCTTAGCTGGTTTGGAAACTGGTGGGGCTTACGAGAGGCTGTAAGAAACTGAGACTCTTCTCTTGAAGCGTGTGCACA